>NC_139843.1:21160701-21273201 GCF_963691815.1 Echiichthys vipera | reverse complement strand
TCATCGCATCATCATCATCATCATCATCATCATCGTATCATCATCATCATCATCATCATCATCATCATCGTATCATCATCATATCATCATCATCATCATCATCATCATCATCGTCGTATCATCATCGTATCGTCATCATCATCATCATTGTATCATCATATCATCATCGTATCATCATCATATCATCATCGTATCATCATCATCGTATCATCATCATCGTCATCGTATCAACATTGTATCATCGTATCATCATCATCATCGTATCATCATCATCATATCATCACCATCATCATCGTATCAACATTGTATCATCGTATCATCATCATCATCGTATCATCATCGTATCATCACTATCATCATTGTATCATCATCATCGTCATCATCATCACCATTATCATCGTATCATCATCGCATCATCATCATCATCATCATCATCATCGTATCATCATCATCATCATCATCATCATCATCATCATCATCGTATCATCATCATATCATCATCATCATCATCATCATCATCATCATCGTATCATCATCGTATCGTCATCATCATCATCATTGTATCATCATATCATCATCGTATCATCATCATATCATCATCATATCATCATCATATCATCATCCTCCCGTCATCGTATCATCATCATCGTATCATCATCGTATTATCATACTAACTGTCAGGCTTACGTTGAAAACACACCAAGCAGCGGAGAAGTGAGGCGACCTGCCGTGCATTCTCTATGAAAACCTGCGGTAGCAAATCGAACCCCAAAGAGCAGCCAAACTAACTTCTAGGGATAGTTTCAGTTTTAGCAGCGAAGTGTGGCCAGATAATACCTGCAGCCAATCAGTCACAGAGACTCCTGTCACATGTTGACCTATGTTTACAAAAAATGTCTACCCCCTTGAAACACATTGACTTCACAGCGTGCTGCCGTATGATTTGACTTTATTAACTTTATACGCAGTATATATGATGATAAATAAGATATAGACCTACATACTGTATGTGTTTAATTATACAGTATGTGATATCAGCTTATGCTACATGAAATAAATCTTAACCTAATTGATTAGTTAACTAATTCTAATTGATCTAAATAGGATGGTAATAGCTGTACAAAAAACTAATACTTACAAGTAAAACTGCAAAAAAAATAGTGAAATGTAAATAGTGCTTCCAGGGACAGCTACAACAGATACAACTGGTATGAGTGGAACAGGTTCTGGAGAGAAGGGAAGCAGATATTTGTCGATAACTTGGCCCGTAGCACAACCATATTAAATTGCTTACAGTTCCACAGACTGTGTGCCTTGCCAGTGGCACATTTACACAGTTGGAGATATAGAGAATAGTGGCAAAGCATCCGTTTGCCTCTCAAGTGTATGAATTGCGTTCCTGTCGTGCTTATACATTCTAAAGGTACAATTTTTAACAATATTTTATTGTATTTTTATATTTTTATTGTTTTATTGTAAGTTTCATATCTATGTGAAACCTTCAAGTTTTCGCATTTAATGTGTTTTATCAATTAAGGAACCTTTTTTTTTACTTAGTTGCTACTTACAAAGTCAATGAATCAGTCATTTCTTGCCAGCCTTTCTGTCTGGTTTTGTTTTGGCAGCTGTATTACCATTTTTGGTTATTACACAAAAAGGTCATGCAGCCATTTTTCATTTGTTAGCCTACTACGACCTTTACTTTGACCAGTTAACCTCACTGTAACTTGTCTCTCCAATGCCGTGCTCAGGGGTATTGTGATTCCTCCTCCAGAGCTCAAGAACAGGCAGGGGGGTTTAATGGGCCTGCTAGGCCGACCCTAATCTGCCCTTAATGCCCTGCTGCTAGTGCCAACGCCACTATCAGCTGCCTACATCTCCGCAGTGCAGCAGAGTCAGGCTAATCAGCTGAGCCACACCCTCTAACCCCTTTAAATTATAAGATTAACACAGTTGAAGGGATGAAGGCTTTTTGCATGGAAGGACGGACGGCATTTACAGTTTGTTTGTTTGAAGCTGGGACGAGCCTGCAGGTGCTGCAGGACTCTGTATCGACAGAGGTGTTTCTCTATGGATCCTAATGGAATAATAATGAATTGTAATTGCAAAGAGCCTCTCTCCGGGTCTTGATGCATTTTTTATATTGACCCGTCTGCAGTCAGCTGAAGCATGAAAACCTCACATTCCATATTGATTGGGCATTTACAAGGAGACCAGCAGTGTGATCTATTTTCCCACACAGTTTTCTGTCATTAAAACATATTATTACACTCAGGCCAGAATAATTGTACATACATGAATGCTCACCAACACACACACACACACACACACACACAAACTTACAGCTGACAGTACCTAACCTCACAGAGTCACACCACCGGACTCTAACCGCTATAGAAATCAAGTTAATGTCCCTCAACACAAAGTGTGTGTGTGTGTGTGTGTGTGTGTGTGTGTGTGTGTGTGTGTGTGTGTGTGTGTGTGTGTGGGTGTGTGTGTGTGTGTGTGTGTGTGTGTGTGCGTGTGCGCGTGTGTGTCTGTGTGTTTGTGTGTTCTTGACTTAAGGTATTTTCAGACTGTAAGCAACACTCCTGTTACACGCTCTGATCAGCGGAAAAGTAAGCACACTACACATGGTAACCATGGAAATGGCTTGTGTGCACAACTGTACCCCCTTTCTTTACAGCCTAGCTTAAGTTAAAACTACACGTAGCGTGACCTGCTAAGTCCCGTCTCTCTCATATACTCATGCCATGTGAAAAACCTCCTGTCTATGTCCCGTTAGCTGTTTAGAAAACAGTTCTTTATTTCAGGGAACTTCCAAATGGCAAGGATCATTCTGACGTCCTTTGAATTCCAGTGAGCTTTGCCTAGAAGAAAATGCAGCTCAAAATGAATTACAAGGTGTGTCTGGTGTGTTGAGAAAAGCTGATTTTTGTGTCAGTGTTTAATAGAGGTGTGCGAATTGTCTCTGATGCCATCTGAATACTTATGTACTGCAAGCAAACCAGCCCCCACCCACCCAAATTAATAATTGTCTCCACAGTCCCTGTATGCGTGTTTTCTGCTCTGTGGAACAGGTCTGCTGCTCAGAGTGCTCCCTCAGCTAGTGCCACAGAAGGAAGTCAAACACCGTTCATCTGTTCGTGTGAATGTTCAGCATTCATCTCAAACAGCAGAGGTCCCTTTAATTACTAAAACTAAAAATAGTGGTTATAATCTTGACAGAGGAAGCCAAACTAAACATTAAGCTTCTGAAGTAACAAATGAAGCTGATGTTCCTGGTACACACGTCTCTCTTAAAGGGGACACCGACACACATGAAGCTGTCTACTGCAGCAGCTCAGCAGCTGCGCTCTCTATTTTCACATTTTATGGAATGTAATTAATATTTGCCTTAATGGTGCATCATACATATCTGATTCACTCAATGATACTAATACAACCCATTATATATACAAACCCGCAGCCCATCTGCGATCTGTGCAGTGCTAAAGGTAATGGTTAAGCAAGTGGTGGTTAGGGTTATGTTAATGTTAGGGTAAGGCTTCATCCACACTATTACATTTTCATTTAAACTCTTTTCTTATGCCTATACCTCAAATCCACACTCTAGCCTTAATGGCAAGAAGTTTAGAAACGCTGCTGAGTCCATTTTAGTTTGAAAATCCAGAGGGTTGTGTTTTAGTCTGGCCGGGCAGACACAGAGAACTTTGGAAACAATGAAGCAGACACCCACGTCTTATCAGTTGGGTAGGCTGACAAAAATTTTGTGATTTCACCTTTCTTGTCAGTGCTCCTTTCCATTTGCCATTACTTTCTCTGGTGCTGGATGCCCCTGATCCGCTTTAAAATGTCTACATATTTGCTTTGCAACAAGTGATAATCTCATCTTCAACCTCTTATCCGGAGTAGGGTCGTGGGGGCAGCAGCTCTAGCAAGGGTCCCCAAACTTCCCTTTCCCAGGCCACACTAACCAGCTGTAACTGGGGGATCCCGAGGTGCTCCCAGGCCAGTGTGGAGATATAATCTCTCCACCTAGTACTGGGTCTTCCCCGAGGCCTCCTCCCAGCTGGACGTGCCTGCAACACCGCCCTAGGGAGGCGCCCAGGGGGCATCCTTACTAGATGATCCTGAACAACCTCAACTGGCTCCTTTCAACGCAAAGGAGCAGTGGCTCTACTCCGAGTTCCTCACGGATGGCTGAACTTCTCACCCATCTCTAAGGGAGACTCCAGCCACCCTCCTGAGAAAACCCATTTTAACCGCTTGCACCCACGACCTCGTTCTTTCAGTCATGACCCACCTTTCATGACCACAGGTGAGGGTAGGAACAAAGATTGACCGGTAGATCGAGAGCTTTGCCCTCCGGCTCAGCTCTCTTTTCGTCAATTTATACATCATGATATTCAAACTGCAGAGTAATGTTAGACAATCTGTTTCCTGTGTACATGCACACTTTTCTGGGCATGTTACAGTTTTTCTCGATTGCTAAGACACATTTCTTGAAAGCTTCTCTCCCTTTCTCTAAACTGTAAACACAAACCCCAATTTTCAAGCTACGTTCACAAAACCTCAGACTCTTCTTGCAAAACCAAACTTTCACCTCAAAACAGTTCAATCTGTGCCCAAAACTGAACTTTGTTGTCAAATCATGCCCCAAGTCAATCAAAATTAAAAACACTACTGAGCAGCCACTAAACACTACATAGAAAAATAGGAAACACAATGCTCAGGACATGAAGCTGAATGCATGTTGCAAAACAAAAAAACTTGCATTTAGCACTTTACACGAAGACAAAAAACAGAAATCTTGTGCATTAACATGTAGCACTTGTACAGTACAAAAAACAAAGATCTTTTGCATTTACAGTACACATATTATTTGTTCAAAACAAACAGAAACAGTATGCATTTGCCACTTGTGTACAGTTCGGCATTGTCCTCACGGACCATATCCACATACCTGTCCTCACACCCTTATGTGGCAGTCTTTTAATTCTACAAAAAGAGAACATGCAGTTACAAAACATATACATGGAATACTAGGCCTACAGACAGTTAGACTAACCCTCCATTACAATACTACAGTACATTGGCACAGTGATGTACTGAAACATATATTTACTTACAGTATACTGTGGTACAGTATATACTGTTATATGTCATACAGTAATTTGCTCTCAACATTTACATACTGTACTATAATGTCAAAAAAGACCTGTTCTCTTCTCTAAATCTTCGGATTATGGTGGACACAGTGAATCTACCGATGTTTGGTTGTACCCTTTGTCCGGCCTCCCTCATGCTCATACCATGGACAAGAACATTGTCAATCACAGTAGCTCTGATTTCATCAGATATTACTGTTCTTTGTCTTCGCTGATCACCTTGACCACCTTGACCACCTTGACCTCCTCTCACACAAACTCTTCCTCTTAGATTTCTATCCATTGTAGTGCCTCACAAAGCAGTGCTCTCTGAACTGACTTTATATATTCCCTCACATCATTAGCCACAAGTGTTAACAATTTTGAGTTGTTGTGTTCAAATAGTGACAACCGTGCTTTAATTGTGTTTGACTTTTGCCACCTGTGCTCACCATTATGCAGCACATGTGCATCACAATGAAAATGTGTTGGGAAGTTGTGTCTAAACAGGTGAAAAGTGCTCATGGTTTTGCCAAAAGAGTGATTGATTCAATCAGTGTGTTCAGGCAACAGAGAACTTGGTTCAGACAACAGGGTTTAGTGTTTTAGCAATTGAGAAAAACTGTAATATTGACAGAGATTATTTCTGATATGGAGCTAAAGCACTGGTGTGGATGAAGATTGTTTTCATTTGAAACGCCATTTTAGAGTGTAAACGTAGTAGAGTTGATGTAGCTAAAGTCTCCAGGAAATGTATGTAAGTCTATGTAATTTCCCCAAAAGTGACTTGAAAAAGTGTGTGTGTTTCTGGGGTCAGAAACAGCACTCGTCCTGTTAGATCAGATCACATACTTCTTTGTCAAAGGATATTAAAATGTGTGTGTGTGTGTGTGTGTGTGTGTGTGTGTGTGTGTGTGTGTGTGTGTGTGTGTGTGTGTGTGTGTGTGTGTGTGTGTGTGTGTGTGTGTGTGTGTGTGTGTGTGTGTGTGTGTGTGTGTGTGTTTGTAGGACAGTGAGTGAGACAGATCAGGAAAAAAAGAGATTACTACCTGCTGGAAAGCCTGTCCTCATTTCCGCAGGCTCGTGGACACATCTGCTAGCATTGTTTAACATCCCTGTTGTAAAGAGACGGATTATTGCTCCCCTTGGCCTCTGAGAGGAGGGAGACTAGGCAAAGACATGGACGTTATCCCAGATAAATCTGTTATCCAGGGTTTGTACAGGGATACTCTCTGCAAGGGGATTAAAGACAGACAGAGAGAGAGAGAGAGTATAGCAATATGGGAGTAATCCCATATTGCTATACTCGTTTCCGGTTTTACCTTTTATAGAACCTGCTGTCATGGAAAGAAGGGCTTCCACTCATGAAAGTCAACAATAGGGTATGTTTGTGAATTTAACAAGCTCATTTTAAGGTCCTAAATCCTGTTTATTTGTTTTACAATAAAGGAAAATTAATCCTAAAAGCTGCTCATATGGTTGTTATTTTATTACAATAAAAAAGGATTTTCTTATGGAAAGAAGTCCTATTGTTTAACTTTGGACTGTTAAACAATAGGACTTTTGTTCACACTCATTAGCATTCATTTATTTGCTTCAAGTGACCCATTAGCTTTCAATCTGACAGTGTTTTTTTCTGCCAATAGCCTAAAACGCAATGGAAATCATGTCGTATATGAGTCCATATGCGCATGTCGGATCACGGAAGTGTGGTTTGTTTAATCAAAATATATCATGCATGGCTGAACGAGGGATTATGTTTTCCCTCTGCATCTCTCACCGCTAGATTAGCCACCCCCTGTCACCTATAATCCTAATGTATTTACCTACCTTTCATCAAATTTGGGCTCCGGGAGCCCTCTTACAAGTGTTGATGAGTGAAATATTTGGAGTGATTCTCTTCACAGTACTTTTGAAATCCACTCATGTCCCAATATTGGTTGATTCATTTCCTTTCTGGGCAAAGCCGGATTTTTGATTGTTCCCAAAGTGTGGCACAAATCCAGATCTCTTTCTCTCAACTAGTTTTCATCGGTATCCTTAAGTCAGCTTCCTGAGCTCATTGTTCTGACACAGTAATGATATTAATAGCTCCAACGTCATCCCCATGTCCACATCCCCCAAAATCCCCATATGCTCCCCTTTTCCCCCTGACTCTAGTCCTGACAGCAGCAAGTAGTCAGACTGATGACCATGTCCATTTAGCCAGTCCCTGGGGCTTTCATCTCATTGGCTCTTAATAGGACACACACACACACACACACACACACACACACACACACACACACACACACACACGTATGGAGATTGAACACGGGCAGTGACACATTTAGACTCAATGGAGGCGTCTCTCGTTCAGTGCTTTGTAGGTAATGTTTAAAACACAACATTGCACTGTGGTTTACAGGACTCGATAGTGAATTACTGCAGCTGGCAAGCTAACCGCTAACACTCCAGTCAGCTAGACAGGCATTTGGAATAGCTGTCTGAGCTTCTTTTTAATTCCTCTGTACAGGGATGTTTGCTTCTCATGGCATAGTATTCTCAGGACTGATCATTTCAATCAATAAATAGAAAAAAGCTCTCGCATAGGCTTGGGCGGCATTTTTTCATACCTTTTTACAGTCCCGACATCTCAACGGGGTATACCTAAATATGATGGCATTTGTGTAAAAACAACGTAAAAACTGCTGGTGATCATTGTAACATGTATGACACTCTCTAGCCTACAATACTGTGTGTTTTTGACATGCAATTCTTAGACAAGTCTTGCTGGGCTTAAAGGGATACTTTGTCCATTGTAACCTAGGTTTGTGTTCAGATGAACTGTCTTCAGCCTGTCTTAGTGGCAGATGTCCCCATGGAACGGAGCAACGAAGATGTGCTGTGTGTGTAGGTGCGGTGGCGCCCTGTCTGTAGTAACTAAAATGGAAGCAAGGGAGGTCAATAGACCGACAGACAGACAGTCTGTAAGTAATTTATTCTGTACACGAGAATACTTTCCCTTTCATCTATGTGACATTTGTGTATGTTGTGCCTCACAGATCGTCATCTGTGGGGACCGACAGAGTAGCGGCTCCTCTTGAGGCCAGGAGGAGCAACTTCCTTGAGGCAAAAAGTGCACACAGCTTCGTCCATGTTGGCTGGCTTACCTTTATGAGGGTTAAACCCAAAATACCCAAAGGGCAGGGCAGCTGTATTTTTCTTCTTAACTAGTTAGTCCACTCACAGTCAGCATGTTTTTTAGGGCCGCTGCCTTTTCACCAGTAGAGAGTAAAGACTGACCTCTAATGCTGAACACCTCACAATGCATTGGGCTACACCACCTTGATACAGCATTTCTTTATTAGTATTAGTTCAATAGAAAGAGAAATGATATTTAAAATCATACCTCCAGGATTTCTTAATACCCTTGCTGCATTTAGGATACAGCCAACTACGCAGTTAAAACACAGAGCTATAACAAGAGCAAGCTAGTACCGGGTTCTCATTCCTTCACTGCCAATACACGAGTTGAGTCCCCCCCCCCGGTCACACGGTTCCTCCAATGAACAGCCAGTTCCCGTTGAAAGAACCCTCCCAACTCTGTAGATTTCTGCCTCCTGGGTCTGATCCCTTTTCATCTAACTGCACCTACTTTTAACCTGGATCTTATCTGCAACATCCTTTAATTGTGTGTCATCTGTGTTAAATTGATAATAATGTGAAAGCATGCTAAATCATTTTTATTTAAATTTATAATAATAAAACTTTAACTACATTGGGACAAAAATAAACACTTCATGTTGAAAAATCTCCACACTAGCTGGTCAGATTCATTTACTTTTAGCCTTAGCTATATGAGCTAGAATAAATATGTAGGAATAGAAATCTTCTTGCTGGTCTTGGTTGCTCATACTGAGTACTCATATTGCTCATAGATTGAATGAGTTTCTTAACCAGTTAAAAAATGTCTATAAGGGAATCAATGCTTCATCCACACACTCTTGTCACAGCTTGAAATTATGGTGGAATTAGCAAGTTAGCCAGCTAAAAAGCCAGCCGCTAAATTAGTACAATTGGCTTCATCCATACACTCTTGTCACAGTGTAGGAAAGCCATAGAGGAAAGCACATTGCTATCGCCAGATAATCCGCCAATCACAGCACAGTAGTACTAGCTATCACAGCACAGTGGGGCAGAACTAGGCGGAAGGCGGGAAAGAAAATAAAGCTGCTTGGGATACAATTGAATCTCAGATTTTACCAGACCAGTGGTCAGTGGAAAGCTCCTTTTTCCGTCCTACATCATAAATGTGTTTGTTTATTTATATATAAATTCTACCCTTCGTTTCTTTTCAAGAAAATGATCTGTGACCTTGTCGTACCAACTAGGCGTCTTATCCAGGGACTTGACCAGTGTCCTCTCAATGGCAGCAGAGCTAGGCTGCTTAAACGGCCTTGGCCCAGCTGGAGCTGCTGCGCCAGGCTACTGTGAAGTGTGACCGCCGGTGAGTGTGAGTGATCATGACAGAGGGAGAAGCTTTGCAGCTGCTGCTGCTCGTAGGGGAGAGAAACCGCAGAGTGACAGAACAGAGTCTCCAAACACAATGCTAGTTGTTTTTAACAAAGACAAAGTCTCTGTGGATCAGTAAAGTCTCGGATCAGTTCAGAGCAACGGAATGAAAAACTTGGAAAATGCTCCGCTGGATGTTTATTCTTCAAGATCGCTGATTCGCTCATTTAGCTGTCAATCAAAAAAGGATTCCGCCTCAAACAGGTCATCCAATCATCATGCAGAAGCTAAGCGTCCGGGCCAGCCCACTGTCCCATAGACACCCAGAGACGCTGAGCGTCCGATGGGCGGGACAAAGCCCAGCATTTATCCAATGAGCGTCTAGTTTGGCTGCAGTGGAACAACCCGTTCTACGCTTCCCCACTGAAGTCAGTAGAAGCTGAGCGTCCGACTGTGTAAAGCGCTGTGGGGATGAATAAGAAGGAAGTTGCGCAGGTTAGCTGATAAGGAGCTGATTCTGTACAAAAGATGAAGGCTTTCTAGCGCGTATTTAGTCAATGAAATGTACACACAGCAGTACATATTTCACCACTTTTTATTTTTTTTGGTGACCTTTTAGGGGAAGCTAAGCTTCCCTTACAGTCTTAGAGCAAACGCCACTGGCAAAAAGACATCTCCCCCTTCAGTAGAGGAATGTGAAAGTACCTTTCCAGGGACAAACTTTACACAGATAGAAGTCATATTAGTCAGGGTTGGGCCTTTTAGGGGACATAAACATAAGAAAAAAATCATTTTTGAGGGATTTAAAAAGCTTTTCCACAGAGAAACCTGCTGTAAAACAGCTTGGTCAATGGAGTCACATGTACACATCAGAAGCCACGTTCTTTGCTCAATTATACAGTTGGGTCCCAGTAACTGGGCACAAAGATTACCAAACAGCCAACATGGCCTCCATTCACAAATCCAAAATAATAATAAGAACTCAGCCAATCAAAGGGCAGAGTTCCAAAAGCAGAAACACAACGGTTACCAGCCACTCTTTTCATAAGCAGTGATCCGAGACCTGTTAGCGGCTATGTAAAACACACACACACACACACACACACACACACACACGCACACTGGGCCTTTTAGTGGGTACATAAAGAAACATGCTGTCAGCCCTGTGCAAGAGAACAAAAGTCTTCTTAGCAGACAATTAGAACTCCTGCCTCCATCCTCGTCTGCATCCATGCATGTCTTCCCTCTTTCTCACATATTCTCCATATTCCCACTCTGATCCCCCTCTTCCATCCATGTCCCCCTCTGCTCCCCCTGAACTGAACCTTCTTCAGGCCTGTTTTTGCTGTCAGCTCCGACTAGGACCAAAGCAAAAGAGTCCAAAAGAGAAAGGATGCCAAGACAGTTTACACAGGGGCCAGTGGGGGAACATGAAGTGATTGAAAGCAACACTTCAAAATCACTAAAAATCGGACATGTGAAAGATAGAAATGTACCACAAGGCATCCAGTCTGCTGAAAATCCAAAAGAAGAAGTTCTCCATTTGTAGCAACGAGGAATCATTGTCCAATATGTACCTTCCTTTTCGGTTTGAGTCTCTCCAAATGCTGTTGTATATTCTCATTTGCTGTTTTCTGAAATGTTTTTTTCTGAAATGTCATCTTTTCTGAAATGTTGTTTTTTGACCCTCAGGGCCACTGTAGAAAGGACAAATGATGAATCACCTCAACAACGTCCAACTGGTAAGAGGCCCCTGGGTAGACCCAGAGAACACTGCAGAGATTATATCTCATCTGGGAAACATTGCTGGGGAGAGGGATGTCTGGAATACATTGTTAGCCTCCTGCCCCTGCGATCCGGCCTGGAAAGACAAAGAGAAATGGATGAATGGATGAATGGATGGATGGATGGATGGATGGATGGATGGATGGATGGATGGATGGATGGATGGATGGATGGGTGGCCTGTGAATGTTCCCAGTCCCAGCCTGGTCAGATGTGTACAGCAAATACTTATCCATCATGTAATACCATCAGGGAGGTGTGTGATTGGCCCCAAATGTATTTTGCAGCAGGACAACGAGCCCAAACACACAGCCAATGTCATTAAGAACTACCTTCAGCGTAAAAAAGAACAAGAAGTCCTGGAAGTGAGGGTATGGCCCCACAGAGCCCTGATCTCAACATCATCCAGTCTGTCTGGGATCACATGAGGAGACAGAAGGATTTGAGGAAACCTACATCCACAGAAGATCTGGGGTTAGTTCTCTGAGATATTTGGAACAACCTACCAAATCTTGATTTGATTTAGGTTTCTCTTCTGTTCAGTCACTGCATGTTGGTAATTGATGAAAATAAACTATTAACACTTCCATTCCTGAAAGCATTCTTAGTTTACAGCATTTTTTCACACCTGCCTAAAACTTTTGAACAGTAGTGTATTGCACTGATCAAATACAATTTCATTTTAAATGCATCTATCAAAATGCTTTTATTGGTGGTGACAACTGTTCATTGGATTTGAGACTAATGTTGATGATTTGATCAAACCTGGTTGTCAGCGAAGAGAGCATTTTCCCTTTTTCTTTTGATTGTTGCCATGGAAGCATGTTTCAAATATAAAAACAGGGACTTGAGGGGATTAAAGCATGTGTGACTGAATACAATATCTTTGAGATTCAGAGAGCAAGTGTGTGCACAAGTGTGTTTTATCTTTGAGCACAGCTTATGTAACGTTACTCTGGGCCATCCAGGGGTCGTTAGAGATATGATCCTCTCGAAGTCGATAGCTACTGCGTGCACACACACACGAACGCTGTCATTGTGAGGTAAGGCTCTGAGATGCACGATTCCCTGTGTTGGTGTTTTTTCTTCCATTTACAGAAAAATCCAATCAAGTCCTTTGTAAGCCTCTACCTCTCCTCAAGCCTTGCTGGGTCAGAATACGGTGGCCTAAGAAGGCCTGAGGGGTGAGGAGCTGAGCTGGGGTCAAGGCATCCAGCGATGACAGGCTTTAGAAATCCCTGCTCGCCCAGTGCCCCTTCTGTTTCATTAGCCACCCCCTCCTTTTTTCCCTTTATCACCCCCCTCTAATTTAGATGAGGAGCGCGCGTGTGTGTGCTAGGGTGGGGGTGGGTAGGGTTGGGACTGTTTGTGTGTGTGTTCAAGTTTATTTGCTTGTGTTCTCCCAGCCAGGCTGGATTCCAGTGATGCAACTCCTTCTTTTCTTCCTCTAAAATAGCAGCAGACCTAATGACCCCTCTCTAATTGCACAGTGTCAATATTGTTGCATTTGGATTCCCATAGCTCTCATATAATATGCACAAAGAGGGATGGCTCATCTGAACTCAATACGCTGTAGCTTAGGTGAATAAACACTGATATCATGTTGCAGTCACCATCTGTATCATTCTGCAGTTCGATTGAAATCTATGTGTGTGTCACATTTAACGTCTCTGTTGGGGCGTCTCTGCTTGTGGAGTGGCTGCTTTGGCACTTGTCCTTTATTTCTGTTAGTGTGAAATCATTTCTGCAATAAATCCTGTGAGATAGATTGTGAGATATGGCCGATTTAAAAGCTGCTTTCTTTTACTCCATTTAGTGTGACTGGTTCCAGCATTATTGTCAGGCAAGGCAAGGCAAGTTTATTTGTATAGCACAATTCAACAACAAGGTAATTCAAAGTGCTTCACATAAACCATTAAAAGCATTGGGAGAAATAACACATAAGACATATAAAAGGTTAATTTAAAACATATAAAAGATTTAAAAGGCATAAAAGGTCATTTTTAAAACACAAAAGATTGTTACACTTGAAGAAGTTACAGTGCAGTTTACTGAAGTCTTCAGTCATGATTTAAAAGAGCTGAGAGTTGCAGCAGACCTGCAGTTTTCTGGACGTTTGTTCCACATATGTGGAGCATAAAAACTGAACGCTGCTTCTCCATGTTTAGTCCTGACTCTGTTATTGACCTTGATTATTTGGTGATCACAGAATGCAATTATAGATAGTAAATGTTGTAGTTATTGCTTAATCCTATAAAGGTACAGTGCAATATGCTATTGACCCACTCATTTTACACCAAGGTCAGTACACTAGACATGAGCAGTACCTATAAAAACTGTTGTTGTAAAATATCTTCTGTGGCTCCTGGAAGAGCTTTGTCAAATCTGAGAAAATAACTCCCGATTGTGTCATCAGGATTATCACAGCATGTGCCGGGAAATTTCAAGTTTATGACAGCAAGCCTGCATTGCAAACTGTGGATATGAAGAAAACCTGGGTGTTAATCGGAACATTTGGGTATAATAAAAATACCTTACCATACCGGTTGCATTATGGGAAATGGAGGAGCCGTTTCTCAATCTGCATTCTTGTCTGTACTTGTGTTGTGGTGGATTGTTCCAATTCAATAGTCCACATCTCGCCAAGTACAGTCCAAATGCGCAGATTTGACTTGCTCCGGCCATTTTGTGGAGGATACATCAGAGGTGACTTGTGTGGACTTCGGACAGCCAGGAATCCCAGAATGCATTGCACATTAACGGTTCAATTCAATTCAATTCAATTTTATTTATAGTGCCAAATCATAACAAAAGTTATCTCAGGACACTTTACAGAGTAGGTAAAGACCACACTCTATGACTTATTAATGATTTACATAGACCCAACGAAAACCTTCCCTATAACAGACAGGAACGTGGGACAAACCCAGCTCTATGTACTGCGTCCTCCTGTCCTCCAGAGTCTGGACTCCCGAGTCGAACTTGCCAAGTCTGAACTTCTATGCTCACAAGTCCGAACTTGGAATACTTGGTTGAGAAAGGGCTAGAAGCAGGCTTTTCTCATTTTTCGTACATATAACAATGGAGTAGTACACAATCAACATTTGTTAGTAGGATACATTTACTGTTGTGTTGATGCTTTTCATGGAATTTGTTGACAATAAGAAACATATCACCAGCCTTATTTATTTTTCATTCATTCATTTTTATTTAGTTTTTTTGTGTCCTGCACACAAAGTGCCCGACCATAATACATTACATTCAAAATACAGATTATTATACAGCTCAATCTTTGAACAAAAATCTTCTTTCCCAGGTTTGTTACAAACAAAGTTCCCTTTTTAAAGCTCAACTCTAGTTTTACATATTCATCTTATCAAAAGAAATTAGCATTTGTCGTGTTCTTACTCAAGGAAAGGCAGAGTACTTCTTAAAGTTTAAAAAGTTTATTATAAAAACAGCACAGATTTTTCTTCCTGGCCCCTCTGAGGTCAGAAACAGCACTCGTCCTGTTAGATCAGATCACGTACTTCTTTGTCAAAGGATAATAAAATGTGTGTGTGTGTGTGTGTGTGTGTGTGTGTGCGTGCGTGTGTGTGTGTGCGTGCGTGCGTGCGTGCGTGCGTGTGTGTGTGTGTGTGTGTGTGTGTGTGTGTGTGTGTGTGTGTGTGTGTGTGCGTGTGTGTGATCTAAAAAGTACTTGGTTATTTACGAGGGCGACGATAAAGGCAACACATCAGCCAAGCGCCTGACATCGAACACTGAGTTACCGTCCAATACACTGACTGATCACAGGCAGCCAATCAATAGACAGGCTCGAACTTTATTAACGTCTCCACTTAGACCCAGGCGGGTTAATAAGGGCTCTGACAAGCTGACATTCAGGAGCTGTTCCTACTGGCTAAAATCAAACTCCAAAAAGAAACAATAAGCTCCGCACTCCCCAAATTAATCCCGATCTGTTTTCAGTACAAGGATTTGTGCTTCAATTTGGCTTTTGTTGCACATGCACATAAAGGATTCCGCCGGGCCAACTGTAATGCTTATTCCCTCAAGTTTCCACTGATTTAAATCTCTTCCTGACATCCGCTGGTAACATAATTATATCTGTGGTCTCTCCCGACATGAGGGTCATGAGAAGCATTATAATGCTTTTCTATCCAAAAGCAAGAAAATTGAAGGATTATGGTCAGTGACATTAAAAGTCTCTAATCTGTAACTGGCGGTGCAGTCTTATTCTTGTAGAGAGCGCTGCGTGTCTGTGAGAAAGTAAAGGGATATGTGAAGCAGGGTCTGCTGGGATTTATGAGAGATTAAGGCAAACTTTCCCTTTAAGATTAAATACGTGTAATCTTAAAACCAAACAAGACAGAAGGATTCTCAAGACTTCTATGACTACAAAAAAAAATCCCCTTCTCAAGATGGCGTGATCTTGAGATTATGCTTTGAAAGAATAGTCTGGCTCTCCAAATTCTTCTGCATCAGTGTGAATCTTCATGAACGGTTCAGGGAATAACACAGTGAACCGAACCCAAATGCAGACAAGGACACAGAGAACGGTTTAAACACATATTTAAAAAACAAAGAAAACAAGGGAATCCAAAAACAGGGGAACATGAACAGGGACAAAACAAAACGTGACGAGACGGTCGAGGGTAGGCTGGAACGGGATCGAACGAAAGCAAACAAAGAAACAATAATTTAAAAACGAATCTACAAACAGCAAAAATATCATCTAACAAAGAAAGGGAGCCAACTGACGAGAAGTTACCACGTAAATGCGTAAACGGTCTGGCGCTGAATGCGTCCAACATCCGGCTCTTTATGCTGCAACCACTGATTGGGAATCAGCCACAGTTGGGCGGAACCACGCCTACCAGACAAACAAACAGAGGGGAAAGACACACGAAGGGGAAAACAGACAGAGGGAGACAAACCAACACAAAAGGAAGAGGGAACGGACTGACAGGACAGGGATCCTGACATGAATGTCTTTATAGTGGAAGAATATGGCTCTTTCATATTATATTTTATCTTTTTATTAGCAGATACTGTCTAATGACACCACAGACTGATCAATGAAATCAACTGGACTGTGTATTTTGGTGTCAAAGAATAAATTATATTTACGGATCTATTTTATCCGTATAGTGAAAATATTCTCTCCCCAGTGTGTTTGTCTGTACCATAGACTGTAGAGTTGGTTTGCAGATTTTTTATTTTTATTTCGAATGTCTAAAATTATTGAAGGGGGGACACGGTGGAGTGAGGGGCGACACGGTGATGTGGTGGTTCGCACTGTCGAGTCACGACGAGAGGGTTCCTTGTTCGAATCCCGGCTGGGGCCTTTCTGTGTGGAGTTTGCATGTTCTCTCCGTGTCTGCGTGGGTTTTCTCCGGGTTCTCCGGCTTCCTCCCACAGTCCAAAGATGTGCAGGTGTTCGGTTCATTAATGACTCTAAAATTGCCCGTAGGTGTGAATGGTTGTCTGTCTCTGTTCGTCTCTATGTGCCCTGTGATAGACTGTCCAGGGTGGATCCGCCTCACGCCCGATGTCAGCTGGGATCGGCTCCAGCCCCCCCGCAGCCCGACAGGGACAAGCAGTTGAAAATGAATGAATAAAATTATTGATTGATACAAATTGTGTATATTACATTGCTGTAATTCTCTTGCCTGCCCAATTTTCCTGATTCTCAAAATGAGGTCAGGCAGTGAATAGTTTTCACATTCATTCATTCATTCATTTGGTTATCATGATGTTAAAAGAAAATTCATAGGCTTCATAATCTAAAATACAAATCTATAATAGATCATAGATGACTGATCTGCAAATATGTTTAATATATGTCTAACACATTTCTCTTGTGTTCTTTCACATAATTATAAATATAGAAAAAAATTGAAAAGTTGAATTAGGAACATACATGAAGGTTAGGGTTATGGTCCCCAGTATATTCTCTTTGAATCTCTGAGAAAGATTGAGAATCTTTGTTTTAGGCAATTTTCTTTCACATTCTCTTGCAAATTATAAATAGTTTTTTTTTTTTTTAATATTTGTAAATGTGTAAAACAATAAAAAGCAGAATGATATTGAAGATTTTACATGCAAAGGTAATTCCTTTTTTATGCTTGTCTGGGTCAACCCTGGGGCTAAACCAGCCAATTACTTCACTCGTGTCTCAGGCCAGCCAGAACATTTGCACACACAAGAATAATGACAACAATTTTGAAATTACACACTGAGTTGATCATTTGTCATTTTTGAAAAGTTACTTTTGGTCCAGCTGTGGTTGTAGATTTAAAAAGACTGTTTTCTGGTTTCTTTCCTCCTCTGTGACACTGAACTGAATATATTTGAGTTGTGGACAAAACAAGACCTTTGAGGACGTCGTCCTGTGCTTTGGTAAACGCCGATCCACGTTTTTCACCGTTTTCATTTTACACCTCATTTTATAAACCAAACAACTCATCGATTGATGGAGATCTACGGATTCATCTACAATGATAATAATCGTTAGTTGCAGCTATGGTTGTTGTAATGAAGGAACGTCATTATTGCTTTTTTTTGGACACACTTGTCTATACAGTATGTCTCTTCACAGTTAGACTACAGAATACAAATACGGATGGACAAAGAGAACCCACTGTGCAGACATTACCTTAATACTCATTGGAGCACTAATGTCCGCTATCAACCAATACTTTAACGTGACAGCCGGCCCCTCTGGTGCTGTGTGTGAGAGCTTAAGGAATCATTACCATGGCCTCTGCATAACCTCCATAAGTCAGGTTAGTGTCAATAACCTGCGCTTTAAAAATTGATAAGGGTGATCACCTCGCTCATGGAAAGACCGTTTCTGAGCAGCAGACGTCTCTGTGAGGCGATTCTCATATATAAGTCATGGCTCCCATTCAGGATGCATTGCTCTGAATATGGCTTCAGGACAATCATCTTCTCTGTGTTTAGGCCTTATCAACATATCGCTCAGCAAAGAGCCCAGACACATGATTGAGAGAAGCCATTAGGCTGAGATCATTCTCAGATATCACTGCACACCTCGATGCATCCGGATGTGATTTACCTCTAAAAGCAGAGATGAATCAGACAATTTCATGGCTGATATGATGCAACGCGCTCCCTCTCTCTCCAGAAACTCTTGTTAAACAATTATTCATATGCCGGGGGCCGCTGACCTCCGTTGAATGCGATGAAACACGCATGATCATGCGGCGCCGTGTGACACATGTAAATGTGTTCGATCAAAATGCCAATTTGCAGAGTCCAGCTGAGTGCTCCAAGAAGAAATCCTTCCCTTTTTGGCAGGTGGAAATGTCATGAAGCTGCATTTATTCATGTGAGATTTAGAGACATTCCTGTCGGGGCCGGCCCCAGAGACAAAAGATGTTGAACTCCCCAGAGGAGAGTGACCTGGAGGACACACTCACGCATACCAGCTGGACGTGACGCCAGTAGTCTCTCCCTCTCTCTCTTTCTCTTTCTTTCTCTCTCTCACACACACACACACACTGTTTGGACCTTGGACTCTGAATTTACTCCTCATTTACATCACAGAAACTTGATGGGCTTGGAGTCCTGTGACATTTATTTCTGATAAAGTGGGTCTCATGCACCAAGATTCTCTTTAATTTCTCTTAAATGTTCTCTTAATTTTTCAGTTAAAGCATAATAAAATCATCCCATGGTCTTTTTTGACACTTACATACATCAAATAAGCCATCGAGACAGTTTTTTGCGTGTATGAACTATTAACGGAGATGGCTAAAACTGATTAGCTCGGGGCAGTACGGTCCTTACGCATAAAACAAAGCACCAATGGGCTCCTTCCTTTTGGATTGACTTTGGTAATGAGCCTGTGAATATTCTCATTTGTCCAGGTCATCGACAATGGACAAATTTCAGTCAAAAGCTTTTGATTTTGTTATTTGAGTGGTTATTAGTGGTTAAAAAAGACGTTTTAATGCCTTCACCGTACTGCCCCAAACTAATCACTGTTAGCCACGTCTGGCTGTTAGCGATTTCTCCGTTAATATTTGTTATAACAAAAAAAATTGTCTCAATGGCTTATTTGACGTTTGTAAGGGCCAAAAACCCCGGGATGAATTTGAGCCGGAATTTCACTTTAAGAGAAAAAATAAGAGCGGTCAACATCAAACACCTGAATGTGCTCTTTCCCAGATGGGCTGAATGATGAATCTCACTTGATCATAACTGTTGATTATAATATGATATCGCCCCCTAAACACTTTATAAGGACAGGTGAGGTGCCGTGTGCAAACATGCTCAATAACTGCAGCGGTGTCACCAAAAAGTCAGAAGAAGAACTTCAGCGCAAATTATCCTTGTTTTTATTTCTTTTTCTTCCTTGTTTTTTTTTTTTATCTGTAGTATTTCTTTAAAATGTATTATTTTCTTTATTTTATATATTTAAAAAATATGTACGTTCATTTGTAAATTGCTGGTCGGCATGTACCATGTATGTATGTTAAGGGGCCACCTGTGCATTCTCCTATGTTATTGTTTGTTTCTTCTTTGTTTTACTTTATTTTTTATATTCACAAGTGAAGAACTAGAATTAGGAATTCAATACATTTTTCAAAACTTCTTTAGACTGTCATAACTGGCTTTACAGGAAAATCACACATATCTATATAATAAGAAATATAATTTGTTAATTCAAATTTGATGTTCTTTAAAATTATAAAAAGTTTCAAGTTCTTTAATGACATGTTAACAACATCTACAAGAAGCAGGTGTCCCCCAACAATGCTCATTAAATATGTTTTACAAAAGAAAGTCAGAGTAAAGTAAAAGCATAATACTAAAATATAAACATAATGAAATCTATAAAATATAAACAAAGTAATAAGCCAGTTTATACATTTGTGTAGACAGTATTTGCAATGAATAAAGAGAATGAAATGCATCATGAGGAGTCATAAATATGAATACATAGAGTTATAATCAGTTTGCATAAACATTAAGTGGAAATGGCAATGGAACAGTTACAAGTAGGTCTGGACGATATGACAACATCTATCGTCAAAAGGATTTAAAACATCTAACATTGTACATATATTTCTATATATTTTTATATATATATATATATATACATATATATAGATATGTGTATATATATATATATATATATTTATATATATATATATATATATTCTATTGCAATGTCAAGAAATTGCTCACAATATCCCACAAATTGCTTTATGGCAATATTTACGACATTTGGATGACACTTTACATTCTGATCCTTGCACGTTGTGTTAATTTTGCACTTAAGTTGTTAATAAAATGGTGAAATACTTATTGATATATAATACTCTCATTTGTCAAATATTGAATTCACACAGTATATAAAAGTAAAATCTCACGTGCTTATTTAATTTGTAATCATTTATTGAATAACCATAAAACACGCTATATCATGATCTACCATTATCAAGACAGGAAATGACCTATATCTGTATATAGATTTTGGCCATATTGCCCAGCCCGAATGATGAGTGATGAGTTCAAACGTTTTCCGTTTCCGTTTCCTTGCGTTGGACAAACAGGTAGTGGACTGTGTAAAACAGATGTTTTTTTCTTATCTTGTGCTCTCCAGTACTCGTTAAATGTTCTCTTACCTCAGCAACTCTCCACCTCAAGAACAAATGGTGGATATGACAAAAATAAGAGAATGTTTGCTCATATATCACTCAGTATATCATCGGCCAGTGTGACATGAATCAACCAAATGTGATTTTAAGTAATCACCAAACACAGCATTGATCCCACCGATGTAATCCTTACAGGATAACGGCAGCAGCTCCTGTCCTCCAGCCCTGAAGTGATGAGTGCAATAAATCTACGAGTGACCTGTGATTGGACGTATTACATGTGTGTGAACATCGCAGCTGCCTGAAGGTCTTTCTCATACAGTATTTCTTGTTATTATTTATTACAAGAACCCTTTCAGTGCTGAGTTTTTATGTTATTTCACATTAGAGAAGTTAATAAATAATATTCACAAAAATATCACTATTCTATGTCCATCCGTCAGTTCTTTTATAGATGACCAATTCGGAGAGTTGAATAATATTTCCAAACAGAAGCTACTGGAACACTTTGCCCCACGTTAACAGCAGTGAAAGATGTGCAGAGGCTGATGTCTTCAGCTGCACAGGTCCCACAGTATCATTACCTACATGCTGCTGCCACCTAGAGGACGCACGGAGACAGACATTCACCGCTGAAATCATTCTTGTTCCTGAGAGTTCAACAGAGTACTGATCAATACATTCTATCAAACCCTTGCCTTCTGATGATATGGGAAATAAAGGGTATGGATAACATCACATTTATTTTGTTCCAAATAGTGTGTGTTTACTTGAGTAAAAGTAATGAAACCACAATAGACTTGCAAAAGTCTAATATACATGTATATGTAAAGTACTGCTGTATTAACTGTATTTTAATGTTACAACTGCTTGAGATAGAGCTAGTGGAACCTTTTGACATTTTATTGGGCTGCTTGAATTGTTAAAAATGAATAAATAAATGGTACTTTTAACAGCTATCAGTTAGTACACTATTCTTCTAAGGATAAAGTATATAGTCATCCATCCATCTTCAACTGTTTGTCCCTATCGAGGTCCAGCTGACATCGGGCGTGAGGTGGGGTCCACCCTGGACAGGACGCCAGTCTATCACAGGGGAGAGACGAACAGCGACAGACAACCATTCACACCTACGGGCAATTTAGAGTCACCAATTAACCTAACACATGCATGTCTTTTGGACTGTGAACCCATAGAAAACCCACGCAGACACAGGGAGAACATGCAAACTCCACACAGAAGGGTCCCAGCCGGGATTCTAACCAGGATCCCTCTTGCTTTGAGGTGACAGTGCTAACCACCACACTACCGTGCCGCCCTGCATATAGTCATAATAATTAGAATTGTATAATCAACACAGTAATTGATTGTGAAATTCAACTAGAGTGTTGAAAATAAATTGAGACATTTTACTTTGAAAAGCATCTCAATGAATTCCAGAGGGTATAGTTTCACATTGTGCAATTTCAGACAGAGAATGTAAGTGTTCTCCTGTCACTCACCTGAACTCATCTTTCTTGGATCATATGACAAAGATGAAAACAAAAGTCTGATCGATTAAATTGCGGCTTCAAGTACAAGCTAGATTGTGGTGTTTTTCAGCATGAAAATAACAAATTGAACCTGAGCTCAGACCACGTACATTCAGACAGACAAAGTGAGTACATTTCACAATTTGTTATTCAGTTGCTTGCAAAATTTAAATCCTTATGGCCTTTTAGCTGCCAGCAAAAAATGGAAATCCTGAAGTGAAGTGAAAGTACCTCAAAATTGTACTTAAGTAGCTTATTACTTGAGTCAATTGAATTAGATAGATTCCAGCAGCATGTAGTTTTGTACCTACAGTGCATCACATCATTTGTAATTCTGATCAGGCTGAAAAACTTACAGTGCAGACATGACAAGAGGAATATGCACGACATTTATTTGATTTGCTGTTTGAGTGTCTGTTCAACAAAACTATCTTAGACTGCTCTTTAGTGCATTGATCATGATTGCCACGTTAATTATTATCACTGTCATAATCTATCACCTTAGCTGTGCTTGTTTCTACTATTCTGTTATATAAACTGCTATAACATATAAGTCATATTCACATTACTATAGATATAATTATAGTTACTGGAAGTGTGTCTGTCTCTGTCTTTGTGTCTGTCTTTGTCTCTCTCTGTCCGTCTTTTCTCTCGTTCTCTCTCCTTTTCTTTCTCCCCAAACGGTGCAGACAGATGTCCGTCCTCCACAGAGCTGGGTCTGTCTGACGTTCCTGTCTGTTATAGGGAAGGTTTTCGTTGCCACCGTACTCTACGGGGGAATTGTTGGGTCTATGTAAATCATAAATAAGTCATAGAGTGTGGTCTTTACCTACTCTGTAAAGTGTCCTGAGATAACATTTGTTATGATTTGGCACTATAAATAAAATATAATTTTATTTTATTTAATGTAACCTAGTCTTTTAATAATTTTGCTGCTAGTCTAAACATTTGAGATTATTTTAAGCCTAGAAAGTCAACCACCCTGTCCCAGAATAACTGTGGAATAAGAGTCATGTTATTCAGATGAATTTAGACATCTATCTAAAGTCTGACTAGCAGTTAGATCCAAACCAAAGTCAAAGTCTCTCTTTGTGAAACAAGCCCCTGATTTCTGCTTCAAATACATGAATTACAGAGCATAACTTTTTAAAGGTATCTGTGCGACCAGTAAATAAGAACAGCCTTTTATATATCTACCATTTCCAAACACTACTTGCTTTATTTCACATCTCTTTGTGATTCCATTTCAGATTTTCTCCTATTGCATCTGCTCGTCCAGGAGTGAGTCCTTCACTCCAGCAGCCAGCACAGCAAAGAGGAAAGAGGGGAAGAGGGAGCGGAGGTAGAGGGCCACCCTGGGGATGGGGTGGGCCAGCACCACCTCCTTCCTCTTCCTGTTCACCGTTTGCATAATCTCATTGGCCAGGACTGACGGGCGCACGCCATGGGTCAACCGTTTGGCGATAACTATGGAAGAACAGGTACATTTAGAAAAACTGATATTCCAAACATAAAAATAGAAAATAGACCTCGCACCTCCTATCTATGTCCTATAAATTGAAACAACTATGGACTGATTTTTCATACCTCGTTACAATTTCAGTCACTTGCATATGGGCTCTTTTACTCACATGCAGCCAGGGAGTTGGGTTTAGGGGTGGGCTCCTCCACAGGCGCCGTGTCGAAGGCGTTGATGAAGGTATGGCTGATGGTGCTGACGACTATTTCAAACTCCTCCACCTCAGCTCGCAGGCAGTCAAAGAAAGCCTGCACCGCGTGCTTAGAGGCAGCATCTGACGGGTGCCGACACACACACACACACACACACACACACACACACACACATTAACTTGTGTTCACACACAATAGAGGAGTGACTCGGTTGTAAAGAATTCTCATTCCACACATTGCAGACGACATACTTTAATTGTTTCCTGTCACAGGGAGACGTCTGTTGCATCATACTGTCACAACACATCAGTAGGTTGGAAGTATGTAGTTATGTGCTATAATGTTGAGTTCTACCCTCATTGATATACATTCAGTGGACAAAATGATAGAAACAACTGTCAGTTAAACGCAATACAGTTCAACAGCTCCACAAACAGCATCCTCCAAAATGACCTACCAGTGGTGAACACCTCTCTAAAATATCCAAAACTAGACTTTATAACTTTGATGAAGGAAGATTTACTGCAGGACTGTTGTATTAGACTGCATTAGTCTCAGCTCAGTGTGCCCAAATAAACTAGCAACTAACTGTATTTTAACTTATTATTTAATCAGTTGGTTATCCAGGGCTCATATTCACGTTTTTATGAGTAACTCTTAAAAAATGTGCATGTCAGGCCTAATTTAAGACCCCTACATTTTTGTTCCAAGAATATTTCACAAAGTGTTCTAACACTTAAAGCAGCTCCTAAATCTGTAAAAAGTTAGAAGTAGTCAAGAGGACTCCTAAGTCACTAAGAGCAAATAGCAAACAATCCTATAATGGCTTTTAAAGTCATCTTAATCCCAAGAGATTTATGCTCTTAGTAGAGTTACTTCTTCCTTTTATGCAGAATTTGGGAAAGAATAGCTTTTTCTCACTTGCACCTCTCACTATCCCCATGGTTACTGTAGTCTGATCATTATGAGACTTCTTCCATGGATACCTGCTAATTGTTAACGATCTGTCAATCATGTAAGAGCCTGGTAATTAGCTGCATTTGATTTTGAAATGTTTATTTGAATATGAAAACTTTCCTCCTACAGTATTTCTACCAAGAATTCACTGACAGAGACACAAAACAGCCCAAGACCCAAGACAGCTAACAACAGTTTGATTAAACATGACATCATCCATAGCAACAGGGTTGAGCCTGCCCTTTCTCTTAGCTTCAGACTTTTCATTCATTAGTAAAAGTTGGTCTCAGCAGTTTTGTTTTAAGAGATCACTCTCAGGGATGAACTTTTAGTGCTTTTTAGCTTAGTTCTAGTGGAAATATCAAATGTTTCGTGGATACAGGCCCCAGGAGATGCTGGTGATGCTGGTTCCACATAAAACAGAACTCTAAATAAAGCACATAACCCAGGAAGTTACTCAGTAGATACAAGAGATGAAACGGTACGAAAGCTGTTCAAAAAGTACTGATACACACCTAGTCTTACATTGAAAACCACAAATAAAATGAGCAGCACTGTGTACTTTTTGTTTGCATAAACATCATAATATTACAAAAATAAAAATTCATGCTCTACAGACAGGGTGACCAGCTTTGATCAGGCTTTCTTCAGGACCGTCACTGCCTTCTGCCATGTTTTCATTGACGCAAAACAAACCCACGTTGCCAAATTTGTTTGTCAAAGCGCTGTAATAAAAAATGATTTTATGATCATTCAAATTTGAGATGTTCTATTAACCAACATATTGGGGTTTATCATTAAACCAATCGTTTCATCCCTAGTAGATACTATTGTAATCACTGCATTTATTCCTACTTTATTAATATAACCTCAAAGCAATTTTAGTCAAAGGCGACTGGACTTGGTTATTTGTCTAGGAAGACGTTTCACCTCTCATCCAAGAGGCTTCATCAGTTCATGTACGCATCTGACCAGGCTGGGACTGGTCCAACTAACTGGTGTGAGATCCAGATATTTAACCTCTCACAAGGCCGATGATGTCACTGAAACCTTTGTGCTCCAAGTGTCAACGCCCATCGTTAAAGTGACAGTCGTTGGTGGGAAGTTGGTTTTTCGACTTCGTTAGTGCTCTATTGAGTCTGAACGACAGTCGTTGGAGTCACAGGAGGCCATTTGTGAACAGTTGTTCCTTGAGGTTAGATTGTTGAATCTCCTGAAGGGATGAAATTTACAATGCGGCCCTTTCACCCCTTCTCAGGTGATTCAACATCGACATCATCGGCCTCGTGTGGTTAAATACCTGGATCTCCACACCAGTTAGTTGGACCAGTCCGTCAGATGCGTACATGAACTGATGAAGCCTCTTGGGTGAGAGCTGAAATGTCTTCCTAGACAAATAACCAAGTCCAGTTGCTTTTGACTGAAATTAGGGGCTTTAGGGGATAACGATGACCTGGACAAATGAGAACATTCACATGCTTAACATAAATATAGATACTGTAAAGTAACAGTAGTTCTACTTGAGCACACTTGTTGTGTATTTCCCTCATGTCTAATGCTACCATAAAAGTGCAAATACCTTTTTTTCATGATTAAGATGAACAAACCTGGTTGAGAAAAGCTCAAAGAGACTTTTGTTGGCAACTCACATGAACTTCTGAATGGGACAGCCAGTCTTCCCTGGATGCTGTTGACCAAAACAATGTGCCCCGATCTTCTTGAGATCATTGTTGGAAGAACACCTGCCACATTATTTGGAACATGTTAGTGTGTAGGTAAAAAAAAACATCACTAAGAACCAACATTACAGAAATAGTTGGGATCTATTTGGTGATGATGTTCTCAGGGATGTCCAGCCCACCTTTGGCCAGAGTGCTGGGACCGAAGTAGTTAACGTCCATGATATTTCTGTCCGTTTCCAGGGAGACGCTTTGCACCCGAGCCTTCAGCTTCACACTGCTGTTACAGATCAACACGTCCACACAGCCGTAACACTCCACCACCTCATCCACCACGTCCTCCATGCTGTCCATATCGCTAAAGTCCAGGATCACCAGCTTTGGGGCGAACGTCTAGGGAGAACACGTCGTGTTCATCAAGCATCAATCTGACCTGCTGCCACGATGGCAAAAAAAAAAGACTCGCTCCGTTTCTTGTTAGAGTATTTTCTCCTTAAAACACAACTGTATTCAGATCATGTCAACATATGCTCATACTATAACAAAATATTTTTCTCCCTATAACTAGATACAAAAGTATTCCACTTTAAAGGAATAGTTCTACATTTTGGGAAATACACTTTAACCATTTAACACCAAGCATGGATTTTTGTCTGAAAATGTGCACCGAAATGTATTAAAACTGACATAGTTCTTATGAATGTTTGCACACCCCTGCAGAACATCCACGTGGGAGGGGGGGGGGGGGGGGGTATTCCATCGAAACCTTGATAGTGTTTGACAATACAAAAACTAAATATATGTGATCAAAGAATCGACCAATCAACCAACCAATCTAAAAGTATACGTATATCCACATCCAATTGGCTAGCTTAGCTTAGCATGAATACTGAAAGCAGAGGGAAACAGCTAGTCTAGATCTGTCCAAAGTGACTTTACACAGAACCAAGCTAAATGTTGTGTCTCAGTGTGTCAGAGTGTCTTCTTACATACATTAAATAAGCCATCGAGACAGGTTTTTTTTTGTGTAACAACTATAAACATAAGAAAAGAGGAAGAGTTTCTAACAACTGGACGTGGCCAACTAACTGGGGGCAGTAAAAAGGCATTAAACGTCTTTTTAACCCCTAATCCTGCTCAAAATAACACCAAACCTATGCAGTAGCATGAGAAGAGTCCCTTCACCATGACCTTGGGATGATTATGCGCCATAATTACACTTTAAGTAATTCTGTTGCATATCGTTTTATATCTCTTCCCCTAATATTTCTGCCATCTTTCTACTGTCTACCTTTTTATAAAGGCATACAATGTCTAATAACAATTATTTATTTTAAGTTTCTTGTCTTTACAAGGCACATTGGGGGCTGTGTGATAATGTGAATGCTTGCATGTACGTATATTGCAAGATAAAGTTGCGTGTTATTAATAAGAATACAAATATGCCTTAATACGGTCAAAATATTAATATCCTATAAAATAAGATACATTTTTCATGGTGGTTGCCATTGAAAAAATATTTTGATGGTGGTAGCAATATACTGGAGTGAAAACATCAAGCACATTTACTATAGATGTTACAGTAGGAACCACACAGGCAAGTGAGCTCTGACCTCCAGTCAATAATAATCCACAGGAAAACAATCTCAACAGTAACCGGAAATGGATTTGATATGTTTCATCAACGGCTAAAACATCAAAGGCCATAAGTTTGTATGTTTGCTGATTAGATGATATTTATTATTGGTGTGCTTTTTCCATATAGACACATAGGCTCTGGCCTGTGTATAGACGATACGAGGGACAGCGATAGGACAGCATGCTGTCAGAGAGGATATCCTGTTATTGTGTTGGCAAAAGGAGGAAGTGGTGATGTAGGTGACAGAGCGAGGATTATGATAAAAACACGGACAGAACCTGCTCTTGCTTTAAACTGTAAACCCACCATGCCATGTCAGTGTCCTGTGTAATTTCTTAACGATTATTTGAGGGAATTCTGTGGTATGGAAAAGTCTTCGCTCGCTGAAAAGAATTGTAACTACTGCCGAGCTCCCACCGTATTCTAATAGACAAAATAGTACTGGAGCAGCCGTGGTGAAGTATTTGGTTCTCAGATGGGTAGTTTGCCAAAAAGATGCTTCAGTACCACTAAAAATGTATTGGTTTTAGTTTTGAAGACTTTACTCACTCATTGTCTGACATGTTTATCGTGTTTCAAAGTGAAATGAAGGCCAGCGTGCGCCATTTTTATTTATTGAAGTTCCTCACCTCTTTGGGGTCACTGTCATTAGTCAGACTGTCATACAGAGACTCCAGCTTATCCCAGCTAGCCCCACACAGGATCAGCCTGGCACCGCCCTTATGGAAGAGATGGGCACACTCTGAACAAAAAGACAGAAACCTGTTAATAACTTCCTTACTTCATTTAAAGGAATAGCTTGACATTTCGTAATATACACTTGTTCATTTTCTTGCTAAGAGTTAGATAAGAAGAGTGATACCACTGTCATACCTGTATGCTAAATATGAAGCTACAGCCAGCTGCTGATTAGCTTGACTAAAAACAGGAGGAAACAGCTATAATGGCTTTGTCCAAAGGAAATACAAATGGCCACCAGCACCTCTAAAACTCACTAACATATCTCCTCATGTAGGGTTATGTGTCAGGCTACTTCTTGGGCAGTGACTTCCTGGAGTCTTGTTGTCACAGTGAATGCTTGTCAGGCATTGCTAGGCAATGAGCCAAGACTCCAGAAAGTCATTGCTCTCAGCCAAGAAATAACGCACAATTTTAACACTTGTTTTTGTGATTTTTTTTTTTTTTTTACTTGGAATTAGATAAGAGGATTGATACCAGTCTCGTGTCTGTATGTATAAGCTAGAGCCAGGAGGCTTAGCTTAGCATAAAGACTAGACGTAGGCAGGAAACAGTTAGCTTAACTCTATCTGAAGCTAAAAAAAGCTCACAAATTAACACATTTCATACAAAAACCAAAGTGTAAAAACGTTTTTGCATTACTGCAGAGCCAGGCTAGCTGTTATCACCTGCTTTCTGTCTTAACGCTAACCTTATAGCTACAATGTTTCTACTTCATAGTAAGGCTCTGTTCGACTCGACACACTTTTGCTTCTGGTACATTTTCTTTTCGTTTTCTGCTGCATGTAGTGAACCCCTCAGTGTAGGTGACATCATCTTCAGTGAAACATTCGCTGAATCCTTCTGCAACCAAACAGAGGAACGTCTGCACTTAAAAAGGTAGTCTACCTTGATGGTAGCTTGTCTGTTTAAAAAGTGCGGGTTTGTGCAGCATGTTTTACTGACCAATCAGTGGCCTGGAGTGTTTTAACTCTACCTTCTAGTATCGGCTTAGCTTGGAACCTCAATTAAGGCATAACTAAAAAAGTAGCTACCAGATACTATCTACAACTTTTACTAATGGAAAACCACAAAAGAGCGAGTCAAGTCCAGCTATGCCATGCCGTCCAAAAGCGTAAGTAATGTACAGTCAATAGAGTGGTATCAATCTTCAATTCTAATTCTCGACAAGAAAGCAAATATGTGTATTTCCTAAAATGTAAAACTGTTGCCAATAACGTGCAATTTTAAAGCAATTCACTTTGAATTGAGTCAGTCTTCATTACTTTTAGTATCAATACAATAATCATCAAATTACACAAATTCCCAAATCTGAATCACCACAAGTCAATTATTCCTTAGACCCCAAGGATTACAAGCCTAGTCAAATTGGCTCCTTTGAGACATCCTGCTGAAAGACAGGGTGAAACAAAACCTCCATGGCAATGAAAATAAAGTTAAATATTAAAAACACATGGGGATCATTTACCAGTTCCCACCCCGGACACAGCATCGGTGATCACCACCACTTTGTTTCGCACTAAGGACTTGGACATTAACTGCATGATCTCATTGTAGATGTAGTAAACCCCCGCCGCCACGACGATCAGCAGGGGCAACACCATCACAGAGGGCACGGACATGTTCTGTAGAGGAGAGGGCACAGGATCAGTGCGGGTGGCAACAGCTCCAGACCTACTGACCTGAATCAGGAGAGCCGGTCTTTGCTGACTGGACAGCTGGGATCGAGTTCTAGGTTTCCTAAGGTGTGGCTCATTTGTGGTGTAAACTAATACGGTGTCAACAACAAAAACAACATGCAGAACACATCTCTGTTATCTGAAAACTAAGAATCCATTACCCAAATGAGTTCCTCTATCTACGTGTTACTCTTCTTATGTGTTTGGTATTGATTCAATCATGGAAACGTATAATGGATGATGTTTTTTTTTATCATGATTCACCTTATCAGTGCACTTCAGGAAGACAGTGTTCCTAATGATCTTTCAGAAGCATTCATGCGTGTGAGGCAGTAACCTTTCCAGATCTGTTTATGCAATAGCAAAGGAGTAAACCTCAGGCTATGAAATAATGCAATACCATCTCTGTATCATGTGTCTCCTCCTGTCTACACTGGGAGGAGGGGAATCTTAGTCAAATCTAGGTCAATTGTCAACCTATGGAACTACTGGTAGTTTGACATTTAGGGGGAATATGCTGATTCGCTTTCTTGCCGTGACTTACATGAGAATATTGATACCACTGTGAGAATAAAAAATGTGAAAGTGGTGTTGACCTGCTCTTGGCAAGAAAGTAAATAAGCAAACAATTACTGTAAAGTGGACAATACATAACATTCAAAAGCCAGTTAAGTTTAAATGACTTCCTAGCCCAGACTAATTTGCACTTACATGTATATAAAGATACTTTCAGACCAGTATATCAGATCTATTAGATCTATACTGTATGTGCACTTGTACTGTGACAAAGTTTAGTTTTCTGCTCTAAAATTGTTAAGCCCCTTGAGGGACGAATTAGCATTTGGTGGCCTTGCTAACACACTTACCATGTAAAGTGATTTCGAGCAGAACAGCTAAATATATTCTGGCCATGTTGCCGCCACAGAATGCCTCGCACGATGTCACCTCCGGGATATTGCCATAGGATACCCCGAGTAGGAGGGACTGAATTGGCTCAAATGTATTATGGATGACCTTACTTGCCCTGCTTTACTTGGGAAAATACATTGAGCTAACTCCTAATCCACATTAAAACTAGTATTTATGATGAATCCAGACACCCGATTCCCAGCTTAGCACCATATTTGAGCTCACACATGATTGGATCCCACTGGGTTAGTCAGCTTGTGAGTGCACATCTACAGCAACCACACGACACACACGCACACACACACACACACACACCCACACCCGCACACACCTGTAATCTGTGTTATTCTTGGTTCACTTACAGCACGAACAGAGAGCTAATCCTTCAGCAGGACTGGCTGTTGTTTTGTTCCGGGTTTAGTGAGGTAACAGAGGCCCTTCTCCCTCTATGTCCCTTGTCCATTCACACAGCTCTGTTCCTCTGTCTGTCTGTCTGTCCGTCCGTCCCGCTGCTGTCCACTGCAACCTGCTGCTTATAATAGCCTGTGCTTCAGTCAGCCATTAATACACACATATGTGGTATCTGAGTCATGTCCCCTTGTTGCCAGCATGAAGGGATGGATGACAAGTGGCAGTCTCAGCTGGTCAAGGGGCATGTGTTTGCATTGTACTGCTGTTTAGATAGTCATGTTTTCTAACTGATGTATGATTCTCTTATAAATAAAAATAACTTTAATGCAGATATAGGGTTAGTTGATATGATATAGACCAATTCATATCTCGATAATAAACTATATCACAATATATCATGCTCTTTTGTAATTTAATAAATAAGCAGTCTGTAGGAAATGACCACAAAGTATATTCCTGTGTGAATTAAATATGTAACAAATTAAAAATATTGAGCATTTTCTCATTTTATCAACGACTTTGGTTCAAAATATAAATATATTATAAATATATTATGAATTTGGATGACATTATTATGTTTCACGACATGTTGATATATGATCTTGTCTCGATATGATTAATTTGATGCATTATTCTGACTTTCATTTGGCTGACTTGCTAGATTTAGCTTACTGATTAGGTCATTCTGGAAAAACTACACTGTACTTAAAGATCCCCTCCAGACATGCATTAAGACAAGAATAAAGAGTCTGCTTGCAACAAGAATGTGTGTCTGATGTGTTTTTCCACCAAAGAAAGTTTCCAAAATCACATCCTTAACACGACATCTACTGCTTCTGCCTCATTAAAAAAAATCCCTGAATGTTTAAAAAAGCTAATTTAGGTAATTTCAAAAGTTTTCCTGCTGAAATCAAGCTGTCTGCTCATTCACTGCAAGCACAACCCTAGGTTTCCACGTCACACTTAGTAAATTTGCAATTTGGACGGAGATTCACTTCCAAACTAGTTGTGATGTTACAAATCATGCTCGTAGCACAACCCTTTCAGATCATGTTGAGCACAGAGAAACTTTTCACTATCTGCAGATGAATGTGAAACCAATCCATATAGGGAAGCTCAATCGTCCAACTGTAGGAACAAGGAAAACATATTTTTGAGTGGAAGGGGACTATGAGTACAATTTTGTTCCAATTATATGCTACTTTAAAACCTTACTCCAGCACATTTTAGAGTGCAAAATTGCACTTTTAAGCCTGTATTTGACAGATGTAGTTATACCATCGTCAGCTTCCTTCTGTCTCCAGTTCTCAAGTGTCCAACTCAGTTGCAGTTTCTGCAGGTGTAGTCTGCACCCGGCTCTGTGGGTGCTGACTCGGCTTTCTGACGTCTGTGTTCTCTTCTCTCCTCCCAGAGGTCCTCGCCCTTTTTCTCGTTCTTCTGGATGCCTGCCTTGATGGCGAGCCTCCATCTGTTGCGGTCTGCAGCTACAGCTCAAACCGATTTGCCTGCCTTCAGGTCTCTTTACAACACGTCCTTGTAACGGAGAACAGGCCTTCCTGCAAGTGTGGAGCCAGTGGTGAGCTGAACGTGGAGCACGTCTGAGGGAATCCTGCCATCCTGCATGTGGCTGACGTGACCAAGCCAGCACAAGGGCCTTTGGGCGAGCAAGCCGCACATGCTTGGTATTCATGTCTGTGCCAGAACGGTCTTGTTTGGAATGCGGTCCTGCCAGGTGATACCCAGAATCCCTCTGAGACAGCGTACATTGAAAACATTTGCGTTCTCTGCAAAAGTACAGAGTCCATGCTTCACTGCCATAGATCAGCGTGCAGACCCTCTTTGCTAGGCAGGTGATTGTTGTTGCTGCCCTGCCGGATTCTGTTTTCAGCTTGGCGTCTAGGTTTGCTGGAGATGGTAGGCAGGTGAAGTCCTGCTCTTTATGAGTCTGATAGTGAAACCGAACTCTTTGCACGTGTATGAAGCAGCCGATGAGTCGTTGTAGCATCCTCAGCGTGCGCAGTCAAAGCAGCATCATCTGCAAAGAGCATCTCCCTTTTCTAATCAGTAGTCCCAACACTTTAGTCTCCGCTCAGAGACTTCCGTTGCTTCTGGTGTGATGATATACGCCGTCAAGTGACAGGCTGAAGGCGTAGGATGGAAGCAAAGAGGGAAAAATACTAAAAAGTATCGCTGCAAGCACACACCCTTGTATTGCTCTGTCTGTCTCTCATCCTGTTTGCCTCGGTCTGCTATGACGTCACCCAAAGCACACTGAAGGGGTGCGATCTCGGTGACGCTTGGGACGAAGGCTTTCTTCGTGCCCTTGTGCGTTGTAATAGCTGTTGGCGCACTGTCAACCAATCTTTTGGGTGTCGTTGCTGGCCTCCCTTAGTGCAAGGAGTGTCTCCTCTGTAGGCTACCTCTTGTAGTTGAGCGGCGTTACTCACTTGGCTGCGATTGCTGTCTCAGGTCGATTCCTGCTTCGAACCAGTCTGGGCTCTTATTCTCCCTCTTGCCAAAGATGTACATGGCAGATTTGAAGACAGTGTCATGGCAACTACCGATCAATATATATTATTGTTGAAATGGGCTCAATCTCAACCAACTGCAGCAATAAAAACCTGCATACACAACAATGTACGAAATCATGATACACAGTATGAATTACTGTACATCCCCTTTATTCCTAATGAGTTTTTTTTATTTTTAATACTTTAGAATATTTTTTATGGCTTGTAAGTACAATTTTGAGGTACTTCTATTTTGCTTGAGTATTTCCATTTTATGGTACTATTTTTTAGAAGGAAATATTTTACTTTTCACTCCACTACATTTATATGACAATTATGTAAACTATAGGATAGTAAAAAAGTACACTATTATAGCATTAGCCTAGTCATTATCATAAATACTGTTTAAATAGTTAGCATTAACTACACATAACGTCAGGTAATAATACTGCTACTTAGTCAAAATATTGCATGCATAACTTGTATGGCTCTATATTCTTGTTGTATTTTACTTCTTTCACCTCTGTAGACGTCTGTACTTTGAATGGCGGACTGATACCTGTTAAATATTCGTTTAGTAATAAAGCTACATTGTTGTATTGTTTATGTTACTTAAGGTAAGGATTACATTTGTAAGGTTACCGAATTAAGAGTCACAGAGTTGGTAATGTACTGAAAAGCTCAGTAACTGTTCTCGCGCTGTGGGCGGCGACATCAGACAGTCATCGCGAGACTCCGCAGAATTCCAGGCGCTTGTGTGTGTGTGTGTGCGCTCTCTCTGCTCCCCCCTCGCTCCACTGGGAAAGAAGAAAATAAACCCATTGCTGCTAAATAGGCTAGTTATGGAACCAACCCCTGAATACCCATTTTGTCCTCTGTGACTGGCCAAGAGCTGCTTTCCCCGCATGCAGCGTCTCTACCTGGGAGAAAAGCACTGGAAACGTTTGTGTTTTCGGACCGTCTCTTTTTAAAAGTCAAGTTAAAGACGCCAGTAGAGTCTCTCATTAGCTAGCTGAGCTAACCGTAGCCTAGCACAGGGGCACTGGGTGAACTTCGCATGGACTGACTGCTGCGACTGGGAGAAAAAAAACTGCTGTCTGACTACAAGCTATCTTTTGGGTTGGGTCCTTCACATGGGAGTCTGTTTTTACCTAACGAATGGACACAATCTCCGCGGTGCTTGAAGGCGAAAACTGTGCAAATGTTGTTCTTGCGACGTACGCTAGCACGTTATTGATTTGGAGACCCAGAGGCGAGCTAACAGGATATTAGCCACCTTTCTCGACTCTCCGCTTTGTGGTTACAGGCCATGGAGTGAGAAGCTTTCATCACTGACTGGGTGATGATACGGCTGGCTTAATGGCAGGTCATACGTTATCGGGAAGCAGCAATTGGATACAACTAAACCGACAACAGGAGCGTTTGATTTGATCCCAGAATATTTAAATTGCTGTTCGGTTCTTGGTACGTGAAAAATGCATCGGAGTGCTGGAGCTTTTCCGAAGTCGGGATAGAAGAGACGCACAAGAAAACAGCGGGATTACTCCACTGTTGATACCAACCCTCCAGAGAAATTACTCCAGAGAGTTTAGAAAGAGGTGAACTGTATCATGTCGACCGCAAAAGAAAACCCCTGTAGGAAATTCCAGGCGAACTTCTTCAACAAAAGTAAATGTCAGAACTGCTTCAAACCGCGAGAGCTGCATCTATTGACGGATCAGGACTTGACCCAGGTAAGAGACGCATGTTATAAACAATACTATTGTCATTCATAATGCATATCTTCCCCACTGCATGTAATCATTTAAAGTCTCTTAATTACCTGCCAAGCAATATAATCATTTCCAAGAACTACTGTTGCTGCCAAACTTTGCAAACTACAAAAATATTATTGTCTGGTAACTATGTAACCAGCTTGTCAGGCTCATGCATGCATGCAGCCTGACAGCTACATCTGTGAAGCTTGAAAACGCCTTGCTTGCTTTATATCAACCATGTTTTACATTTGAAAGGTTAGCAACAACCACGACAATGAGTTCCGTATCAAAATGGAGCTGTGATGAGCAGTAGGGTGTCCGTTTAAGGTTGTACAACAGACCTGTATGTGGCACAATCAATCTTGGAGCACTTGGTAGGCAACAGTGCCTTTACAGCTGGGGTTTGAGGGAGAGTTATGGTGTTTGTTTTGGCTGAAAACACAAGACATCGCTGGCTCCTTCACTTCTTTCTTGTCCTGTCTCTTTCCATTTCACTGGACCAGATTGGGGAAAGTGAATTCGCGTGGGTTGCTTCCAGCTACAATGACTACATTTGTTTGCCAATTTGGTCTCTGGGATTCATTGTGTAACCGTCAGCTGTTGTTTATCTACAGTTGTTTGTTTTTAGTGTGTACCCCAGGCAGGCTAGTGACCACTCTGTGGAGGCTAATGCAGACCTGATTGAAGAACAACAAAGATGTGTGGAGCAAAGATGAAGTGATGCTGCCGTGGAGATCATATTAAAAGCATGTTTCCCGAGTCCCTGTTTCTCTTTCTTAGATCATTAGTTTAGTCTCTGTTGTATGTATCCTGTAATTGATCCCAGACATGAGGCCCAGATGGGCCCTTGAACGCGGCTCAAGAGCCAAACCGCAACGTCAGCATCCTCTTCTCCTGTATGAGTGTGTGGGGCCACAGGCTTGCTTTCTTTTTCAAAGGTCTGCCTAGCTTGCCAGAGTTTTTTGTAGGTTAACCCTTCATGTGCGCAACTCCTTAGTCAAGATTGACAGCTTATGGTTACATCACTTCCTTTAATCTCCCTGCGACCTGATCCACACTCTCTTCAGCAGCCTGTATGATGACACCCGGAACCAGAGAGGCTTACTGCCCCGGTCTTTGAGATTGATATGCCGTCAGTCCTTCCTCATCAGTGTTGTCGCAGGACGCCCGTAGGCTTTTGAAAATGTTCTAGTCTGTCAGCTATCTAAACAGTTAGTGGGGAGCGCAGTTGCACAAGCAGGTTTTGTAAGGATTCTGTCTGTGGACAGTCCTCAAAACAGTTAGGGCTACGCACCAGGCCATCACTGGCCTAAAGCTGTATTATGTAACACCACATAAACAGCGTTAAACTTCTGAGCCTTGTTCAAAAGGCACAGAGTAAGGGTTAGTCTTTGTGAAATGTTCCCAGACTAAGAGGAGAGAGAAAGCTGCTGTAAAGCTGCGTAATGCTGTTAAAACACCATGAATAGGGGATTTGGCTAAGTGAATTTGAGCCGTAAATTAAATGCAAGTTATTTAGAACTTAAAGGGAGCTGGAGCTTAAGAATGCAGCTTTGAAACATGTGGAAAAGCAATGCAAAGGGAAGAGAGCTGAATGTCGGTGGGACAGTATCGTCTATAAACAATCTCTTTGTTCAACACTGCTAGAATAAAAGGTGGGCTGGGGGAGGGGCCGCTGCTGAAGCCCAAGTGCATTATTTTGTTTCAGTCAATGTGCTCCAAGAAGAGTTTTTATTTCCCCTCCTGTTCCAAGTCTGTTGTCACGGTTTTCACTAGGTCACATGAATTACTTGAGAAAAGCGATCAGGCTATCCGGGAGAGGTGGTGGGAGGCAGGGCAGTGATGAGGGATGCAGGCAGGCTAAGGTTTATATGTACGTGGGAGAGACTGAGAAATGCAGGCAGGGATGTGATGAGACTTAAGGAATGGTAGCAGGAGACACAGGTCGGGAAATCAGAGTAGAGTTTCCCAGCAGCTGCTGCTCAACACCCCGCCATGTGAGGTTAGAAGGATCCACAGTGGAGTCGACCTTTTACAAAGCCTTTAGCTTTAACGCGGACCAAATGTTCCAACGCAGATATTGACTTCTGTTTGTTCCCAGTTGTTTTCATCACATAAGGCTAGATCACTTCATGACAATAGTATCTGAGACCTGGCCTCACACAGTATCTCTGTAAGGCCATTTTGTATTTAGGACGACTGTTGTGATAATGACTTTCACATGGGTCCCCTGTGTCACACCCAGCTACGTTTGTTTTTGTCACCCACATACTGGTCAGTGACAAACGACACCCCTGCTAGAGTTCATCTGTTTTACTGAGCTGCAGTAACTATGACCACATCCACACTAATGAAGAAAAAAATGAGAACTCATTCGTATTCTGGCCTTTGCTCCAAACTAAGCAGGTCTTATTTTAATCTTTTAAAAATGATATTCAGAGCAGATACAACCTGGAAACGCTGTTCTCATAGTGTAGTTTAGACAGAGGAGGCATAACTTTAACGCTGACAACTTATTGCCGGTAGTTGAGTTCTTCTGTGTTCATTTATATGTCACTAAAACCTGTCACACAACACAATGTAGTCATTATTAAACCTGTGTTTTGCAGCAGCTCTGCCCAGTAAGTACTTTTAGCCTTTGTTAGACCCTTTTTAATCGTTTTGCAGTTGTCTGGCAGCAGTAACAGAAACATATGAGGGCTGGGTATCGTCACAGATTTCCCAAATCGTTTTGATTCAGATTCACAAGGTTTTAATCTGATTTGATACGGTATCTTTTCGTTTAAGAGTTTCAGTTACAAAACCAGTTCTTCTTGGATATGGAAAAGATTCTACAATGCTGTTAATTGTACGAGGAACCCTAACCTGCTACATTATTAACAATATTGATGTTTACACTAAGAATAGACCCCAAAGCAGTTGCATCAATTCACTTTTTATTTAACATGATCACACTACAGCAGTTAACACAATTTGCAGCTCTACAGACTCTACAGTCAGTGAGTATTGGATGACATTTTCATTCAGATAGCTTGAGGTCAGAGGTCAAGTCAGTTATTCCCTGGCTAGCATGGCTTGTACCAATGGATTCATTAAGGCTTCTAGTTTCATATACCAAAGGATATATTATACATATATTAGTTAGTTAGAACATCTCATGTTTGGCTGTAATGAAACAGTAGATCATTTCAGGAGTGGGATGTATGAATATATTCGATGTATTGCAGTTTGTTCTACGTGGGATGTAGATCATGACTGGATTAACTCTAAACTTTCATGAGACTGACTTTGGTGTTTCACTACTCTCTCTGTCCTCTGGCTCTCTCTCGCTCTCACAGACAGGAGTTGGCACAAAATGAAGAGGAGATGTTATCATCCTGATTAAGCAAACGTGTTTTACAAGCAATGTGTTTGAGAAGATTACTAAAATAAAATTCCATTACTTTTAACTGTAGTAATCAGATGATTTCTGAACTTTTTTACCTGAGCTGAAAACATAACAATGATGGGATGTAACGCCATTTTATTTTTTTTAGGAATTGCTTTGATGTAAAAGAAAACATATTCAATTTTGAACAGCCATGCAATATCAGGGCACCCTATGACTGATTCCTGCTGCAGGGAAACTAGACTAGGTTGAAACCTGTATATGGTCAATGTGCTAATTTGTGTGCTAAGGGTGAACAGTGAAAATAGATTATGTAAGGTAAGACAAATATATGACAAAAACAAAGGGGACAAAAAGCAAAACACACAAGAAACACAACATAAATTTAGTCTAGCAGGGATGCATCACTGAAAAATAAATGGATCCAAATTTGATTATAGATGATAAATTAGGCTAATTATAGTAATAAATATCAATAAACAAATCATCAAATTAGTCTGACGGATTAGGTGGAGGTTAGGTCTATGGGCCTTAATACAGGGATGTGACATGCCATGTAGGCAGGGCAAAGCTGTGTTTAGTGACTGCTGTCAGCTTCACTTTGTGTATATCGAGTTTAAATGCTGTCGGTTCTGCAGGGTTTGGAAGTGTAGGCAGAGGCTCCATTAACCGGAACTGAAAAACACCCAAAGGGTTGCTGTGCTGCGTTTTACCTGTTGCAGCATCAGTTGATTATAACTAATGCACGTCTGTCCTGGCATGTCAATGTATCTTGGCAGTTTATAACTTAATCGTAACGCTGTTTTGTCACTTTTGGTAACTGGCAAATGGACTTGTACTTAAATGCTTGAGTCCTCTGTGACTGGCCAAGAGCTGCTTGAGTGGTTGGAAGCCTTTCCAGGCTTCCAACCACTCAAGTTGCTTTTACACTACTTGCAACATTCAACCTTTCACACACACACAATCATACACTGATGGCAGAGGCTTTCAGAACATTTGTGAAATCGATGATGCCAGATTAGCAGACTGATTTGATTTATGTGGGTCACAACTGGGGTATCTCTTTTTAATGCTTTCAGCGCGTCAAAACTGCCTTCATAGACACGTCCATACAAGTTCAAACAAGGCACATACTGTATAGCTTTATGGCAGCCTGGAAGGCCACGCAGTGACATGGAGCAGTAACACTATAGCAGGCTAATAACTGTGTCCTTCTACCTTCCAGCAGGAAAGTTTGTGGAAGAGGCGAGGGCGTGAGGGCTGGTATGAAAGCTGGATTGCTAATGGTTAACAAAGTAGAGAGACTGTCCTTGTTAATGGAGAGCAAAGAGCAGCAGATTTAAAGAGCCTACTTGCTGACCAATGGGGGTAGGCTCTATGTTTATACGTTTTCACGTCTTTGAACTTTACCGCCTCAGTCGGACTGGGGAAGTTTGCGATCGAACAAGTTCAGAAGTTGAATCGTGTCCTTATGTCGATGCATTTAGTTTGTATGAGACTGGTCAGTCAATCAGTGTTTGTCATATTGGTCTCATCTGCTGTGGGTAAACAGGAAAGAGAGGCAGTTCATGCATGTCATCATCCAACAGTTGATTACACCAAAAGGCTCATGCAAAACGCACTGTGGGAACGGAAGCAAAAATCTGGACCCCAAATTGTTCACTCATATTTACATCATCCCCCTTCTTCCCATCCCCCTCAGCTCACACACTCTTCCAGTTTTAAAGATTATCTAAATTGCTCTTTTTCTCTCCCCCACTCTCTCTCTTTTACAGGCTAAACCTATTTATGGTGGATGGCTGTGCTTGGCCCCTGAGGGAACTGACTTTGACAATCCTATGCAGAGATCCCGGGTAAGAGCATGTGTTCTAGACCTGTTTGTTCACTAAATGGATGTACACAAAATACACACACACACACACACACACACACACACACACACACACACACACACACACACACACATACATATATGCTGATGATACCTCCGTGTAATAAACAGAACTTTACTGTAGGAGGAATACTAGTAGTAGGCTGAAGTTCCATTTGCTGTTCCTAAAGACCATTCTGAAATGACGTGTAGAACAGCCTACATAGGTCTCATTAGTTAGTAGTTGGGACATATTTCACATTGGCTTTTATCAGCTTCACCCAACCAGAATTCAGCCATTTTTTATTTTTTGCAATACGTATGTACGTATATGTTTCAGATTTTTTAAGGTGCAAGAGCTCAGTCATCATTGAGAACAGCAATGTGTCCGTGCTTTTGTGACTTATAAAACCACCTACTGTGGTTCACAGAGTGTGTTTCTCCCAACAGAAATGGCAACGGAGATTTTTTGTGCTGTACGAACATGGCTGCCTGCGCTTTGCCCTGGACGAGTCGGTAAGTAGTGCACCCTGCCCACTCTACAGACTTCCTCCTCTCCCTCCATTGTAGACACATTCTGAAACTGAACCGTGGGGAAATTCTACATGACGTGTAGAACAGCCAGAGCCACCAATTAATGTTCAATTTAACAAGTGGGTCATGTTTAGATTAGATTTAGATTTGGGCTGTCAGAGTGGATGGTTGCTTCTATGCCGTAACACGTTTTGTTTCCCAATGAAGTATCAAGTTGGATTTCTTTCAAATCTGTCAGGAAGCATAGCAGACAGCTCAAACGAAGTGATGAGTAAAAGTCTTGATACGTGACACTGGTGTGCTTGCTTTGGCTGTGTGGTGCAGTAGTGTGTGAGAGGTCATATTTTTTGAAAGATTGGGGTTTTGTGGTATTAGAACACCAGTAGTCTAAGGTAACCCTTTTGAGTTTTCAGGTAGGCAAAAAATGTTTTTGTTTACATCAAGTATTTATTATTAAAACACATTGTGATATACTACAAACCTAACATTTTCTTCCTCAGAAAACATTTGCAAAGCTTGTTTATCTTGAAACCTACATTGTTTACGTCCATGTTTACCAGCTTGCAGTCTTCTTCTTCACTGCCTTTCCTGTCAAATTGCTGAAATGATGCTGTCCGTGAGGGTCTGGTTTTTGTCCATGTGGCATAAATGTCACCATCCGGCCATGTCCACAGCCCAAACAAAAGACACTACACATAACTGTGCAAATCTTTGGATGTGAAAGTTAGAGATTATAGAGTAAATTGTTACTGACGCTTTATCAAAAGGCACCAGGCACTATGTTTTTCCTCTCACCTCTTTCATCAGCTTCAAGTTGCCATGTTGGCACAGTTTTAGTTTTCTTTGAGACCAACTCTGCCACATCCCATCACTCCAAAGAACCCATTAACTTTCTAGTAAACAAACACAACATGCTCATCTAGCTTAGCTCAGGCTAGCTTAATTGAATTGTGAACTATTCGTGATTTAGACTTCACTTAGACTGGACAGAAACAAAATAAAACTCACCAAAATCGTCTTGGTGAGTCTTTACAACAATAACCAACTCTGTTTTGGTCAAAGAAAATCCTTAATTCTGAGTAAGATGTGAAAAGTTGCTGGCTCCACACACTGTTTTCCCCAGCTACTTTTTAATTAGTTAGAATGTGTCAAAATGTCACAGTTGGCATAAAATCGTACTCTGGACCGACAATAGCAAATAGACCCAACTACTCTATGATTTGTCTCACAGTCCCAATTTGGGTGTTCTGCTTCAACATTTTTTTCGTGTGTGATCATTTAATAAAAGCGTGTCTGTGTCTGACATGCAGGATGAAACCTTCAAGTGCGCACCCACACTATCCATCCGCACTGGCCCATCATGCTTCACAGCTAAAGTCTAGTTTGTTTGACCAGTATATGCAAGAAGCATTCGCGTCGAGGCCCAGATTTTTTCCAAGCAACTTGAGTTCAAATGGGCCCGGGCCCATAAGGGAAGAGGGAGGGGGGACAACTACTCTAAAGCACGGGGAACGATACGAATGGACAGTGTGAGTGCGCCCTAAGTGTCTCCTCTGTTGCTCATTGTATAGAGTTTTCTCAGGTCTGCTTACGGATATGATGAAGAGGCTGCAGGCTTATCTGGAGGGGGTTAACAAAAACATAAGGGTACAAAGTCAGCAGTGCTGAAAAAAATGCTACCTCACCGGAAACTTTCCCTAGGAGTTCAAATGGACAAATAGAGATTAGCAGGGTCTTTCTAAAAGCCTGGAACAATAGTGCTGCAGAATCAGACTACGGTAGCACCATCATTTCACACATAATCTGCAGAATATATATTGCTAAAACACATTTGAAACCGATAGCACCATCATAGCCCTGTAATTCAAAGAGATTCCCGCATAAGCATTTGGCAGTGAAAGGGTCTTATAACTATAGATGTAAAGGCTGGGAAGTCACCTCTCTGTGCCCACTGTAAGCCTCTGTTTGTGGTGGTAGTGCGCGCTAGGGGTATGTGACACGGGTGACCAAACCCATACCGGCTGATCAGGCTGGAGATTAGACTGCTTGTGTGTGTAAACACTGGGGGCCACACACTATCAGCCAGCCTGCCAGAAACAGAGACATTTACTTTTACATGTGTTATGAAGATGTTTAAATGTCTGGGGTTAGGTTCTCAAATGAGCTGCACTCAAGGATAACAGTAGATTTTAACTATGTCTTTAAAAGCTTCTGTGTCCCTCTAAGTGAGGGGACCGGAGATGAGCTGACTTTGTAATAGCCCAACTATGGCAAATGTCGCGTATCATTTTTTATAAACTTTTCATTTTTTTAATTCTTAATATAAGATACCGAGTAGTTTATAGATAAGGCTATTCACTTATAAGGGCATCGAGAGAAGAGATGAACAGAGACACAAACCGTGTGGTCACTTTTTACTTATGTCATTACTACACAATATAAATATTTATTTTTAACTCAACACTCCCTGTTTCTGTTTCAAATTCAAAGCTCTCTGGCGTTCCTGGAGACAGAATCCCTTCATTTGTTAACACAGGGCTTTCATTGTGAAATATTTGCAGGTCCGTATTGTGGAAAATGCACACACGTCTTTACCTTTTTCCGTCTAACATAAATAATATAAATTACATTTATTATGAAATAAATTCATTGATGAAATTTATTATTAATGGCTGTTATTAAATTACCTTGCATGGCAGCTGAATTCACACGATATTGTGCAAGAATCGCGGGATCACATATCACACAAATATCCATCTTGTCAGGCTGCAAGTTTTCCTGCCCATCAGTGTCCTGTGTCAAACAGTGATACTAACTTATTTTTAAAACATATCAAAATGTATCACCTCACACATCAGAAACAACACTACATCAGCTACAATCAACATTATATTGTACTAAAGTCCCGGTGAAATAGAGGTTAGATTGTCTATAGCTTCTGAACTGTGAGGTTTATTCCCAGTGAAATAGAGAATTGGAGTGTACAATCGCCAGAGCTATCTAAATCCAGTCCTGCTCATTTGATTGGCCATAAAAAATGGGCAGCCTTAAAGTTTAGCAAGATGCAGAACTACAGAACAGAGGACTGTCGGCTCCACACACACACACACACACACACACACACACACCCACCCACTGAGGGCGACAAAGAAGATATTACAGAGACTTTGGACTGGCTCCCCGTTGGCCTCTCGGTCTTCTCATGTCGCCAGCTGTTCGCTCATAAGCTGTCAAAAGTCACCACGTACTGCCCACCTTCAACCACAGGAACTCAGTCAAAAGCCTCCCTGTATTCCTCAACCACGTTGTATTGGAAGTGAAAACACTGGTTACGCACTGTATTCTGTGAATATAACGTTAGGTGTTTTTCCCCACTGATATCAACACATATCTCTTTTCACTGCTCTCCATATTGCTCCGTTAGCTAGTGAAGTTCAGGTTAATATAACTGCTGAGGCTAGCTGGTTACCCAAAGTTTCATACACTTGGATTCAATTTTGTAAACACTACCAAGTGCACGCTGAGTCAACAAACATTTGAAACCTTTTTCAACAGGAAGAGAAGAAACAGGGGTCTGAGGCTGTTTTTTGACATATTTATCATATTTCAAGAGATAATGAACAATTAACACAGAGACACAATATCAAAACTGGGATACATTGTTTCGAAACACAACATAATTTAGTGTTAGGATATTTACAAAACAGTTATATTCATAAATGATTTCTTATTTGTCCAGTGATCGGTATCGGTCATCACTACTTCCAGCAATGGTCCCTAAATTGATCCGAGCACCTGTACCTCTGTTTCCAAGCTTGCCGTTTAAAGTCACATTTCTCTGTGTTGCGAGTGATGACAATGGGAGGAAACGTGGTTGCGTTTGTGCGTGTGCGTGTTTCCACTGTGTAATGTGTTTCCAGTGACACCCAGGCTGGTGTGCAGTTGTGTTTTCCTCTCATTGTAACAGTGATTCCAAAACCGTCTGCCTCATTGTTCTTCTGCTCTTTTCATGTGCTCCACAAGGCAGGGAAACTGGGTCAGGGAAATGGCTGCTTTGTGCTCTGGACCCTGAGGATAGGAACTCTCCAAAACCTCTGATAGGAGCACATTAATGGGGTTGATCTCATCCAGCTCATCATTGTTTACCAAACGGCTCGAGCCACCAGTGGAGGGCAGATATGATTTGTTTGAGGTCAGGGTTGAGGTTTACATTTCTATAATAACCCATTCTTCTCACGTGGCTTTTCTAAAGTGAGGAGACTTCCAGGAGCCACACCCACTCTTTGTCTTAGGACTCCTTTGATCCCATTATCTCCACTCTTTTGCGACTCATCATACCAAGTAGGTTCCTGCCATACCGTCCAAGTTGAAAAACGTATAGTTATTTTCGTCTCTGTATTTAATGGTCTTCTTATCATGACGGTCACGAGAGCTTGAAGTCAATTCTTCTTCATGTTCATGTTTTGTGGTGACTAAAAGTAAAACTATTCTTTTGAATTTGATCGCGGTCCACATCTGTCTAACGTGTTCAAGATGTTATAAGAAATGTGCCAGAAGTGTAAGTGAATTTTTTTTTCCCCCTCTTCAAGGCTAATTCTCATGATTAGAATATCTCACTTATTAATGTCATTTCACAACTTCAGCATGTGTTTCTTTAAAAATGACTTACAAACATTGTTTGTCCTCATCCTCTTGTTAGGCCCAGAGCAAACTCCAGTTTGAACCAGTTTTTCTCTGTGGCTTTAAAGGAATACTTCAGGGTGTGTATGTTCATATATGACTATGATAACGATTTTGTGTCAAACATCGGAAAGGCCATTTTAACATTTCTGATATCCAGAATGAGCATCATGGATATCAGCAATACAATTCAGAATAGTAAAAACTATTTCAGATATCTACAGTCCAATTGTTACTGGTTATAATTTAAATTTTAGATATCCAAACCATTACAGAAATCCATAATGTAATTTTGAATACATTTTGATTTTTTTCAGATATCTACCATTAAAATTATGACTAGAAACAAAACAATTGCAGAAATCCACTTCACTTCTTCACTTCATCTTCAGCCCCTTATCCGGGGTCGGGTCGCGGGGGCAGCAGCTCTAGCAGGGGCCCCCAAACTTCCCTTTCCCGGGCCACACTAACCAGCTCTAACTGGCGGATCCTGAGGTGCTCCCAGGCCAGTGTGGAGATATAATCTCTCCACCTGGTCCTGGGTCTTCCCCGAGGCCTCCTCCCAGCTGGACGTGCCTGGAACACCTCCATAGGGAGGCGCCCAGGGAGCATCCTTACTGATGGCCGAACATATAACCCATCTCTAAGGGAGACTTCAGCCACCCTCCTGAGAAAACCCATTTCTCGTTTCTTCGATCATGACCAAGCTTCAGTGGGTGAGGGTAGGAACGAAGATTGACCGGTAGATCCAGAGCTTTGCCTTCCGCCTCAGCTCTCTTTTTATCACAACAGTGTGGTAAAGCGACTGCAACACCGCCCCCGCTGCTCCGATTCTCCGGCCAAACTCATGCTCCATCGTCCCCTCACTCGTGAACAAGATCCTGAGGTACTTGAACTCCTTCACTTGGGGTAAGGACTCATTCCCTACCTGGAGTAAGCAATCCTCCGTTTTCCTGCTGAGAAAATCACTGCAGTAGAATTTTTAGGAGGGAAAAAAATAAAACCAATCAAATTGATACTAGTAGTAATTTTGATTTCATATGTCCAAAATGAAAACAGATTTCAACAAATCATTTGTTCTTTGATATTGTAGATATGCGTACTTTTTTCTCATAATGTGGATATGCATTATGACTTTTTTTCTAGAGAAAATATATTTGGGATTTTCCAAATAACATTATGATGTCTGCAATGGTTTTTCCATTTAAAATTATGACTGGAAACGATTGGATTGTAGATATCCGAGATGGGCGTTTTTCCTTCTAAGAATTATATCAAAAATGCAACCGTGGATATCTGATCTGAAACTGAAAGCCCAATTCACATGAATCGTAAAAGTGATGTCATTTGTCCTAGGAAGAAAGTCAAAGTGGATGTCTGAAGTGTTCTTTTTGACTAGAAATAATTGAATTGTGGCTATCTGCAGTCAACACCCAGTCTAGCTTTTACATGTTAAAACAGCTGCTAATACTTTTCAGGTCTCTGGAGATAGCTTTAATTTAGTTTTGGATAGTACAATCAAAGCTGTAGGTACGTTGAAATATGATTTTTACAAGTGAGAATGTTTTTGTGGATGTTTTTAATTACTATTCTGACTAATGACAATACAATTTTGATGAGGAGTAATGCTTTTTTTGTTGAGTAATTCTGTTATGGATAACTGCAGTTTAATTACAGATAGGATTGTGGTTTGATTAAATGTTAAGCCAGCCTGTTCTCAGTTCACACAGACAGTTACACAACAGATTATAGAGCAAAAAAAGGGGTTGTATCAAACTGTTTTTCCATATTGATGCTTCAGACATTTGAATCCTCTTGAAGAATCAGGTCCAGGCAGCGATGACATCGTCTGCTATTTTTTCGTACAGTAGACAGCAGGGTGCTATCTGAAGCAGTGGCCTCTTAAAGCAGAACTATTTTCACCACGAGCAGGGGGAAAGATGCTCTCCCATCTAAAGCAGCATTCCTCCTCCAATGCCCTTATTTGGTGAACTGCAGTGAGCTCTTAGTCCCGGGACCACAGAGAGCAAGAGAAAGGGAACCGTAACCCTTAAAAACCGCAGAGGAAACGTCAAATATGCCCCAGACCCAGACATTCCACACACCGCCTGCCACGGCACCCAGCTCTGCTGATGCTGGCGCCGGTAATGCATCAGATAGTTGAACAGTTAAAGCAATACTTTAGCAAAGAAATCACTGTTGCATATAAGTCTAATCAAATTAAGATTGCGACTGTAAATGGATAGATAGTGAGATAGACTGCCATGGAGAAACTGATTTTTCCAGAAGGATGGACATATAGTGAGACCACCCTGAAAGCTTTAAGGTTAAAAGGTCAATGACCACAAGACCATGCTGAAGGAGGGGGTCAGGAGGGGGTCACTTTGGTCCGGAGCTGCTTCTGTCCTACATCATATTAAAAAAAATTCCATACTGTCTCTCACAGTCTCTAAGTCAAAATAAAAGTTTTTTTTTTCTCGCCAGCGATTTGAGAAAAAGAGGTGCTGGAATACATAATTATTTTATTAAGAAAAAGAAGCAAGGGTCTACTGCGGTCATGCACTTTTAGGGCACCTGCAGTATTTCGCTGCTCAAAATTGATGAAGAGAACTGACCGGCGGTTACCTGAAGCAGGTTTAGCGCAGCTCCACATTGTTTAATTATATAGCCTAATCAACATAATAAACTTTGTTAGTGAGGGTAGAATAAAGACTGTATAAAACTTGTGCTGTCTTGTGTGCCTGATTTTAAATTTTGCTCCAGGTGTGTCTGTTAAACCAAAGATGCAGACGATGTCTCTCGTTTTAAGACTTTAATGATCTGAAGTAATGGTGCGCTCCATTAACGTCGGAAGTCGGAACTTGGAATGACCTTACAAAGTAAAAAAAAGCTATTATATCCGGTGTTTCCCCTACTGTTATATTAGGGGCGCCCCCCCTAACGGCACCCCAGCCCCCTTAGAAGTCAAGTAAATTTTATTTTCTGAATAGCGTCGGATCACAACAGGAGTCCTATAGAACAGCTCTATACCTTGTCCTCTTAGTAAACAAACTAAATAGCCTTATGTTATTTATCTTTTTTACACAACAGCATGTCAATTCTGTCTCTATATGGTTGAGTGTTTACAATTCCCAGGAAGCGTTGGAGATTCACTTGTTCAAAGATTGTTTGTTAAATTGTTTGGGAAGATTCTCCACTCCTAAAGGGGGAAAACGAAACTGAAACTTATCAGAGATCCTATATTATTTAGTTTGAGAAGATGATTCACTCCTACAAAAAACAACTAAAACAGAATTAAACAAACCAAAATTATTTCTTTATCTTGTGCTTGAAACTATAAAGTGATTTTTGATTTAACTTTGGACTGTTTCATTATTTGGACCTTTTGGACAATTATATAAAAGACATTCTGATGTTGAGTGTAGCTCATTGTGCAATACACTGATTTAAACTGAGTTTGCATTGTGGCTCTGATTATTGCTTGTATATTGTGATCCTTTTGATGGAGGGTGCTTTGTCGAGGCCCATGTACCATATAAAACAGCATTCTCTGGAGCCTGCTGTGGTGGACTTGCCTTTCGGCTCAGCCTGTAAAAAAACCTCCTGGAGGATTTATTATTTATGGAGTGGGTGTACTCCACTTAATTCTAAAGCAGGCTATGTTGTTTCATGCCGTTTTTACTATCGGACATGTGCTGCAATGAAAAAATAAATATTATAGCATGTGTTAAGTACAGTATAGACTCATCCCTTTTTTAGTATAAAACATTTGGCTCGTCAGTCTGCTGTGGGTTGTTTAGTTTCTGTTGGATTTCTTTTGTTTCTTATGACCTCATCTCATGTCAGCCAGAGTGACTCAAATTTCAAGAGGACTCTGTGAGAAAGTTGTTGATTTTAATAATTTCCCATTGCAAAGCTAAATATAGTGAGCCCCATAGAAGGCAGACACAATTGGAGGATATGGAATTGGCCCAGTTGTGTAGAAATCAAACTCATGACAATTCATTTGTGTTTGAATGGTAGCCTTGGCAGAAACATCTCCTTTGTTTTGGTGCCAGTAGCAGTGGCCAGTTTCTAAGCAACAAGTTGCTTTTAAACTCTCTAGACTAGGATCAGCTGGACTAGAAATCTAGGCTCCACCTAACAGCAACAAATAACAGAGAAAACTCACCTCCAGGCACTGTGAGCGACACTTCATCTCTGCTTGTCTCATACACTGACTATGTGGGTGGACAGTGGGACGTTTTCTAAGTAGTTGTTAGAGCAAACTAGACTCTAGGTCCCCTAGCTGCAGAAAATAACAAGATTATGTTGCTGAGGTCTCTTGTCAATAAATGCTTTTTACTGCAAGACTTTAAGTGGCATCGATGGATTGAAGAACAAGACATCTGTGTTTCAATTGGGGCTAGGGTTCCAACTAACAATTATTTTCATTTTAGCTTAATTTGTTTGTTTGTAATTTGTTTAATTATTTTCTTAATTAAAGTCCTGGTAAAGTAAATTTAGAGATTTGTTTCAAAACACATTATACACATGAGAGGGGGAGAGATAGAGAGAGAGATGCAGCAAAGGGCCACAGGTTGGAGTCAAACCATTAGCATCGACCCCATCCTACCCCACATCAGATCCACTTGATGTGCTTATAAAACATGTGCTTATACTTTCAAAATGCTTTAGTGTCCCTCACAGAACTATAGTTGGCCTAAAACTACCAAGTGTCAAACTGATTAATCCATTATCAAAATAGTTGGAATAGATTATTCTGTCTTGTTTTGTCCTGCCGACAGTCTAAAACCTAAATGAAACCATAAGACAAAGAAAAGCAGCAAATTGTTACAATTTCCAAACTGAGGAAAGTTTATTATTTTTGAATGAACTGATAATCAAAATAGTTGTCAAAGGATTAATTGATTAATCCACATAATTGCCGCAGCTCTATCTTTTCCTTATCTTTGCAGTTGTTCAAATGTGGTGGTAATGTGAAAAAAGAAACTTAGGCTCTGAGTTGAGTTCCTGAGGCTCTGTAATTTTGGAACGGTTTGGTCTTAAAGGGCTATTAGTGGTCATAGATTTCTCAAGTGCAAAATATATATAATTTCAGCTTTACCCATCTTAACAAATTTCACTACGATATTGATGTGGCCACGATTTCCCACACTGCGGGGATCCACACAGTTTCACACCGCTTCATATTCTCTAACATGATTGTTTCTTTCTAGTTGCGGAAATTCTTCTACAGCGTCTGAATTCTAAAGTGCGACACCGTGTAATGGCCATATTTGGCAGCCCCTTGGGGTTTACAGGCAGATCTTAATAAAGCTGGATCTGTGTTCAGTGGCCTTAAAAGGAGCTGGGAAGGGACCCAGCACCTGTTTTACATCTGTAGCAGCAAAGCCTGATAACAGAGCCGCAGGATTCAGAGCAGACACACAGAAGGTTGGAGAGGAAGTTTAGGGGATTTCTTCCCTCTGATGTTAACGAGACAATAAGTTATCAGGTTCAGATGGCAGTGTGTTTATTATCCTGTCATACAATACATACTGTTAACTACTAATACTAGACAAACTGCCGAGATATTTAGAATTTTCAGTGTTCTAAGTGAAGCATTTCTGTGTCGTAGAGGGTTTACAAAGCAGATGCAGCTCTACGTTCTTCACTGATCACACACACAAAGCAGCTTATAGTCCGGCATCCCATTGCTGTCATCTCCCCTTTTCACTCGTGTGGGCTACAACTGAAAGGCTTTCCCTTGTTACCATGGTGATCTGGTGATAACAACGGAGTGTCCATACAGTACAGGCCACGATGTGCCCTGAAACCTGCCTCTTAAAAAGAGAGGCACATGAGGAATGTGGGATTGGAGGAGACTTTTTCCTCATTTCCACCGCATGGTACGACTCAGCTCAACTCAGTTTTGGACCAGATCCTTTTCTCTATTTTGTTTCCACTACAGATGGTACCCCCTCATTGTATGTGAGATTCTTAGCTGATCACCATAGCAACACCATGTGAAACTCCTGTGTCACATCTTCAACGCGGCACTCGCTGGATCCTTTCATTGGCATCAATTGACTAAAAGATTTCTATAGTCCATTAGTCATTTTTTATACTTTTGTACGCTGAATTACTTATTTCCAACAAACTTATGAACACATATCTTGTAAACACATGATTGTAAAAAGTCTTTGAGCATTCGTCGACTAAGAATTTCTGTAATAGAGAACAGTCCTATTGTACGTAGTGTTTGGCGTAGTTTTGCGGACTGCCACTCAGGGTCTGAAATGAACTTTTTCACCGCCTGCCACTGTGGCAGGAAAGTATTTTTTTGTCTCCCACTTTTTAAATCTATGCGCTAAATTAAGGAACAACATCTAGATCGTTTAGATGAAAAAAAAAACACTCATTCAATGTTCAATATATTCACACAAGAAACGTTAAATGTATGCCAAAGTCACTGTCAATCCAAAAGAAAAAGGGTTCTACAGCCAAAAGCACTTCTTTTTATAGCAGTTGCGTGCAACGTTTAAATGTAAACTCTATCAAATTATACACTAACCTTACTAGACATGATACATTTCTGTGTATTTTCCATTTCTGCCAAAGTGGCGGATGGCATGACAATGTGAAACAATACTACCAACAATTCACAAATTTATTTGGAGGGTACAAATTTCAGACAGTGCTCCCACTATTGGCAGTAGTATTGGCTAATTAAAAATCACGGCCTGCATCACGGTCTGAATCACGGTCTGCGGTGTCTCACCTTCTAATGTCGGCTCAGCTCGCCTTGAACCTTGACCGAGGTTGTACTTGGTATCCACAACCTTAACTAATGGAAAACCAAAAAAGGACAAGTAGAGTTGAGTAGAGCTGTGGAAAATGAGTCTGTGAAACACTGCAGCACTGAGGCATGTTTTCCCTCAGATCTTCTCTGTTTGAGTTTTGAATTATTTGAAATGTGATACCAGTGATATCAGTGTTTAGTCGGGCAGTCACCCATTGGATATGGAAACAAACCAGTGGATGAACATAGATGGAAACTAACCAGTGACTCAAGCATCCTGTTTGAATTTTTCTTTGCTCGTAATATTATTTCCTTTGCTACATTCAGTTGTCTGCTCCAGCATTCCAGTTAAATTATACAAGATAATACACTGGCTAATGCGCCATACTGTTTCTCCTCTAGCCAAGCACGCTGCCTCAGGGCACAGTGAACATGAACCTCTGCTCGGACGTCATAGACGCTGAGCCCAAGACTGGTCAGAAGAACTCCCTGTGCATCATCACCCCGGACCAGGAGTACTTCATCAGAGGAGAAAATAAAGAGATCATCAATGGGTCAGTTGTCTGGTTGTGTCTGCTGATGGGTTAGGCAGGATAGGGTGTGCACACACAAATGTCAAAAACGCTCTCCTCTGTCTCCAGGTGGAGTGAACAGCTGGTGGTATACCCCCGAACTAACAAACAGAACCAGAAGAAGAAACGCAAGGTGGAGCCTACGACCTCCCAGGTAACACTTCTCACACAGCACAAAAATAGGGTACTTTACCTCATATCCTACTCCGCTTTCCTTGTTTTGCTGTTTTTGACTGTTGACGTGTTCACGTCCAGGAGCCAGGTCCAGCCAAGGTAGCAGTGACCGGCTCTGGTATCCCAGAGGCGGAGAAGGTTCCAGACTCAAGCTCTATCATCTGGCAGGAGGAGCTGAACCAGAGAGAGGCTGAGGGGGCTGCTGTCTGGGCCCCTGCTGACCTACCTCCAGGATCACCGCTACCCCCCACAGGTATGAAAGAATAACATCTTTGTATAAAGGTACTCTGTATAGTGTTTATTAAGTACTTTATACATTCATACCATAAACTGTAAAAGTAATGGACTCCACTGGTTCCAATATGAAGTCCAGTTGTATAGAAGTCAATGAGAAAATGAGCCTACCTACCACTTGATTTATTACCTCAGTAAACATTTTCCGAATGCCTTCATGGCCTCAATCACTATTTTCAAATCTTCTTCAAATATAGCACACTGTTCATTTAGAAAATTGTGGTCCTATTAAGAGAAAAATAGACCATAGAGCAGGGGATGCTTTAGGGCGGAGCTACACGCAGACATGTTGAAAATGGGTAAAAAAAATGTCCCTCTTTAGTGTTTAGATTAGTGCAGCGCAATTGAAACGTAACATGCGTAACAGAAAGTACAAATTCTTTCAAATATAAGTGAATTTTTTTTTGAATATTTTAGAGGTAAGAAAAGCAAAGATGATAAAATAAAGTCTTAAATAAAATCTTCTGTTTCTCTTGTGTAGCTGACTCTGCACCACAAGGCTCTGACAGCGGCTCGGTGAATGGCGACGAGGTGGACCGGGGCAGCCTGCCGCTGCATGGCTCTGTGCCCCAGACCCCCAGTGGCCTGCTCTCCCCGACAGGTTCATGCTCCAGCCTGGGGGGCGTCCCGCGCTGCCTCTCCCCAGCCCCCAGCGACCCCTTCCCCTCCGGCAGCTCCCTGCTCTCTAACGGCTCCCACATCAGCGGCTCGGTCAGCTCTCTGGACTCGGACGCCAGCGGCAGCACCGTGACCAGCACAGACAGCCACCCAGCCAACCAGAGGGGCAGCCACTCCTACAGCCACCATGACACGTCGCGGTCCAGAAGGCTGGAGGCAGAGGCCAGAAAGGCTGAGAAGAGGAGCCGGTTTAGGAGCCCCGACAGGCAGGAGAGGGAGGCCGTCCTCAGCCCTGAGAGGAGGTTAGTGTCTGCCTCTTCTCTCTGCTGCTGCTGTTATCATCTTACCATGTCCCATATGCCATCTTACCTAACCTTTCTTTATCTCAGTGGCACCCAACGTTTTCACTCAAAAACTGAGAATTATTAGAGAAGGGCCTGCTGCAACTGGGAGACCTCATTTTTTTGAAGGCAGAAACTAGTGATTTCTGATTGAACTGCTAAAAACCGTACCATATCTGTGTTTTTATAATCGTATAAGCGTATTTTGAAGATTCACGTTACAAAGCTTTATGGAAACATAAAATGCAAGAAAACGTTCTCAAATGGGCATAAAAGTATCTTTGAGGTGGTTTTTGCTTTTTTCTAAATAGGGTTGATGCGCTAAGTTTTACCTTTGCCTAATAAGTTCTGACGTAGCAAACATATAAGTCACTTCTTCCTGGATATTCTCATAACGTGTCATCATGTGTGGACAGCAAGAAACATGGCCCATACTAGCCGACATGAAAGAACAATTAAAACTTGCCCAATGGAACCAAATTCTTAAAGACCTCTCTGCATTTTCTCTCGTAGATGAACCAAACTATGCTGTAGCCTATTTAATTTGTTCCAAACCAGTTGTTGGAAACGCAGCTAATTCCAATTCTATTTTCGTGGTTTTGTATTTTAAATTTGACAGTTTTCATCCCAAAAAGCTAAGCATGTACAAGTTCCAGCCATTATTCTGCTCAGACATATCAGTGAGTGGCTGGAGACTAACTTCTGGATCTGGTTAGCATTTTGAACTTTCTTGCTTCTGCACTTCACAGTTTATTCATTTGTGCGTTAAGCTATTCGTTTTCTAAAAGTTTTCTAAAAACAATTTGAATATTTGTTAAAAATCCCGCAAACATTTTTTTCAACAATTGAGTTTGCACTTACGTGAACTTCGAGGACTCACAAGATACGGATGAAAACAGAGTTTTCAAAATGTGTGCAGCATGTGGCATCAAGTCTTATCTGCCTAAACCTTCACAAAAGCTGAATCTCAATGTCCATAATGCAACATCTTTGAACATCTTTTATCCAGATACCCCTAGACTACAGAGGGCTACACACAAATGTTTCCACAGGCTGAGAAATCTGATTGTAGTGTGTAAAAGTGTCCCTTTGAAAGCTATTCATGAATAGTTGCTCTGCAGGCTCTGTTGTGTCGTTCCAGCTGATGTCAGGTTCACCACAGCTACAGTGAATAACTGAAACACCAGATTTTTATCTAAGCTGTAACGGCCGCTTTGCCGTGTGTGTTATGGACCCACCCATGCCTGACTGCGGGCTTGAACTAGAACAACACATTAACACACAGGTCGGACTGCAGAGGAAGTGCTATACTTAACCTGATAACACCTTGCTGTCCTTGTTAATGGCTGAAGTATCTCATCAGCCTCTAATTGAACCAGATGAACAAGTTTAATGTCCTGCTTTTCTTAGAATCTCAGCTCCATACTACCGACACTGTGGTCTGGAAATACTTGAGCCTCCGGCTTATCCTTTTAAAGACACGTACACAGACATGCACACAGTTTAGTGACGCACTGAACCAAAGCTTTTGATGTGCACACACACACACTCTCACAACTGGTGTGATTTGAGTGGAAAGTGTGTGTTATGTGCATAACGGGCTGTGCATACTGGGATTTGTGATGCTCTTTGAATACCCCTGTTGTGTTCTTGAGTTGTGTGTGAAAATCTCCTACTTTATAACCCCCCCCCCCCCCCCCCCCCCCCCCCCATCAGTTTTCATCAGCAGTCTTACTAACTGTAAGCATAGACTATATAAACACACAACCTCTGGACTTTCCATTCAGTAATCTGCCTCACGGACCACTGGTGCCGTACGTGAAGGGGTCAGAGGTCTGACACACCTACACACAGCATAGACGACAACATTTCAAACAAACCCAGTGGTTGTGGTGGGGGTCATCTTTTTCCTCGCACAGCTAGTTTCCAGCTCCATTCAGCTCCTCCATCCACGCCAGGTGTGAAAGGAAAAGGATGAGGAGAGGAAAATAGGAGGTGCCCACATAGTCTCATAAACACATTACTGGTCCACTTGAGCCCAACTTTAGCCCCTTTCAGATATGATATAATTCAGATATAAGAAGCACTGGATTTTTTAACAAACATGTTTGATACAAACTTCTTACTGCAGGGTTGTGCGGAGACCCTGTCATATCTATATTCTGGCTATGTCAATCGAGTCTGTCTGGGACATAGCTTTAGTCAAAAAAAATCCTTCAGTGGGGGTTTGGCCTCAAACTGTCCTAGTCCTCCCCCCCTCTCCTTCATTCCCTTTTAAGGATTGCAGCTGAAGAGTCCCCAAATAAGGGCAACATTTAGACAAACGAGTAATATAATATTTCCTCCTGCCTCTCACCCTCTTCCTTTCTGTAATGCAGATTCCTCTGTCATATAACAAAAGGGCTGTGTGGGAGCGTGTCAGAGTTGGCAGTGTACTGTGTCACAGTTTGAGGAAGGTTACAGATGGACATCAGTGAGCGTAGGCTGTTTGGGAACATTTCCTCTCCTATGCTTCCATTCCTTTTTAAATCTGTTTTCAGTCTGACTTGCCTAATCCTAACAGTACTTCAGATGCCGTGCACAAACAGGAAAGCATAAAGGGGACTTTTAGTTCCTAGTTCAGATCCTGAGTTTAGGTCCTGGAACCAAAATAGGCTTCAGATATTTGGGGACAACATGTCCCATATGCCTTAGTGCTTTTCAGAGCCATTTACTCGATTGTCATTGGTCTAAATCTTGTGTGTGTGTGTGTGTGTGTGTGTGTGTGTGTGTGTGTGTGTGTGTGTGTGTGTGTGTGTGTGTGTGTGTGTGTGTGTGTGTGTGTGTGTGTGTGTGTGTGTGTGTGTGTGTGTGTGTGTGTGTGTGTGTGTGTGTGTGTGTGTGTGTGTGTGTGTGTGTGTGTGTGTGTGTGTGTGTGTGTGTGTGTGTGTGTGTGTGTGTGTGTGTGTGTGTGTGTGTGTGTGTGTGTGTGTGTGTGTGTGTGTGTGTGTGTGTGTGTGTGTGTGCAGTCGCTCCGGTGTTATTGAGAAGTTGGAGGCCTTGGAGCTGGAGAATCCAGAGAAAATGGAGGTGGAAGAGTCGGGGCGGAGTGGAGCCAGACAGGGCCGTAGTGAGCTCAGACGCTTCCACAGAGAGGTAACACTGTGTGTGTCTGTCTGTGTGTGCGTGTTTCTAATAGATACGGTAAGACTTGTAAACAGTGTTTTTAAACAACATCACATGTCGGAACAGATGTGGGTTCTGCAGTGGACATACCAGCGTGGGTTTTGCTTCTTTTTTTTTCCTGTCCAAGCATCGCCCCCGACCACACCACTATCTTTTCCCTTCACCCTCGCCCTCTTCCCTCCATCTCTCCCTCTCTCTGTCCTGTCTTTGTTTTGGTTGTAGGTCAGAGGTCGGCAGCGTGAGCTGTATTCATTTCCAGTTTCCATTCTGTGGTGGGATTCCCCTGGTGATTACGCTTCCCTTTCCCACCCCGGCCCTCCGTGCTCGGCTAGAACCACTCCAAACCCAACTTAAGGAACACTGAGACCCAACACACTGATACAGAGGCACAGTCAGACACTGTTCAATACTTGGGCTTTGTGTTGTGGCCATAGATCTTTGTCATGCGCGGATGAAAATATCACATTAAGATTCCTGTTGTGCCGTATGCACACACAAGCTATCAGTCATTCTTACGGTTGCTTTCAAACAGTATACACACAGATTCTTGGCAAGTTTAGTCTCATGCCAGCAGTAGGACGACACCATTATGGCCAAAATGATAATCATGATTATTCTGATCAGTATTGAGATTGCAGCGGCCCGGGTTTGAGTCCGACCTGTGGCCCTGTGCTGTTTGAGACTCTCTCTCCCCATTTCCTCTCTTTGTGTACTATCTAATCAAGGCTTTAAAGTATCCTGATTAGTTCTCACAAATATTCATTGATTTTAGGGACAAAGTATTTGCGCTTCTTACTCTTTGCACTTTTTTTGCAACATTTAATCAAACAGATTGTGCTACATCCCTGCTAATGTACAAGTCTTTTTATTGAAATCAGACTGCTCTTTATTCACAGTGTATCTCGTAGAGGAAAAATATGAATAACATTATACATATCTTGTTTTCCGACATTAAATAAACAGAGCTCGGCTTTTACATTGTGATACATTCCTGCTTATTAACACCTCTTTGCATCAAAATAAGACTGTTCTTCTACTAGAAGCAAACTATGAATGAAATTGTATCCTAAAGAGACTAGCATTAACATTCTGATCTAGATGTTGGATTTTCATTTTGCCTGTCGCCCCTTTGGACTTCTACTTTGCACTGCAGCTGCAACATCAAGGAGGGTAAAATTTGTCAGCAAGTGCCAAAAGGCTCAATAGCTGGAGCGCTATCACAGAACAGAGATGATAGATTTGTTTCACTGAGGCATCCACACTCAACCCTGGGTTGGACTATATTTCATTTGAATAATAAAGATATGGGGAACACTGACCGCATCATTGCATCAATTTGCATGTAATTTGTAGACTTACCGTATTTTTCGGATTTAAAATCGCTCCGGAGTATAAGTCTCACCAGCCGAAAATGCATAATAAAGAAGGGAAAAAACATATATAAGTCGCACTAGAGTATATCCAACCGCAAGAATAGACATTTCATCTTGAAAAGCAATTTCAAATAAAAATAGAATAGAGAACAACAGGCTGAATAAGTGTACGTTATATGACGCATCAACAACGACCTGAGAACGTGCCTGGTATGTTAACGTAACATATTACGGTAAGAGTCATTGAAAGAATTATAACATATAGAACATACTCTACGTTTACCAAACAATCTGTCACTCCTTATCACTAAATCCAATGAACTCTTCTTCCTCGGTGTCACTTCTGAACAACTCCGCCAACTCATAGGTACGGAAGTAGCAGGTAGCATCTTTTTTTTCACAATGCAATTCTGCCATGACCCGCCCCCGCTGAATTTTGATTGGTTGACGTGTGTGTGTGACGATTGCTGATATACGTCTAGTCTCTTACATGACTGACATAAATAATAGCCCGGGCTATTATTTGATATTTTACGGTAATGTGTTAATTTCACACATAAGTCGCTCCAGAGTATAAGTTGCACCCCCGGCCAAACTATGAAAAAAACTGCAACTTATAATCCGAAAAATACGGTAGTTGGTATGAGAAAGGAGCCCTGGGGACTTGTGTTTCATAAACCCGCTCAAATGAAATGTTAATACGCAACAATACCTTTAAAGGAACCTTAGCCTGAAGGTAAAGAAATCCATCAGGTGGTTGTTAATAGAGCTGCTGATTTGCAGCATCAGCTGTTTGTGTGCACTCTGGCACACAGCCAAAGTGCACCTGAGCGGAAACCATCCCTTTTATTTGTAGCACCGTCTGCTGTAACCCTCCAAAAGCACAGCTCCAGTCACATCGTGTCATACCCCAATGTGCCCGTGGGGTCAGAGGCCGTGTCCCAGCCTTCATTTAACAAGCTTTGTACAGGCTGCCGCTGCAGGGTGCCTGAGAGGTTAATATTTGATTAACTGTGGCTCCCCAGCTATCAGTAGGTTGTTGTTTTCATTCTCTTTGGTTATTTCGCCCAAAACGTGGGTTTTAAAAAAGAAGGAGCAGGTGCCGTGTCATTTCTCTACGGCACATTAATGCTCACCCAAGCAGAAATGAAGAAATTAGTTGATGTGACGTTAATTATTTTTGCTTTCTGTATTGTTCTGTACATGTTGTTACTCACGTAGTCACGTCAAGAAGCACCATTTTTCTGTTTAAGTATTTTTTGTTTTGTATATTTTTGACTAGAGTTTGAGTTTATTGACCTAACACAGGTATAAATACTTGCCCATGTGTGTTGTTTAGGAGCAGAGACATGACATGGGTCAGGGTCTGGATTTTCCCTCCACCCTGCCGCCTCTGAGGAGAGCCAAGTCCCTGGACAGAAGGACCACTGACTCTGTGATGACGGTGAGTGCTGACTCTTCTCTTGCTTTTGTAAAACAGCCTCATTAAGGTCCAGGGTTCATCTCTACGGAATCTTCTGTGACTGACCTTTTTCATATTACAAACACCAGTCATCCCAATGTTTTTCTTAGAGGAAATTACTTCTCATCATAGACACAGTGTATAATTCATCTTGTTTATAAATGGCAGGACTCATGGAAGCTGCTTTGGGCAAGTTGCACACAGTTTATCTTATTAAGAAAACCCAGAATTAGCCATTGTTAGAAGAGCTACATTAAGCATGTTTTGGGCCACTATGTAATTAGGTAATGTTGGTTTGGTAATGCTTTTTCTAATTGGCTATTAGAAAAAGAAGATTAATTTTCTGTTGTACAATTAATCAAATGAATAATTTCAGTTCTACACCTGAGTTTTTACTTATACATCAAACTAGTGCACTTAGATGCACATAGAGAAGATAGTACTGTATATAGCATGATGCAGCTGATACAGCTGATGATAACATTTGCATTCAAATCTGTTTTGATATCAACCAACACTTGATTGCTGACATTCCCTCTGAAAGCCAGTGTGTTTCAGTGTGTCTCTGGTCTCACAGACAAAGCCTCTTCTGTTCTGCTGAGCTGTAGGATCCAGGGTCAGCATCAGTGCCAGGTCTTCAGCTGTGTGCTGTGTTGGAGAGAGGTCGCTGGGTTGTTGTTGGGGCTGAGAGGCTAGATTTGGTTAGGTAACAGAGTTAGGAGAATTAAAATTGAGAAAGGTCTCTGTGGTCGTCCTACAACAGCATGACAGCTTTGCTCAGAAAACATCTTTCCCTAGTTTTACTGGGGAGACTGCTAAAGGGGGAATGGAGCATTTACAGTATGATACAGATAGCTATGTACTGTAGAATTGTGACTTTGTCCCATAGACTGTAAAAAAAAACAATGGCCATAGCCACCGTGACATCACCCAAGTTTGTGGGCAATCGTTTTGAAAGCAATCTTGGTATTTTGGATCCAAGAATGACATATTTGGACAAGAAGGTGGAGCTGGGGAGGAGTTCTTAGTTGCTGTCTTTTTAATGGCGCTGCGCTTAGCTAAAGCTAAACTTTTACCAGTTTTTATCCCTTAAATTTCCCTTAAGTTACCAGCTAATGCTAGTGCAAGCTAGCTTGTTTAGCAAGGTGCAACCACCGAACACTAACATTTTTATGCAACCAAACTATTAAAATTTCCTTTGATGACATGAAACAAGTTGACAGCTATTCTAATATACACAGTGCACATTGCTAAGCATCTATCCTGATTGACAGGATAGATATACAGTTGCTGTATAGCCCTGCCCTAAAACATCCCCTGCTTTATAGCCTGCTTTACTGTAAATGGAACCATCATTTACAAAATTAACATCTTGCTGTATTGAAGATGACTTGAAACTAGCGATTGAGACCATAAAGTCATTTAAATTTAAATTTTTCTCATTGACTTCTATACAATCAGACACCTTTGAGTCACCCCCTGTTGGGCAGTAGAAAGAATGCAGTTTTAAGGCACTTAAAAGCTATGTCCATTCTTTTTTTTACAGTCTGTGGTTTTTCCTAATGTTTTTTTGGCCATGGTGTGGATGTTGTAGGCCAAACCTCCATGCTGCGGGGGGCAGTGCCGCCCCCTCCTCTCCCTCTCCAGGTTAAACTTCTCACTCTGCTCCCTCTGTGTGCAGATTTTGCCCGCTGCGTGTCTTCATTGCACCCAGTCTGTGTCATGTGTTTTATTATATTTCTGTCTACGAGAGAAGAGAGTCAGGTGTGTGTACGTATGTATGAATGTCTGTGTGTTTGTGGCAGTGTATATCACAACTTACCACTGCTTCCTGAGGTCACCATTCACATGTTTGTGTTTCTTCCACTGTGTGGAATCACAGCAGATTACAACAGTTTTGAGCACTAGGGTCTGCATCCTCAGCTGGATTAACACAGACTGACAAATCTGTCAGAAGTTGCCCCTGGCCAGTGGACCACATTCAGACAATGATACATCTTCTAAATTTGCCTTTCGATCCATTGGTAGGGTCAACTTCTACCCTCAGCTGACTGAGTGGGCATGTGTTTTTGCTGGTCTCAATAGTTTATAGAAAAAATGCTTTTGTACTTGAATTTGACCTATTGCAAGTGTCATTTAGGAATCGCTTCAGGCTACTTTTTTGGATGAATTTGTAGTCTGCTTTATGTTGTTATATTTTAAGATAAGTGGTAGTAATCTACTGCAACACTTTAAAAAAGAAAGTAAACTATCATGGTTTGTATTTGATTGCTTGTCAGGTAATTTTGCACGTTGAACAGTTTGATACCCATAGTTTTCCCCTATGCTGTTTCAGACAGATGTTTTCAACGTGTTTTCTTTTGTTTTTCTAGCCGGATTTACTGAACTTCAAGAAAGGATGGATGGTGAAGCTGGATGAGCAAGGCCAGGTACTTTATCAGCTTTTAATCTGCCTTTGTCTTTAAAAAGTTTACAAAGTGGAGTGCCAAATGTGGTCAAATAAGTCCTTATTTTTGATTGTTGATGTTTAAATAAAATCTGTTTGAGTAAAAAATCATAAGTAAAATCTAGATGAAAAGAACATGTCCTGCATTGTTGCCCTGTGAAAATGAATCTTGCGAGTCACGTAACAAGTGTGTGCACGTGGCGCTCGTCATGCCACTCACCTGAAGCGCTGAGAAGAAGAGCTGTAAAAAGGTCAGTGGGAACTGACACTCAAACTTTATCTCTGCCAAAAAGGCGCCTTAAATCTGCAGCACGGGGACATTTTGGATATGTACAAACTGAGCAGGGCGTTATTGTTGAAGATGGATATCTAATTTGCAAAGTGTGCAAGTGACTGCAAAGGGTTTAACACTTTGACTATGTTCCAACATCTTCGAAAAAAATCATTCACCTCTTTATGCTCAAGTCAAGGTAAAAAAAAACAACTGAAGCAGTGAATGAAATGTTTCTAAGCTGGACCAACCCAGTTTAAACTGGGCTGGAAGAGTTGACGACGTGTTAATGTTTACATCCTGAATCTAGTGGGGATATGTAGTAGTTACCTGGATACATGGAACTCCAGTTCTATAAGTAACTGCTGAACCCTCTATTTTCAATAGAAAGTAGACTGTTGTGTTTGTTGTGCAGAGCCAAAACAATGCTTTTTTTGTCTTTTTCGTTCCATAATGTTGAATAATTAATCCCATCGTTAATAATCGTGAAAAAGGTAAAGCTCCCTCTGACAGTAATTGTAATTTCAAAATCTCATATCCTGACATCCCTGATGGACACAGTGCAGTAAATACAAATATAATGTTGGTAACATAATACATAATGTTATGAGTCATCAAAAAGGGATTCAAAACCCAGTTCAAACAGCATCTGGAGCGCTCTAAAGCACTCCCGTCTTCTGTGGCTTTACACAGATGTGGTCACACTTTGATCGACCTAAAAGACCAGAATAAATAAAACTTTAAAATCCATCTTTATGATATAGAGAGAGAGAGAGACAAACTCTGGCATCGTCAAGCAGGTTATATTGACCTAACTTGGTGTTGAATGTGTGACTACTTTTTCTATATATCTTATGACCTTAACATGCTCTGTGCGTGTCTTTGTCTTCTTTCCTGTCCATGTTATAGTGGAAGAAATACTGGTTTGTTCTGACAGACCACAGCCTGAGATACTACAAGGATTCCATTGCAGAGGAGGTGAGCTGATTATTTTATGTTAATAGTTACTGTATATTTTAATGTTGAGCAGTTCTTTTGTTAATCCATTTCATGTTTGGCCCGTGTCTCACCTTTCGTGTCACCTCAGGCCTCTGACCTGGATGGTGAGATTGATCTGTCTACTTGCTTCAATGTAACCGAATACCAGGCTCAACGCAACTATGGTTTCCAAATACATGTAAGAGGCTTTCACTTCTCATAAAGGACAAATCTTTTTACTATGATTGCTGTATGTATGTATTTATGCATGGATGTCCTTTCAGGTATTTATATTAGCATAGGAAACGTGTCACTGCACAATAGCCTTTTTATAATGACATAAAAGCCTTTATACATTATGCTGTGATTGCGTAGACAAACTTTTTTACAGCACGTGTATTTAATTACATTTGGAGGAGGCCCTGGTATATTGTGGATGCTGGCTCACTGGATAAGCTTACTGGGTCACTTATTGGAGCCGCTAAGCGCTAACATAACCAATTTCACCTGTGCTTTTCCTTTTCTACGATGAGTCAAAACGTTCTATACAACAGTTCTATACTGTGAAAATGACATGTTTTAAGTTCGGTAATTTGTGTCTTTTTATATTCAAATTAGGTAGACAAACTATTAGAAAGTCAGTTTATGTAGTTTAATACAACATAGCCTCAAAATATACCATGCTGTTATCAAAACACAAACAACTGTAGTCTAAGTAAGGTAGGTCATATCTCATATCTGGATATGTCACTTTATATGGATAAACAGATAGGAATGCTTGTTTCTGTCTAACCCAGTGAGTGAAAGTACCTGACCAATAAAGTACATCACCATATGAACACAGAAATCAAAGCAATTCTCCAATGACCTAATACACCCAGAATATTAAACAGATAGCCACCACAGTATTAACAGTTTGGCAACATCTCTGATGGTAGACACGGTATATAATCTCATGGTATAAGCTGTCATATGACCCAACCCTCTAAACGAAAACAGAGCTTTTAGTCAAAGTTAAACCAAATTATTATTTAATGGTGCTTTTAAATGTTTAGACCCAGGAGGGAGTGCACACTCTGTCGGCCATGACTGCAGGTATCCGCAGGAACTGGATCCAGGCGGTCATGAAGAACGTCAGACCCTCCACCGCCCCTGATGTGGCAAGGTCAGTACAACCACGCTATCACTACTGCAACTTCTTTTGTGTGTTTTACAAGCATATTGAAAAATACATATATATTTACAGCACATTTATGATTGACATAGTGACGGATACTTTGGCACTGTACTTATTTATATTAGTATTAATTCATATTTATATATATTAGCATTCCTTCTCTTGCTTTATAGACTTTGGAGAAGTGACATAATCAAACAAAAAAAACTATTTTTACTCTGTATGAAAAGGTAAAATCAATAAGTAATGAATCAATGGCATCAATGAATACTAAAGTTTTCCAGCCGTCAATAGATTATTATTAAGAGGTGTCTCTATACATTTAAAGTAGATTTACTGCTGTAACAACACAAGGTCACCCAGCAAAAACAGACAAGGTAAAGACAGTATAGTAGAAAAAAAGACAATGAGCCTTTTGAAGCAAAAATCTTACTTCCCTGCCCCTTTCACTGCCTTTCAGCTCAACTGAGGATCACAGCTCCTTCTCTCCTTTGGAGGGTCTGGTTAGGCCAGACGTCACCCAGGACTCTGCCTCCTCTGAGGCCTCGTCTGTGGAGAGAGAATCCGCTCCAGGTGTCATAAAGAGCCGGGCACGTGAACGCAGAAGAGAGGGCCGCTCTAAGACCTTCGACTGGGCAGAGTTCCGACCCATCGCCCAGGCTCTTGCTCAGCAGCGGGCTCAAGAGGCCGAGAGCCTCCATGCAGACCTGGGAGAGCTAGAGCGCAGTCGGAGAAGAGAGGAGAGGCGGAAGAGGTATGAGTCCGCGACAAGCTCATCAGCGGAGCAAGCATCCGTTGAAGAAGGAGGGAGGACGGACTATGAGAGTGGAGAGGGAGTCGGACAATCGGATTCATTAGGTCCTACGTCTCTGGAGAGGCAGCAGAGGGTGGAGGAGGTGATTGAACAACACTGGCAGCAGGTGGAGAAGACACCAATACGGGAGGAGAGGAGGATGCCTCTGCCTGCCACAGTGCAATCCAGAGAGACTGTTGAGCTGGAGCAGCTGCTGGAGAATTACAAGCAAGGGGTATGTTCAGACTACTCACTGATTATTAACTTTAGTGAGTGCACGCACAGAATGTTACAAACCGGCGTAACAATAAGTAGTACTTGTAATAAAATCATGTCTCACTTTCCTCCCATATTATTTGGCTACATGCCCTGAATCACAACGGCACATTAGGTTGTTTCCAGTGTTGTGTAATTGGTCATGTAACATCCCACTGTGCATCAGCTGTCTGTCATTTACACTCAATCACTACCAAGCTACTTGCTAGCTCCTTCTCCAAAATGAGCACATTCTGTAGGTTGTTAATGTAGAAAAAGACACGCCACTCATGAGCTGAAAAAGACAGCCCATTCCTTATTTTTCAATCCAAACTGATTGATAGCGATGTTTTCTTTCGCAAAAAACAGATTTAGCAAAACAACACACAAACACCAGTATGGTGGGAGTATATTAACCAAGTAGCAAAAGTTGTCAAAATATACTTAAACAGAGTTCCCACATGTTCAGGAACACCTGGGAATGTAGAGAGTAGTTTTGCAGTCATGGGAACACCTGGAAATTGATTAAAATTACCAAATGTCCTGAAAATAATCTATGTAGTTGTGGAAAGGTGTAATTGAAAGAATGGACTGAAGCGATCTTTTCGGTGTCAAGTCTTTCTTTTCAGGAGCTTTGAACAGAAATCACAGAGAAGTCTAGGTGTAAATACTAGGCCTACCGATGCACGACATGACCATTTGTGAACTAGTGCTGTCCCGTATTTTCAGGAAACTTCCTGGAACTGTCCTGGAAAATGATTACTTAAGAAGAGTAGGGACCCTGTTAAAAGTTTGCTTTCTCCAGGTTTTAAGACAGTGAATGATGTTAGTCATAAACTAATTAGTATATCAGTTCTTTCAAACGGTGATTTTTTTGTTTTTGTTTTGTTTTAATACGACAATTCACCATGACGTCACAACAACAACAATAGTCTTCTTCCGGGTGGCAAAAGTCGAAGCGTTCTCTGATGGCACCACTAGTAAACAAACCCTTCTGTGTCTTTTAACCAGAGGAAATGACTTGAGTTACTGGGTGATCTGGACCGAAGTGGAAGTAGAATTAATCTACACACTTCTAAGAATCTCCAAGTGAAGTTTCATATTTGTACATGAACATTTACATGAGTCAAATGAGTAAACTAAAGTGACGATGATGAGTGAAAGCTGTAAGAACTTTGGTGGTTGTTTACAGTAAAATGACTTTACGACTTTACGGTTTATTTTGGAGCTGTTAAAGCGTGTCATTTTATTGTGAAGGACTGAAGTTTGGTCCTGGTTGTTTTGACAGCACTGATGTTAATGTGGACGACCAGCAGCTCCAAGTGTTTACGGAGAGGAGATCAGGGTGTCCGACTAGAGAGGAGCACACGGCTAATTCAGTGGTGTTAGCGTCCTTTTGACCACTCTGGTTAACACACAAGATAAATCGACCGTTAAAACGATATATGGTTACAAAGATAAGGAGTTAGACTTTAGTTAAATTAACTCAAAAACAACATACATTACTCAAACATTAGTTAGATTGAATTTAGCCAGAAACTGGTGACACAGATCTGTTCTCTGTGAGAAAATGTCTCCACAAACACCATGATGGCTTGTTCCCAGTCTGCCCCATTAGAAGAGTCTCCTCCTCCACCAGGCAGTCTGTTGGTCTTCTCTGTAGCTCTAGTACAGGGGTGCCCAATCCTGCTCCTGGAGGGCCACTGTATTGCATGTTTTAGGTTTCTCCCTGTTCCAACACACCTGATTCTGATGATTATCAAACCTGTCACAAGCTTCAGCTGCTTGATAACGAGCACTTCATTAGACTCAGGTGTGATAGAGCGGAGAGAAACCTGAAACATGCAGGAGAGTGGCTCTCCAGGAGCAGGGTTGGGCACCCCTGCGCTAGTACTTTTGACCACGTCCACTCGCTTTAACCTACTCACCCACAGGTCCCGCTGGATAAATGTATTATTTTCTGAAGGAAATCAATAAAAACCCCATCAGGCTGCACAACCCCAAACACAACACATTTTCGTTTTTAACTTTGTTTAAAGAAGCAGCTGATCCGCGTCAGGTCAGTGATGCTGCTCGCCTTCTGCCACCTGGAAGTATCTTGACGCCTGTCGTTTACAAACATTCTGAAACGCCCTATATTAAACCTGTTAAATGTTCCTTCCTTCCTCCTGCAGATAGAGGACCTGAAGGCACAGCTGGAGAGCTGTCACCAGCAGCTCCTTGACTCAAACAAGCACAAACAGGAGTTGGAGCTCCAGCTGCGAATGGCTCTGGAGAGAGATCAGGACATCCGGACAGGTTACATCTCTCCGGTGAGTTATCAGTGTCTGTGTATTCAGCGTGCAGCTGCATTGCACTCTCTGTTTTACTTTGCTGTGATGGGACATCCTGTTGTAGATTTCATGCAATCTCCCGACTGAGCAGTGTTTTCTCCGCCATTTTGTAACATCCTCTGCATGTTGTATTTTATTGTAAGAAAACATCAAACAAACTGACATCAAAGCAACAAAATGGCTACAGATATGTGGCTTTGCATGAGTTCATTGCATGTATAAAACATTGAGATCTTATTACTACATTGGCTTCTACTAGTTAATCTCCTGTGTGTGTGTCGTAGGTCTGTTTTGTATCTGAACTCATGCTAGCAGTTACTTCAGTATTGTGTTGATTTTGGACCGAGGAACTCGAGTTTTGTGGTTGATGTGACTTTTCTGAGGATTATTTCACTCTAAACAGAAAGAGATTTATTTTTAACTCAGCTGTTAGAAATAATGTTATCATTGTTTGTTTTCTGGTGTTTTCACTGTTTCAGTCCAAATTCAAAATGTGCATAAAAACAGTGGATAGAAGCAAACCTGTCATCATGTAGCCATGTGACAACCATTCCCCATTCCTTACATACAGTTTAAATTATGACAATTAAAATAGAAAATTGCAAATGTGTTGTGGAGGGAACAGTATCATAAAGACAAAATGTATTTAATATTTCCAGCTTAAAACAATAAAGGCTATTTCTTTTATTTTTCCATGTATATTTTTTTTCTAATTAAGTTACTGTTAATTCATATTTTTGTTTTTATATATCTGTTTGATTGTAGTACTTGACTATAGTTTTAAATTTAGAGTGATACTATCCTTCATGGTCACTGGTACAATAGCTCTACTTGCTAAAATGTTTGGCTCAACGTGTATGAAAAATAACCTCTTGGCTTGTTTTCTAATTATTTGCATGGACATCAGATTCTCATCTTCTATTAACTGCTCTACAGACCGTCCATTTGTTGTTGTTAACAAATATTATTGTATACTGCAGCTCTGTGCTGGCATCCATTTGTGATGCGTGAGGAATTCCCGTGCTTGTGTCTCGATGTCTGGATGCTTTTGAGGCTGACTGATTGCTTTCATACAGTAGATGGTTCAGTTGGCTATGGCTGAGTTAAAGTTAGCCTCTGTTGTGATTTTTAGATTATAGTGTATACAGTCTTGCATTTTTGTTTGAGAAAAAGAAAACCTAAATCTGAATTTCTGTGTTTTTCACCCTGTTTTCCCATGTTCTTTTGTGTCGAATTGACTAACGGGCAACAATTCAGAACCGATCAAAGAGCGCTGCAGCCGACAGCTGCGAAACAGGCTGCAAACTCAGGGCAATAACGCCGCCAATGTACGTCCACTAAAAGAGCTCGTTTTTGCCTGACAAGCGTCTGACAACATTCTGGAAAGGTAGTTAAAGAGAAATAAAATATTGTTCTTTACCTGTCGCTTGACAATGTCGAGCTAAATATTCAACCATGACATTGAACCTTTTTAGACAACACCAAGACATACTTTCTTTACTGCCACTCAACAGACTCTTCCCAGCGCTCCTCTCCCCAACTCTCACTCACTGTTTCCAGTGCTGTCTTATGGCAACAACCACCTCTCGCAAGATTTCTGAACGAGACTTGTCCTTGACAGTGGCGATTTCTCTAAGACGGCAAGGGAAGGTCAGCTTCCCCTAAAATGTCACTGCTGTGTGTACATATCATTGACAAAATACGCCCTGGAAAGCCTTCATCTTTTGTTCAGAATCAGCTACTTCAGGTAACCTCATTCATCCCCACATCCCCGCCCATTGGACGCCCAGTGTCTCTGGGGGTCTATGGGACAGTGGGCTGGCCCGGACGCTCGGCTTCTGCATGAAGATTGGATGGGCTGTCTGAGGCGGAATCCTTTTTTGATTGACAGCTAAATGAGCCAATCAGCGATCTTGAAGAATAAACAGCAACCGGAGCATTTTCCAAGTTTTTCATTCCCTTGTTCTGAATTGATCCGGAGACTTTACCAATCCCCAGAGACTTTGTCTTTGTTAAGAACGACTAGCGTCTTGTTTGGAGACTCTGTTCCGTCACTCCCCCCCGTCCCGATCACTCACACTCACAGGCGGTCACACTTGACAGTAGCCTGGCGTAGTTGGCGCAGCAGGTCCAGCTGGGCCAAGGCCGTTTAAGCAGCCTAGCTCTGCTGCCATTGAGAGGACACTGGTCAAGTCCCTGGAAAAGATGCCTAGTTGGTACGACAAGGTCACAGATCACTTTCTTGAAAAAGAAAGGAAGGGTAGAATTTATATATAAAAAAACAAACACATTTATGATGGAGGCCGGAAAAATTAGCTTCCCCTCCTTGAAAGGCCAGCAGCTGCCACTGGTCCTTGAGTTAAACTTGGCTAGAGACATTAACAAAGATTAAGTTAAAGGTTTATTCATCAGACACTTTTAAAAAAAACAATCTGAGCTTGTCAGTGGCAAAAACAAGCACTTTTAGTGGACGTACATTGGTGGTGCACTTTTGCACCGAAGGATTACATATCAGCCTGTATCATGGCTGCCTTCAATTTCAAAAATTGCTGTTTCCATTAGTCAATTATTGATGAAACACATTGGGCACGGACGCCGTGTGTTACATCTGCTGCACATGCTCACAGCAGAGCAGATACATCATGATCAACTGAAGCTGTGGCTGCTCATCTTCTCAGAACTGTGTAAAAAAATAAAGCAAATTCAGTCTGTGAATTTTTTTTTAGGAAAAATACCTCATTGTACCAGTGGACAGTGTGAAGTAGTAGAGCAAACTTGTGGGTGTTTTTACACCTCATATCAAATAAATCAAATCAATAAATTAGCGTATCAATGATCCTGTAGTTAAAATGATCCAGTTTAATAATTCAGTATCAGTTTATATAGCCTACACTTCCAAACCCTGCATGAACAACTGCATTTTCACTTCGCAAAACTCAATATTGCCAAAGTGAAGCTAGCAGCAGCCACGCGCTTCAAAAGAAGGAGTCTGAGTAGCAGGTAAAAAAAACAACCTGCTCCACTCCACATACGTGACTCGTTGCATCTGTGCACCATATTTCAACAATTAGACAGAAGAACGTGTGAAAATGGGGTCCAGGTTGAAAAATACCGAAGTTTCCTTTTAAGTGAGAGAAGAGAAAGTTTGAAATATATTTTTTGTAAAGATTTTAGATGGCTAATACTATTCACTATCTCCACTCAGAAAAGAATTGCTTTGGTGCAAGGCATGAGCTTGGACCAGAGAACCTCAGAAATGTGTTTGTAGGACCTGGTACGCCTTCCATCCTTGAGTAAACTATCTAGCTGAAACTAATATCGCATTACTTACCATATGGAGTAACTTTTAACCATTTAATGTGCATGCTCTGTTGTGATTAACTAACCTTGGCCATTTAATCTCTTTCTTTTGCTTTCAATTTACACCATTAAAACCTAAGGAAATTTTTAATTTGTTCTGAATCACTGTTAATTTAGATAATTTGGGATAATGTGGGAAATCTTTTTGTAATGTCACTTTTTGAATGTGGGGAATTATTGGTAGTTAACACTGGGAATTATTAGCAAGCTTTGTGTCTCCCCTGCTGTGTGTTAACCAACTGTCTGGTCCCCTTTTCCAAGCTGGAGCACCCTTTGGGTCTGGAGGCTGATGTGACGCCCCAGACGAAGAGGCCCGAACTGGTTAGTTCTCAAGCGCAGAGTTTAACAAAGAAGTACCAGGAGACCAAAGAGCTCCTGAAGCTGCAAGAGCTGAAAAAGCGCAATATGCAGGCACAGCTTGGCCTCACGCTTTCTCACCTCCCCATCAAGGAACCTTACTTTTCTGAACCCCCATCTATTCTGGAAGGCCCTCCCCCTGAACCTGTCCAAAAAACAGTTAGCTTCTTGCTCCAGGACAGTCCAGAGACAATTCAAGAACTAGAAAACTTGGTAGCTGATAAACCTCTGTCCCTAAAAGAGCTTGCAAAATTGTTGAGATTCCATAGTTGTAATCAAGAGACAGCTGAGAAACGTCAACTTCAGAAGCTCTTGGAGACCTGGAAGTACCAGCAGGAGATAGAAAATGAAACATTAAAAAAGAGTTTAGCCAGGGCAGGAGAAAGCATCCGTGAGTACGAAAGTCGTCTTCTAACCATCGAGGATCTGGTGGGGAAGGTTCGGAAGCAGAGTTTTGAAAGCCATAAAAGCCCCTACGGCCCCCTGTCAGAAATTAAAAACCATCCAGAGACAAATGAGATGACTAATGGGATGCTCTCTCAGAGGGTTGAACTTTTGACTAATGAAAACAGGGCACTGAAACAGCGGTGTCAGGAGATCGTGAACCAGCTGACTGAGGCTGACAGAGAGATAGACCGACTTAAAGTCGAGCTCATTGGCCAGCAGGGTGGCAAACAGCATCATCTGGTAATGGAAGAGCTGAAAAGACTGAAGGCTGAACTGGCTGAAAACCAGGCAACCACTATAGACAGGGAGTATTATGAGAGGGAGCTGAATGAGAAATCCTTGAGGCTTCATGAAGCTCTGATTACGCTGGAGGAGCTTGGCAGCAGCCTTAAAGACACTGAGAAGAAGCTGCAGTTGAAAGAGGCCACGCTGAAAGGTCTGGGCTTTCACGCAGATTATGAGGACGATGAGTTACAGCCAGAGAAAGAGCCACTCGAAACCTCACAAGCAAAGTTATTTGAGATTGAGGCAAACCTTCAGTCTACAGAGCAGCGCTGTTTGGAACTTGAAACCAGGAACCGTGAACTAATCGCACTAAACCAGGAATCGGAGAAAGTCAATAGAGAGAAGTTAAGAGAAGCAGAAAACAAAATAAGAATGCTACAAGAGGAGTTAGAAATGAAGACGGGTAGAGTCAAAGAGACACTTAGCGAGTGTGTTGAGGCAGGAGAGGAGCAGGTTGATGATAAAGGACTGATAAAGCAAGTAGTAGAAGAGATTGAGATGAAGTCTGAGGCGATTAATCAGGTTGTAGAGATGTTAGCAACGGTAGATGTTAATGTTGAGAAAACGCTCAGTGATTTAAAAAGCACTTTATTTGGTTGTTCGAAAGAAGAGCCACTCTTTGTGAGTCAGGAAGACATGAAGTTGGTAATGGAGGGAGAGTTCTGGAGCCATCTGTTGGGTTCATCCGAAATCAAACCAGCGGAAAATAGAGTTGAAAGAGTTGTGGCACAACAGATGATGGCACAGAAGGGCTCAACACTTTTGATTAGGCGGATTTGTCCACAAGCAAAAGTTGAGAGGGAGGTAGCGTCAGAGTCCGATTTTGCAGCCACGTACAGATGGCTTGATAACGAAACAAATGCCGTGATTCTTAAAGAGGTAACAGAGACCTTGGAGGCAACGTCAAATGATTTGAAGCAGATTGCAGCCAATGTTAAGTTGGCCAACAATGACCAGCTTGTGTCTTTGGCTCTAACAAGCTTTGATTTTGGTCGACTGCCTAAACAGTCCTCTGAACATCTGTTAGGTGCCCTTAAAGAAGCCTACATGTGTTATGTGATTACTAGGCTGAGAGTCCAACGTGAGAAAGAATTTAAGCAAAAGCAGACAGAAGTTCAGATTGGTAGTTTGGGTTGTCCAAAGTGTCTTGAACTATCTAAGGTTCCTTTGAAACTGCCCATAGAGCCACAAACTTTGATCCAGATCGAAGGAGAGCCCATAGACTCATTAGATGGATACACTGAACTCCATGACGTGATAGCCAGGCATAGGAAGGAACTTCAAGAGGTCAAAGACAGCTACGAGCAGGAAGCTGAAAAGTTGAGGCAGGAAATCACTAAGGCCGGTGAGACGCTGCGTGCCCGTTCAGAAGAAAATATGAAAGAGATCGACTCGCTGACGAACTGCATGGAGAACCTGAGGAAGAAGCACGAGGTGGAAAGGACAAACCTTGTGGAGAGGTTTGACCGGGAAATGGAAGAGCTGAGAAGCATGATGATTCCGGCGAACTCAGACAAGAACTCTGCAGACGAGGACAGACCACCGCATCACGTCTCGGCCCAAACATCCAGCCTAAAGGAGCGCATTCAAGAGCTGGTCACCCAAGTGTCAGTCATGACCCAAGAGATGAGACGGAGAGAAGAGCAGGGAGACATTACGACTCTGCGGCTGAAATACGAGAAAGACCTGGAAAACCTGAAGGTGGAAGCGCTCCTTGTCCTTGCCGTCCTCCATCTGTGATGCCTTGTGTTCCTTTGTGGCATTCCCAGACCCCCCTCCCCCTTCTTTTCCCAACTCCCACTACCCTTCCTAACCTGGCTCACCCTACTCTTGCTCTTTGTCCCGTAGACCACGTTTATTCTGTGTTGCATGAAAACTAACCTCCCCTAGGTTTATGACGCTGCAGTAGACGTGTACTGAGGAACCCATTTTGTTGAAGTTTCATGAGTTGTTGTTCTTTGAAAAACTGAAACATTAGATCAGTCAAAAGAAAAAATATTATTCAACACTAATCGATCAGATCAGCCTCTTCTCTGAAATTAGTTCCTCTGATCATAGTTCAGTGTGCTTGTAATCTAACCCTTTGACTCAGCTATGCCGCATTTTGAATGTAGGGCAAAGAGTTTACCCTTTTTTTAACACTTTTGAACTTTTGAATATTTATAATTTATATATTTCAGCTATGACCTTAATCTGTAAGGGTCTGATCTCTTTATCTTTAGCTGTTTCTACTAACAGTTTAGTTTTGGTCCTTACTCTCTCTGAATAACTGTTGACATAACATTTCAATTATCTAACTAAGTCATTTTTAAGGTGGAGTCTGTGATTCGAATACAGTACACTCTCTGTCAAATTCAGCGAATATATCCTCATGGGCAGCTAGCTGTCCATTCTGTGCACGCTGAGAAAAAAATGCCCCGTAAATGGGAAGCCAAAAAAGTGTCTCGGACCGAGCCACACAGCACTGTTCTGTTGGGGCTCGTGCACAGGACAAGGGAAAGGCCGTGGAAGAGAAAGACAGTGGGAACGAGAGGAACGGTAAATCTGGCTCATGCTAATGTTCTGAGGGAGAGCTTAAGAGATTAGTGTATTTGTTTGGGTGTTGAGTTTAAATATCAACTGTCTCCATCCAGAATCACAGACTCCACCTTTGGCTCAAGGTCTACTAGCTTTTCCTCAAACTCTAAACTGTTTTTACAGGTATTTTGTAGAAGCGTTGGTCCCAAGGTCATGAATAAACCTTCAAGCATAGGCTTTCGTACTTCTTGTTGTGATAAAGGGTCAGTTCACCAAACTAGCTGAAATGCAGTTTTCTCACTTACTCATACTTGGTTAATCAGATCGCTTTGGTTTTATTTGTGGGGGTTTCCCCAACACAGTTGAGGTGGAAGGAATTTTATTTGTGTTGCTCAACCACAAAAAAAAAGCAGTTAATAAAAGTTCAAGAAAAATGTCTTTTCCCATAAAAGGGTTACTTAGATAATCTACAGACCTGGTTTAACAGCACCCTTTAACTTTGATAATGAGATTCACCTCCATTTTATTGGGTTTGTATAAATAGCAGTGCGTATCTCAAAACCTCAGCAAATCAAACTAAAACTGCGTCTGCATGGCTGGACACCACAAGGGGTATTATAGGAGCCTGTGTTTTTGTGATGTGTGAACCAACCCTATAAGGCGTGGTCAAATTTGACTTGAGTTTAAAATAGATTTGCTTAATTTGTTCAATTAAAAGATAAGGCTAGTGTTACTCTATATTTTTCAACAAATCCCATAAAAAGACCAAAAGCAACAATGCCTTACGATGTGTTCGCACCAAAACACAAGGCAAACTTTTTGCAGCGTGTGATTGCATACAAAACCAATTGAAAGACGTGAATTTAAATATTTCAAATCGTGCAAGAAAAGCCCATCCGTTCGATCCTAACTCCTTTCACAAAAACAAGCATTGAAAAGTTGTTTGCCTAACGTTGTGTATGCGCCGCAGTATGAGGTCATGAACAAGCAGCGATAGTGTTTATTTCGGCCATGGTTGATGGCAGAAAACAACATGGTTGATGGCAGTTGTTTGTGCCGTAGATATAATAATAATTTAATACCTACGCCTACAGCTCTACACTGGTGCGTCTCGTGCGGGCCATCCAATAAATACAAATAATCCCAATATGATCAACGGTAACACTCACGCAAGTAACACTCGCCGAAAATAAACGTCATGTTTTTGGTGTGAACACAGCATTGGTCCTCCAGTGTGTTAGCCTCAATCCGGCTGTTAAGATGTGACGAAAATATGATTTCCGGTTCCAAGCCAGTCCGAGCCTCTTATTTCCACAACACCGCAGTGCTGTGCGTTGTTTGAACAGTTCTGACTTTTTAAAAAAACAAGTAATCTTCATTTTACCTCTTTCTTATCGACGAAAAAGGTGTCTAACTGACAAAAGAGGTGATCCTAATTGTTCAACGGTTATTGTCTGTTTTAACTCAGCGCTTGGACCCGGAAATCGTATTTTGAAAGGGTGTTACGTCAGACTGAACAGCCGGATACTCTCTAACTTCCTTACCCTGGCTCTCTGCCCCAAGCCCATTGGTTCCTATCCAAGATATGAATCTGTAAAAAATGGTCACTAATTTATTGTGGGTTTTTTTCCTTCTTTTTTTGAGGCTGAGGCTTTAAAAAATTATTATTTGTAATGTGTCAGTTGACGTCCTTTTAATTTAAAAGGACATCATTCATAGATGCTTATGAAGTTGTAATGGAATAGTGAAAATGTCCAGATTGGAAGGCATCCACGATTTGAATCCAATGACTAAAGTTTCGAAACAATACCAACAAATCGAAGTTCAGACACAATAGTTATTGACTCACAGTCAGTTTGGTCCAGAGACACAGTGGTAACTTTGATAAAAAGATCAGTACTTTGAAAGGTTTGACTTAATGAGTTGAACTTGTGGAGTTTGAAACAGTGTATCAGCTGCTCAGATAATCATCTTGTGTTTTGGCCAACTTAATAGTCTGCCGTGTCTGAGTAGTGAGTCCATGCCCCCTCCATGACCCAGGGTTTATTTACACACAAGATGCATAGCCTGACATGCTTCTAAATAAAGCTTGTACATGCTCTGATGTCAGAGCAGGAAGTTTACATTTGCTCTGTGGGGGAGATGTTTCAGCCTCTCACAGTAGGTTTGTGGGTCTGAGCTCTCAGGGGGTTTTATCCCTGTGAAAACACACTGGACCTCCATTTCCCCTGTTTGGCTGGAGCTAGACTGAGGCAGAGACAGAAACGCAGGCCAGGGCACAGCCATCGACTGAGTCCTCAGATTAGTGGCAGTGAATAGAGGCCGGAAGCAGGACAAGCTTTTTAGTTGGGCTGGTGGAAAGGCCATTGAAATCCCTTCTTGTGGAAACTTGCACTGCATTTATAATAGCAGTGTAATGGCTTTTTCTAAAAGCGTGTTGATGAGGATTATTCTCCTCTCTCCCTTTCTCCATACAATACTACGCTGAAGAAACATTTAACTGCAGTGTCTGAGACGCCCAGCTATTCATGATTGTATCAGCTTAACCCTACATTCCATCAAAGATTTGGCCCATAGGCAGATTAGGATTTGCACATTAGCTGCAGACTACAGACACGGTTCAACAACATGAGCTCAGTTTAGAATAAGGATTTTATAAGCATCATCAGTGAAATGGCAGCACAGACTTTGTTACACCCTCCTCTCCCGTCGTCTATGCATTCCTTCAGTATGTCGTGTATCCTGCCGTCCCTCTTAACCCTTTTTGTACTCACACAGGCTCAACTTGCTCATGGCTAAGAGGCTGTAGCTTGCACGTTATTTGCTGGAAATTAATGGCGATGGTGACGTGCACTGGCTTATATTGTAGGGCCCAGGTTATCATTTTCTTTGGGATGGTCAGGAAGAACATTTTGGACCATGAACTCACAGTTGCGACCATGTTTTCCTTTGTTTCCTAGGCCACCTGTGAGAGGGGCTTCGCTGCCATGGAGGAGTCCCATCAGAAGGTGATAGATGAGCTTCAGAGGAAACACCAGAGAGAGCTGGAGAACCTGCAGGAAGAGAAAGAGCGACTGCTAGAGGAGGAGACAGCAGCCACCATCTCCGGTAAATAACCTTTGAACTCACAGAAGAAACCAGAGAAAGCAACAACAGAGAGCTGCTGTTGTGCTCATTTATCACCAATGTATTCAAAACATACTGATTACCCTACCATACTCATAATACAGTTATAAAACAAAGGATTTAAGTTGTACTTACTCATTAAAGCTTTTTTGTCTGTTACTGCAGCAATTGAAGCAATGAAAAATGCCCACCGGACAGAGTTGGAGAAAGAGCTGGACAAGGCTCGCAAGGCCAACAACAACACAGAAAATGCGGACATAGAGGAGATTCGCAGACAGCATGAGTAAGTTGTCCAGAGAGTACCTGCAGAGTAATCTTTAGAACCAGGCTGATGTTGCTCAAGGACCTCTGACCAATAGTTTTGTCCTTGAAACACAAAGTTACTGTCTTAAGCCTAGTTCAGACCAAAGATTCGCAACGAGACGAGTTGAAACTTGCAACTACTTGCGACGTGCAGGTCTGCAACATTCTGAAACCTGCCTGTGTAGCTGGCTATAATTTGTAGCATTCTAAAAAATATAAATGAGGACAGAGACAGTGAGATACTAGCTACAGCTTCATTTCTAGTTGTGATGAAATATACCGCTTTATTTCCCTGATTCACTGCTTTGTTCTGGATTACGGCGCTCCCTCTCCTTATTCATCGTATTGCTCGCTCGACCCTCTCTCTTTCTGTCCCTCGCACGTTGGACCTCTGTCCAAAACAACCTTTTCAACCAGCTGACAGTTTGAAAGTGACTTGACCAGCAACTTAATTGGCTGTTGAAACGGGTGGCGTGTGTTACGTTCTAAAAAAACAGCTGTTGGTGATTTGAAAAGCTGAATCGCAGGCGATATAAACAGCCGGTTTAAGTCGAGACGTGTCAGTTCACACCACTACAACTTTCACCTGCAATGTTCTAAAACGTTGTTTTGTTGCGTTGCGAATCTTCAGTCAGAACTGAGCTTTAGTCTGTTTATTAGAATGTCATGAACAATAGTGTCAGAACAAGCAGGACCAGTACAGAACACAGTCCTGAATCAAAAAGTAAGCAAACAACCCAGAGAGCCAGAGTTCATGTCACCTGGGAAGGATGGTAGGTTGTCACTGGACAACTCAAGTCGGTTGACCAATTTTCCAGTTGTGGAAAACACATGATTAATGCCCTGGAGGATCTTGTGTTGTCCTGGAAAATGAGAATAAACTACCAGCCTATCAGAGCTCACTAAAACGAATAACATTGTAACGTGTAAGTGTCAGGCGCTGTGGTGTCATGACTATCTGTTCAGCATGACTCCTGTTTTTATTTGTGAATAAAGAAAGAAACAGTTTAATGATAGGACCCTGGCTAGATCAGGGGTACAAGGCAAACTAGCATAATAAGGGCTGAGAAAGTGTTACTAATGTAAAAGCTTCTGTAAAAATCCCTTTACCAAAACTGAACAGGTTCATTGTATTCCACTATCTGTCCGTCTATACTCTCAAATGTTCTCAAACACAGTCTACTAGCTGTGTTTGTTTGAAGAAGGTTTCATTCGATCAGAGTGTTGATAAAGTTCTGAACACCTGCTGGGACACGAGTTCAGGTACTCCGTGTTCGAGCTCAGCTGCCTGTCTGCGGCATGCAGGAACACTGAACTTGATGACATGGAAAGGAGCATGGCTGCTGACAGTGAATCAAACAGAATTTCAAAGCTGTGTGACCTTGAAGGAGGGATGTTGAGAAACTCCCGCCAGCTCAGTCAACATTAACCACAGTGATGGATGCCTGAAGTAGCCATATGTTTATTATATTCAAGACTCCGTGGTGGTCAGAAATAATCTATATGTATCGTATATATGTATCCTCAGATAACTCCTGCTGTCATTTGACACGATATATACAATTGAATTGGATATGAGACTGCTAAACATGGAACATAAACAAGGCTGAAAACACGTAGAGCAGGACCATTCGCGTGCGCCGCTCATGCACGCCACTGGTCACAGGAATTGTCACAAATCGTTTAAATAATAGCTTACCTTCTGACAGCTGCGAGCAGCAACAACAAGGTCAGCAACACCTGTAATTCCATACCCTGGTTGAATTAACCACCTGTAGTCAAGGCGGATGTTTGTTTGTCCGACCGGTCCGCGAATTTCAAAACATGCAGCAGCAGTGCAGGCGATGACAGGCTCTAGCCGGAGCACGCTCTGCTCCACCCAGGCTGCTAAATGTAAATGAATATATTTATTACAGCACTTATGTGGTCTAGATACAGGGTAAGACCCCATCAGGAAGCGAACGTGGGTGTCTGCGTCATTGTTTTAGAAAGTCCCTGACCCCGTCCATCCAGCCTAAAACGCAACGCCAGAGTTTTCAAACTAAAACGGGCAGTTTTCAAACCTCTGTTTTAGGGGCTCGAAATGCAGTTTAATAGTGTGAACGCCAGGCATAAACATAGCTAAAGTTATGCCTTTCCAGCATTTGCACAAGACGCTCAAGGGGGAAAAAATCAACCATTGAAATACCTTGAAATGTTTGTTTTTTCTTCAACCCTGCATGGATTTTGCGGCACACATTTTGAGCAAATGTGCAGCTAAAGTTGAGCGTGCACAGAGTGGAGGGGTGCAAACAGAGACAGTGTGAAATAGTGTGCAGCCGTCTGCCAACACCAAGCAAGAATTTGTGAGAGGGCATATGAGTAAAACGAGGGAGAGAGGTGAAGGACCTTAATATGGAACAAGCAAGTTCTTTTATTGAGCAAAGAATAACAACAGTTGATTTGTTTGCTTAAACAAAAAAAAAATGTTTCTTGTCTATTACTTTCTCTGCACTCCAAATCTTTCTTTGCTCACTCAGGAATGTGGTACAAGTAATTTATGACTTTCTTCTTTGAAAATGAAAAAGAAAAATACTTGAAAGTCCTTGAATTAGATTTTGTAACGTCTGTCTGAGCCGAGGCTTTTTAAAACGCATTAGTGTGGCTGCAGCCTCCGATCCTCTCTCAGTGTGCTTTTGTGTTATGTTTCAGGGAGGAGCTGTGTTCGTTCCAGCGGGAGATCGAGGTGTTGTCGGAGCAGTATTCCCAGAAGTGTCTGGAAAACGCCCACCTGGCCCAGGCGCTGGAGGCCGAGAGGCAGGCCCTCAGGCAGTGCCAGAGAGAGAACCAGGAGCTCAACGCGCACAACCAGGTGCAGACACACTGTGACACACAAACACTGTACACACAACAGGCCTGTGTACAAGTATTTCCTCGGGGAGCGGGGAAAGCACACCTGTACTTCTGTTCAACTCTTCTAAGCTGCTTTCTTTGTGGCATTTTCAGGAGTTGAACAACCGTCTGGCGGCTGAGATCACCAAGATGCGCTCCATGACCTCTGAGGATGGAATGGGAGACACAAACACAATACAGGGGAAAGAGCTCTACGAGTTAGAAGTAAGGTTCAAGGAAAATAATCACTTCAAACAAAGCAATCGAATATAAACGTGCATAAAATGACGTAACATCAAGTCTGTATTGGTGAGGTTCTTAAGACTCATTTATGCTCTACGCCTTCTGTCCGTACTCTGCGTATTTCTGCACGTATCCTTCAAGCTTGCGGATGCGTACAGATACGAACCGAACGCTGCGGTACCACCAGAAATCGTGAGGGCAGTGTCGGCCATTGTGCACAAAAAGTGCCGTGAATATCAGGAGCAAGCGAATCATCAAGAGCCCCGACGGACATTCTGAAATACTGGATGTGTTGTTCGTCGTCAGTTCCTCTCATCTGTCAAACCAGTGACTGGAATTCTCCGTCCACACGCTGGGATGTCTTTAGTGGCCTCACTGACCTACGCCGTCTACAACGCTGCCTGAGATTTTGCCTCCTCCTCAACAGATGCAGGATGGTTATCTACTCCATCGTCGCCATGTTTGTTGTTGTCATAACCTTTTCTCTTTTTTTTTCAAACTTTATTGGAGTAACTTTTGAATCTGAGTGACGCCCTTTAGAGAATGTTTTGCTCAACTACCATTCCAACGTAAATGAGGGCAGTGACGATTAGAAAGTTGATAGCTTACGTCTCTATTTACACACGAAATGGGAGCATAAATGAGCCTTTAAATGCAGCCGATGCTCCTGAGACTGTTACTTGCAAAGACTCGTAGCCGACTTCACGCCTGTTTCCTCTTTTTTCATTTCAACCTTTTTTTTTCTTCTAGGTGATGCTGAGGGTAAAGGAGTCAGAGGTCCAGTACCTGAAGCAGGAAATCAACTCCCTGAAAGAAGAACTCCAAGCTGCCCAAAGAGTACAGAATTTGTTTTTGCCCCTTTTAACTGGGGACATCCATGAATTCCAAGCTTAGAAACAATATGAAAACCCTTTTATCTGAAACTCCAAACAATGTGTTTTTAGGACAAGAAATATGCAACAGATAAGTACAAGGATATCTACACCGAGCTGAGCATCGTCAAGGCCAAAGCAGAGCGGGATCTGAGCCGGCTCAGAGACCAGCTGCAGCTGGCTCATGAGGCACTTGGGGGGCCGTCACTGGAGGAGGTAGAGCGAGGAGGATATGGTATGAACAAACAGAAACACTAGTTCTTATGCCAAAACAATGTTGGACAATGTTGCACAACTGGTCCAAGTTAAATGTATCAAACTGTTTTACCTGCACAAACTTGTTGTGAATCGCTTAAATGTCATTCCAGCTTTAACAAACTTCTCACTTTCAACAGCATTTGTTTAGAACGTAATACACACCACACAAAAAATACCAGAGGGTGTGTGTTAGCAGCTTCCGCGACAGGTTGGACACACCTGAGACCCGTCCTGTATTGTTTCTCTTATTTAAACTCCCGTTTCCCCTCCCAGATATCATGAAGTCCAAAAGCAACCCTGACATCCTCAAGATGGCAGCTGCTGCCGCCAAACGCTCCGAGCGCACCATGAGATCGAAGGTGAGTTTCCTGTCAAGAGTCAGATCAATCCTCCATCCCACTGTGGTGTTAATGCTGGATGTGTCCTGGATCTGTATCATTAACCCAGTCATCATAGTGCTGAAGCAGCAACACATTCAGCAGTGACACAGCACTTTCAAATAGACATATTGCCACCTACTGGTCACCTGCACAGTTGCATCATCACTGGCAGTGTTCCGGCTGGGCTGTTTTAAAAAAAATAAAAATGAAATCTCTTTTGTGACGCCATCTAAACTGCCATCTTGGGATTGTGATACAGATGAAACACCACAGTAGTCTAACACACACTTGCCGGTGTGTTTCCCCCTTCTGTCCTCAGTCTGTGAATCGAGACATGCCCTGGGACAGTTAGGGCTGCTGAGGACGTGTAGGCCTCCTCCCCCTTCTCCTTTAGGTAAACCAAACCAGACGCACAAACAAGGTGGTTCAAGCACATCCTCTCGTCCTCTACCTCTGAGAACTCAATAGATCCAAGTCACTTCTTCACGATAATCTGCACAAATCTACTCTACAGACATGTGACGGTGAAGAGCGAATGACCAGCCTGTGTCTGAGCTTTCACTGTGTTTTTAATAACGACTAATCTGTGTGTCCTTTCACGTTGGTGGTCAATGACTTTGTGTATGGTGATTGAGTTGCTTACTATGGAGCCCCAGAAATCAAAAATCAAACAACAGCAAAAAAAAACAGCGGTAGCACCAGCATGCAGCTACAGCTAACTGTTGTCATAGATGTACAGTGCAGGTGATGTTAATCTTTCACATACTCTGTCCTGATGTAGCATCACTCTTGTAACAGTAGCTAAAGCGTTTTAGCCAGCAAGCAAACTCCAACAGAGCCTGATAGTTTTAGTTCAGTTTTACCTGATGAGAAAGGAAACATTACACCACACACATCTATAATATGTCAGTGATGAGCGAATGAAGTCAAAGACATGCACTGAAAAAGACGTCCTCATTATACAAAGTGGCACCAGACCAAGCTCCTTCATTGTGTCTTGCTGACACAGTTATCATGAATGTATTCACTTCAATTCAATATTTCAGTAGCTAATGCTAGAGAGAAGTACAGTGGCTTTGAACTTCTGTTTAGTGTGGACTAACTAGCTCTGTAGGTAATAGCTTGGCGGCTAAAATGACTTGGTTACTGTTAGGATCAGATTTCGGGGCTCCATAGCACTCAGGGTGTACCAGGGTTTGTGATCAGCTCTAATGTGGTGTGCGGGCTCTCATGGTTCCATGGGAGAGATTAAAGGGCCGTCCTAACCAGGAACTATGACTACGAGAACTATAACGATAACAGTGTTAGCAAGCACTCGCTCCACACCACTGTGCGTGTCCCTCGTCTTCTGCATTATTGTTTCCTCAATGCCATCAGTTAGCTTTCCAAAAAAGAGGTATTCATCAGATATGAAACTGTTTTATAAGCACTTGGTTTAGCTTGATTCGTCGTTACTCTTATGAATTAGAATAGGAATTTTAAGACTAAGAAAACTGTTGAAAAGCAGTGGCTGCCGTGCGTCTTTAAGCAACACAGAGGCGGGGTGTTTGATTTCTGTGAGAACACTTTATAGCGCCGCAGTAATGACATTTTTCTGCTGCCAAGAGGCGCGTTTGTGTTTCAAGCGGGAAGAAATTGTTTGTAAACGTAGATCCACATGTCACAGAAGTTACAGGACTCTGTTGCTGATTGGCGGTTAAGGCGTGACGTAACACCCTTTCAAAATATGATTTCCGGGTCCAAGCAGGTCTGAGCCTCGTATTTTCTACAACGCCGCAGTGCCGTGTTCCCCGTTGTCAGATCTGAGTTTTTAAACACAACGTAATTGTCATTTTACCTCTGTCTTATGGATGAAAAAGATGTCTAACCTACGATAGAGGTGATCGTTATTTTTCACATGTTCGGCTGTTGTGTCTGTTTTATTTCAAGGGAGAGTTTGGACCCGGAAATCGTGTTTTGAAAGGGTGTTACGTCAGACTGAACAGCCAGATTATCTGGCCGCACTTCACCGCAAAAAGTTCAAACTATTCCCCAAACTTTGGCCGCGGACAGCAGCTAATTGCAGCCACAGCAGCTGTGTGCTTTATTTATTGTTATGGAGTTTGAATGTGACGCCCTGTAAATATGGATGGATTTTAACGACTGTCACTGTTTCTATCGTTCAGTTGTGGTGTGGTATTTTAAGAACTATAAATATACTGTATATATACAGCACTCATCGGTGTGGACGGTCCTTTAATCAGTGGGTGACAACAGATATACACTGCCTGCTCAGGAACAGCACATCTGTCCAGTTGCAGCTGTACGTTTTATAATCGCTATTCCTGCATCTGCTTTTCCTCTCTTCATCCCTCAGAGTCTAAAGGAAGGGCTGACGGCCGAGCAGAGACTCCACCTGTTTGAAAATAAAGACACAAAGGAGTTCTGACAGCGACGCGTCATGTCTGCCTACCTTGCTGCATGTTTAGAAGCCCACTATATTTTAGCTGTAACGACTTATTTAGTAACACTACACACTGGTCCCAAACACAGATCATATATTATTATAGAAAAACAAAAAAACATGGTATGAAGTTTGAATTTCATGTCTAGATTTTGCATTCCGTGCACTTCAGTTAACTGTGACATTTTTTTGTATCGTTAATTTTTGTTTTGCTGCCATGTCTTACTGTAAATACTGTTTTTAATTGAGCATCTGTAATACACACACTTAAAACTATGACTGTGTAAGCTACTGTTTTAACTCCCTAGACTGTTGCTAGCCACGAGCATAAAATGTTATGTTTAAAGGCTAAACACAAATACGTATTGATGAGTAATACTTGCAAAACTAAACCGTAGGAACGAGCGTGCACGTCAACGCTCCACCGTCGTCGCGGCACCGATGGAAGTGTCGCTCCGTAAACAAGCTATGGAACAAAAAGTGCTCGTCTGCAAAAACAAACGCCTAACACGATGCTTCAGCGCCTGACTTCTAGATTCATATCATAGATGTTCTCTGCAACCCTCAGTTCAATCTGAGATAGCCGTGGAAAGGCGAGGGCCCAATGCATACGGATGGGATTCACTGACTATAATTTAAATATATATATATATATATATATATGAAAATTTATCTAGTTTTTTTTTCTCTCACTGCAATCATGGGTCCAGCTGTATGGGAGTTGTTGGAGTTGGTTATGTTTGTAGTCTTGTTCAGTGGCAGTCCCTTTGTATTTATTTAAATGGTGGGGATTTTTTCTCTCCCATTCCTCTGTACTCTATTATTGTAAATATAAAGCAAATATACACCAACTGACTACAGGTTTATTAGCAATAAATATTTTTGCACCCTTTTTTGTTGTGTGACTGTTTTCAAAGTGTTTTAACACATTGAACACTGATGAGATATCCATTTTTCAAAGAGAATACTGTTTTCAGCCTCAGATTTCCTGCTTTTCTGTTTCTTTATATCTTTAGGTTTCGGACAAGACGTTTAAGACATCACCTCGGACATACTTCACTGTTTTCTGGCATTTAGTAGATTAATCAGGAAAATAATCAGCAGATTCATCAATAATGAAAATAAGAGTTAGTTTCAATTCAATTTTATTTACAGTGCCAAATCATAACAAAAGTTATCTCAGGACACTTTACAGAGTAGGTAAAGACCACACTCTATGATTTATTTATGATAAACAGAGACCCAACAATTCCCCCGTAGAGTACGGTGGCAACGAAAACCTTCCCTATAACAGACAGGAACGTCAGACAGACCCAGCTCTGTGGAGGACGGACATCTGTCTGCACCGTTTGGGGAGAAAGAAAAGATGGACAGCGAGAGACAGACAGACACACTACCAGTCACTATAATATCTATAGTAATGTGAATATGACTGATATGGCGGTTAATACAGCAGAATAGTAGAAACAAGCAAAGCTAAGGTTGCTAAGTTGAAGCCCTAATTTGAACTGTTGGAGAATGAGCACAGGGTGGAAATGAATACTCGTCCTGTACATGAATACTGTGTCTCATAGTTTGTGTCAGATAACAGTTCCTAGCTTTGGTTGTCCTCTGCATTACACCATGAAAACCTTTGTTGGAGAGTAGATTTAAATGAAAGCTGTCATGTACACTGACGTGTGGATGTGGACCTGGAGTTGACATTCTTGTGTGAAATGACCATTTCCAAGGGGAATTTCACACTTCCATTTCCTGTATTAAAAGGGGGTTATTTGGTTCTCATTAGGGCATTCAAATGAACTTGTCCATGCTCTGCTTAATTACATTTCTATTGTATACTACACTTCTCTCTGGGATTTATAGTTTGTAGTTCTCAAAGTGAGTGTAGCTGGTCTTTAAGGGACTACTGATTTCACACATGAAGAGCAGTTTACTCATTATATCTGACGTTATATTTCCGGTTGCTCTTAACAGTGCTTTCAAAAGATTGGAAAAGTAACACTGATGATGTCACCAGCGTTATCTTGGCCAAGGCTTGGAGACACAAAGTAAGAAACTCAGGATAAGGAGTTTGAATGATGTGGTGCTTTACAGACGTGGGAGGATTTGGCCTTCAGATTGTGGCAGAAATCCATGTAATCTATATAATGCTAACGAGTGGTTAACATGAAATGGGTCGTTTTTAACCCCAACCACACTCTATGCCTCAACCGAACCAAACTGCCACTAAAAAACGGAAATGATAATAAAGAACACTAGAATAACCCCCATGTGGTTGTGTGTCAGTAAGTATGCCAACCAGTTTACATTCCCATCTGTCCACACTTATAAAACATACATAGTGAAGACTTTGAAGGAATCGAATAAAAGGTATTAAATGTATTTTTGGGTGAAACTTGGATGCCTCACAGATCTTCAGATCTATGCAATCAGCACAGTTTAAGATCAGTGTCACCAGCTCAGTATCTGACCAAATGTCTCTTTTCTGAGTTATGAAAAGAAACATTATGATGTCACAGAGAATCTAACTCTCTCTCCTTTGATCTTTTGGATAAAAAATGTTGTCACTTCATTTTATTCTATTAGACATTTGTGTGCATTGTTATAATTAGTGTAGGAATTCTTGAGTTATGGTCAAATATGTATTTTTTATGTCACAGTGACTTTGACCTTTGACCTCCAAAAATGTAACCTTGAATCCAAATGGTCGTTCTGTGCCACATTTGAACAAATCACCTCAAGGGGTTCCTGAGATATGGCCAGAGGCGGATTAATGCACAGGCTGGCCTAGGCTGCAGCCTAGGGGCCCCACGTGTGCAGGGGCCCCGCATTGGCCAGGCTACTTTTAATTTTTTTTAATTTACCTCACTGGGGAAAAAAAGGTGCCTCCTATTGGGGCCCTTAAAACATTAACTCCGATCGGATGAATATGCGACACATTTACCCAATCAGCTGCCGTCATTTAGCCAAGTACAGAAAGTCAGTTTTGCTGTCAAATGATACGAACTGTTACTTGACAGATTGGCGGCAAAATGTCAGAAAGGAAATGTGACGGCGGAGCACGACAAAGAGGACAACGACTAGAAGAACAACAGGACCGAGATCTACTCTCTCAGGGTTCTCCAGCTTCCTCCCACAGTCCAAAGACATGCAGGTGTTAGGTTCATTGATGACTGTGAATGTGAGTGTGAATGGTTGTCTGTCTCTGTTCGTCTCTATGTGCCCAGTGATAGACTGGCGTCCTGTCCAGGGTGGACCCCGCCTCACGCTCGATGTCAGCTGGGGTCGGCTCCCCGACAGGGACAAGCGGTTGAAGATGAATTAATGATAAATCAAACTTAATAATGCCCAAACAAACAGTAGCCCAGGGGCCCATGACAACCTTAATCCGCCACTGGATATGGTGTTAACATGAATGGGACGGACAGATGAACCACCCAGAGGACATAGTGCCTCTGGCCTCGGCTGGCTGTCGGGGACACAAACCCCAGTCTCCTGGGTCAGAGTCCTGTGTTTGACCCATGTGTTCCTCATTTGCACATACTTTGTTGCACTTTATACACCTGACCCCCCAAACCCTGTCTGCTACAACGCCCCGAAGACTACAGGGTCACCGTGCACTCCCAACTGCTTATGAGAAGTCTGGTTCTTTGAAGGAACCCGGCTCGGGTCGTTCACCAGTGAAGCGACTGATGAACGGCTCCTTTGATTCACATTTGCGTGAGACGAGCACGACCGAAATTCCATTCGAACGCTTTTATCTTTATATACTAATATTTTTCATTAATGTGTGAAAAAAACGAAAGTTCTCGGCTTGAGGGGGACATTAGTTAGCGTTAAAAAAGTTAAAGTGTTAGAAAATGACACTGAATATTATATGAGGGTCCTGCCGCTTGGCTCCCATGATGCCTCTGTTCCGCCGGCAGAGCGACGACTGTTCCGCTGCTCGTTGTACCCACATGCTTCCACCTGTCAAGCCACCCACGGTTACAGTACACGGCACCCACCTGAGAGTAATGAAGCCCGGTGGTTAGGTCACCTCACGAGGGGACGACATTGAATGACGTTGGCTTTTCCGGCCCGGTTTAAATGTCCCGAAGCTTTGACACTCCGGGTGCAACAGCTGGGTCATCGTGGGTTAACGACACTGACTGAACCCGGACAAAAGGCTTCACTCCCGCTAACACTTAGAGCATTTACGACTTTTGTAAAATTTCAATCTTTTCATACATGGTTTAATTCTTGTTTTATGCGTATTGTTTCAAATCAAAACCCCAAAACACCAAAAAAACGCACCACTAATTGTTTTATTATGAAAGGGGCATGCGGAAGTTTGAGATTAAACCCTAATCAACTTGACTGCCACTGTCAGAGTAGTGTGTGGATCTTTATTTAATGGGGCTCTTTCTGTCTTTGAAGTGGCATTAGAGCAGGTGTGTTGTTGAAAGAGATGCAGGCTGGGACCAACTCTTAACTGGACGTTTTAACACGACCTCTCCCGTCCGGGTAAGTTTGGATCAGCGGCAGTAACGTTACCTCCACTCTGTCTTTGTTTCACCCAGCCGGGCCTTGCCCCGATGCGTACCGTTCCCCTTAATGGAGACGACGTGTGGCCAAACTCCACGCACTGATCCGCGGTTTTTAAAAGACTCTACCTATCGCTATATTTTGAAATCTGGTAGAAGGCAAACCGTACTTTTTTGAACCGCAAATATTCACTCGCCTGTTCGGTATGCATAAAACACATGAAATAAAACCCCTTTAAACAGTATTTTACATTTTAAAATTGGTGTAGCCGGTGTTCTTACAAGAAAGTTACCAGAGCCGCGGTGGACAAAAGCGAATAATGTGGACCACTACGCTGGAAAAAGTTAACATTTTCTTGTAATGATGAGCTTTTTGGATTAGTAGACTTCACCGAAACGAAGTTAAACCGGCATTGATCTTAAAAGCTCTAACGTATCGTTCTTTGCCGTGTGACTTTATGTTTTAATTAAAATCACTTAAAGCTGCCAGATATTGAATGTAGTTCGGCGTACGAGAACGTGACCGGAGCTTAGCCGGGCCTAGCTAGCTAACGTTAGCAGTGCCTAGGTTAAGCTAACTATGTTAGCAGCCCTGACCTGTCAATGTTGGTTGGTTAAAACAAAAACAAAAACAGCCAGTCGGTTGCCTAGAAAGACTTTAAAACATAAAAAACTTGATATTATGAACATTCAAAATATTAAAGGTAATTGGAAATTAGCCAAAACAAACTGTCAGTGAACGTTATGCCATGTTCTCCAATGTTTTTGAAATGTATGCACATGAAAGTTTCCTAGCTAAAGTCAACGACTTTATCTGTAAGGGTAAAAACGGACCGAATGACACACCAACGAAGTATAACTCCAGAGGGTGTGAGTTCTCTTAACTTAGCTGTAGAGAGTAGTTAGAGCCCCTGAACCCCCACACAGGTGTTTTCAGTTAACTGGTTGATTAAACCTCTTCTCAGGACTGTGTGGGTGTGACTACTGTGATTGATTGACATCTTCCTGAGTCTCCTGTTAGCTTTGTTTCACCTGTTAAGGCGGGACAAAGTACACCTTTATCATTCTTAGTGGTAGACGAACATTTATGACCTCATAAACCCCATCAAATTCTCATCAAAGCAGAAGTCTAATCAACAGAAGAACTGAAAACACTTGTGTTCAAGGGCTTTATTATCTCAAGTTCCAGGAGAAGAACAAGTTTGCCCACTGGTTGGATAAAAAGCATTTAAAAAAAAAAAACGATGTTAAAAGAAAAAAGAGAGTACCGATGATTAAATACACGCTTCCTCGTGGACATAACTTGTGCTTATAAGTGGCACTAGTTTCTTTTCTCCTCACTGTCTGTTGCAGTTGTTATGGAGCGGCCACCTGGGGGCTTGGATGATCTACCGCCTCAAGACCTCTCCGCCTCCGGCGTCCCCACTGTGATTGACCTGACCAGGACAGCCGAGGAATGTGTCCTCAACAGGGCGCCCCTCGATGCCCTGCGGATGGTCAAGAGTCCCGGCTGGTACCCAAACTCTGGAACCAGCAACCCCGGATTACCCTTCTCGGACACCGGCACCACGGACGCCACTCTCCAAACGGGGGAGCAAATTCAACCAGACAATGCCTTCTCCCAAACTACGGTCACCCTCTCCTACGTGAGCAGGTCTCGCGTCTTCTCCACTCACGACTCCCTGTCTCAGCATTCGCCTCTGTACGGCGTGCCGCCTGTTAGCAAGTTGTCCCTCCACCCTCCGTGTGACTCAGAAAATGGGCTTGTGGAGACTGGTTATGCACTGAACCAGCATTATTTGGAGCAGGTTGAAGGGCCTGTTGACCTCGCCTCTCAGACAGACCTTTTTCAATCATTGTCTCAGACTTTGGTGAGACCGGAAAATGACGGGGGAGTATGTCTAACGCAGGAGCATCATGAGTTCAATGGTGGAGTGGTTTCCGGGGACGTTGATGAGCGTGTCAAAGGTGAAGAAGAACGGAGCCTTTCTCGGGAAATGAGTAGAGGTTTAGAGAATGGACAGGATGATAGCTGTTCCGCTGAATGTGCAGAATCCTCACCAGAGGTTCTCTTCCTCATGTCTAAGAAACGGGACCCAGCGTTGGTCCCAGACTATGTGGGAACTAGAGACCTGTGTTCACTAAGCAGGGAGTACATCAGTCCTCTGGAGGACCCTGTCTCCCCCTCTGCTACCTCACTGGACAATGTGGAAGATGTGTTCATCCTGCCTCAGGCCTCCAGCTCACCCAGTGGCAACAACTCTTATCTGGAGACAAGTGACGAGGCTGCGTGGGATGGCTTGGGAACAGAGGGGGGCGTTCGGCCAGGCTCCAGCGTCAGTGATAGTACCACAAACTCAGATTCAAGCGCTAAAAATAAGCAGCCTGTCCATAAACAGAAGGCAGTGTTGGAGCCTTTGATTGACTTAACAGATGACCTGTCGGACGTTTCAGAAAACAATCCCAAGACTGCCGTTCCTCACATGAACGGGAACGCTAAGGCACTACAGAGAACTTTGACGGAAAAGAAACTGCCAATGCGGTCCGGCAGAGGGACGCGGTTGGAGGCTATAGTTATGAACATAAATTCAAGCAGGTATAAAGTGTCAGGATGCATACGCACCAATAAGAAAGCAAATGCTTCGAGTGTTTCCAAGTTGGCCAACCCTAAGAGGGATGACACCCTGTCAGTCGGAAAAAGGAAAAGCAGAGCGAAAGCAAAAGCAAAAGCGCCTCTCTCACTGAAAAAAATGAAACGAAAAGCAGTCACTTCAGTGAAAAGGGGCAAAACCAATAACATTAACACTGACAATTGCGCAGAATCTACCTCTCATTCTGAAAACAATAATTCTAAAAAGTCTAAGGGCAGCACACCTCTGAAAAGCCTTCCGTTTGCTGTGCACAAGAAGTCGAAGAAAGATGTTTCACGCCCTGCACACTCGCCACAGACTAGCCCTGTGAAGTCAAAGAGGAAACCCTCACCGCAGTCAAGTCCTCAGATAGGTGTTGAAAAGACCCCAAAGCAGCCAGAGCCTCTTTCCCACCCTGAGCCCTCAGTGGAAATTCAAATGCCGAGATTTTCCCCACAAGCGCAGTCATCAAAATCGCCAAAGAAAAGCCAAGGCAAAGCCAAAGCTAAAGGTAAGGCTGCAGGAAGCAAAACAGCCCCTGTCGCCAAGACCAAGGGGGCTGGCACTCGCAAGAAGAGGCAAAAGAAACGCACATGGAGCCAGCCCCCCTCCATGTTCGCCCCTAAGGAGCCGGAGATCAAACTAAAGTATGTCAACTACAAGGAGGAGAGAAGGGACATTAGGTTAGACAGTTTCTCTCCGTTTATCCACGTGAAGCATCAGCAGTCATCATCATCATCATCACCATCACTGTGTACCGTAGTCAACTACCCCGAGGAGGCCAGGACACAACACAAGAAGGGCCAGCCGCAGGCTCACCCCTCTGGCTTCATCTCTGCAGTCGTACCCAGCACTTCCTGTCTGCAGCTGGGCCGGGCGTCCGCGCACAGCCAGCACCGGCGTCCACTCGTCTGCTGCCTGTGCGGGCATGCGGCCAATGCCATGGACTTGGGGGACCTCCACGGCCCCTATTACCCCGAGGGGTACCAGCCGAGCACCAAAAGACCGGCCCGCACGTCGGGCCTCAAAGAGAGCGAGGATTACAGTGATTCAGACTCTTCCTCTTCCTGCAGCATCAGAGGCAGGGGGAGGAAGAGCGTCGTCTCACCCACGCCACGGGCCCTTAGGCCAGGCGCTCAGCTGAGGCAGAAGGGCCTCAAGAAGAGCCACCGGTGGACAATGGACGGTACTGGCAGCCCTGCAGCTAAGCGGGCTCGGTCAGACAGTGGCGCTGCTGATGCGGAGGACTGGTATAGCCCCCCTGTGCTGCCTCTGGAGCCCTGCGAATACTGGCTCCACGAGGACTGCGGCATCTGGTCCGCAGGCGTGTTCCTTGTGAAGGGCAAAGTCTATGGGCTGGAGGAGGCTGTCAAGGTGGCCCAGGAAATGGTAAACTGCACTTTATGCTCATAATGTCAATATACTGTTACACAACTCCACACAGAGATGTCGCTGATGCTATGGAGCTGGGAGTGAACAAAACCAGGATGCTAATGTATTAGCAGTTGGCCTTGTTTTCTAGGCCTCTAGGATACTAATGGATTTTGGATGTGTTGTCCAATCGAAGCATGAGTAAGCATGCATTATTGATAATAATGTAAGTTATATATTAATATTTATATATTAAATATTTGAGATTATTGATGCAGGCAAGCAACACAGAGACATTGTGAGTCATTTTTAGTTTGGCAGATCGGCATCACTTGAAAGGTTTATTGTGCATTTTGAAGAGAACTGCTTTGAAAGCTCTCTTCAAACCCGAAGTCTACAACCATGTTGCCTCACTGTTTATCCAGAGCAGACCAAAAAAATCTCTGTAGTGCTGTTGTCGTTATATGGCCGAAATATGGAAAAAGGATCCATGCAGTATTGATAGATGAGGAGCTTGATATGTTGATTAGGTGTCAGTCCTTTGCTATGCTTATACCTCTTGTCCACTCTACTCCGGCGTGTCCGAGCCCCTAAAACAGACGTTTTAGTTTGAAATCTCCAGGCTTGTTTTATACAATCTGTCTTCCTGTTTACACCGGCACGCACAGTCCCAGTGTACGCAAGTGGTCATGTAATCTGCTAATATGGACGCAGATTATTTCTGATACGGAGCTAAAATGGATGGGGATTGCTTAACTCCAATACACCGGTTTATAGAATGAAAATAGTAGTGGATGTTGTGGATGAAGCATTAAAAAAATGTGTTTAATTATCTAGATATAAAGTCTTAGAAGTGCCTGATTGCTGGTAAATACAGCCTCTAGGTTTGAAACACAGAAAGATCTTGAGCTCCACACTGATCATGACTTAGGGGTTGAATCAAACACATTTGCTCGTGATTTGTACATGCAACATTTTAAAGTAAGGACCGTGATAGTGCCCACTTTACTTGTTAGGTCTGTAAGGTAGAAAAATGCTGATATCAGAGATGTACATGATGTCTTGTGCTGTGTTTGTAGATGTGTTCAGCGTGCAGCGACCCGGGTGCTACACTGGGCTGCTTCTTTAAAGGCTGTCCCAACAAGTACCACTACAGGTGTGCTCTGGAGTCAGGTAAGAGCTGCAGTCTGCACACAGCACATGGGAACAAAGTACACTTACTTATTCATGTGCATGTTTACACGGCCATATCTTTCTGTCTAATGTTAAAGGGTCAGGTCACCCACTTCAGTTTGAGAGCTTTCTACTCATGCAAAAGTTCTGGTTTTGGTTGTCCAGCTTTGGATACCAAAATCAGAAGAAGTATCTGCGTTTGTCCTGTTTAGTCATTCAATTTAAACATATAATCTCAGTGTGGGGCATTCATGGATGTTATGTAGTCAATCCTTTTAAATAATAGTCTTAAAATTGAAAAGATAGTTGTCACGGCATAAAAAACAATGATCTGTTGATCTTTAGGAATCTATAGTGCTAAAAAAGTGCGTGTGTGAGTGTGTGTGTGTGTGCACGTGTGTGTGTTCGTGTGTGCGCTGCTGTAATAATGCACAGAGCGACTTCGGCTCACACCATCTTCACACACCACTCATTCTGTAAAGTGCATGATTTCTGACACCAAGAGATAAACAATAGAGCAAAATGTGAAAGGATAGATGTTTCGATAGCTCGTTATACGATCCATGAGCTGAAGGCTGTTCTTCCCTTCGGCTGAGCCCAACCCTGCACGTGCGAGTACTTGAACCGTTCGGATAAATGTGGCATCTTTAACTCCTGTTCTCTTGTTCTAGCAGACTGCGTACTCATTGAAGACAATTTTTCCATGAAGTGTAAGAAGCACAAGGTGAGCGGAAATAACTGTAACCGTAATGTCTCTGACCAGTGAAAATGTACAAGTGGTTTAGAAAATCTAGAGAATGAAGCGTGTCTGCTATTATGGACATATGGGTCTCCTGTAAAACATATTGGGTCTTACTTGCTGAATATTCTGTGATTCCTTATGCGTCCCCAGAACAAGACCTTCAAAGCCCCTCCAGGGACCCGATGGGATGACAGGTGACCGAGGTATCAGAAACTTTGTGAGGTCAGTCCACCTGCTACAAATGTGTAGGAACCTTGTATATGACATTGAATGTGTGTTTAATTTGTTGTGACCACACTAGCGTTTGTTCTGAGAGTGTGTGGGAGAGAGAGAGTTTTGAAATCCGTTTTTCTGTGTGTTCATCCAGACGTTCACATGCCACATCCTGCAGGGGCTCCCCCCCCCCCCGTCTGCTGGTAACCGTGGTAACGGTGGACCAGTGATCTTCTGATTGACAGCTAGCACCCGTAAACCTTAACTTCACCCTCTGCTCTTCAACGGCACTGTTGACCCCCGACACTGTCAGCGACTCGTCCCTCAGCCCGGTCTGACTCCACTCACGGGACGGACGCAACAACACCCGCAGCCTGGGGAAACTACTTTCCACTACCCTTAAAGTAATATGCTGAATTTGTCATTTGTGTTATTACTCTGTAATATTTATATGGATTTTTTTTGTTCCTGGACTATATATGAATAACAATCAAAGATATTTAATTTTTTTTTAAAGATTTTGTAAGTTGTTTTTTTGTTTTTTTTCAATTCTATTTGGTTTATTTATTCCTGGAGTTTTCTTCTTTGGCAGTTGTCCAAGAGGTATGATTGTGTGTTTTTAAGTTATTTGGTCAAAGCAGCTCAGTGTTGACATATCCAGCCCGTCTCGTAGAGTCCTGGTCGGTGGAAACGTGACACTCACAGAACCAGGTCCCCGATTAGAGGCTGGGTTCCAACAGGGTTCCGTATTTAACGGAACATCTTTTTCACAGCGCCATAGCACACAGCATTACGTTTTACAGAGAGCGGTGCAAAAGACAAGTCTCAAATACACCTGAAAAACACTTGCACTAACGATTGGGCCCAGCTGATGTTGTTGTCACGGGACTGAACCATGTGAGTTTGTGTTTGAATGTATTCTCCCCATGCGAGGGTTTTTGTTTTCTTCAGCAAGCACTTTGGAGTGACACTGAACATGTCTGGTGTTCTGCTACAGCTGCAGTATTACCTTCCTGAGCTGACCCACCCACCCACCCATGCAGCCTTTTGAGGTTCAAGACTACCAGGGTGAGACCTTGTGATTTTCTTTGGCTTAAAGCACTTTGGCCTCCCACTTCAGGCTGGGAGAAGTAAAATGTGCCTGTGTTGTGATGGTCTGCATGGCCCCCCTTAAATCAGTTGCTATCTTAATTTAATTACAATACGATATGTTGAGTCCTGTGAGCTGACGGTCCATTCAAGAAGGCTTCTTTATTCCTACAAGTAAAGGGATTCAATGCAAGTGCGCTTTTTACTTGGATTTCTCCCAAAAGCTGCAAACTTTCTCTCTGTTCACTTTCGTTTCCTGAATGTTGCAGCACGGCATTCACGTTGCTTTGAGTGGACCTCAACAGAAACCCTCTTTTGAAGTCAAAGCGGCTTCACGTGTGTCACTTAAGTTCGACAATGATGTGTTTACAGGCCGAGAATCTTTGGTTTACATCAATTTTAAGTTCAATAGGCCGTGCTAGCGTAAAGATTCCCGATTATATTCCCGGACCTGGGCCTAAACGGTGACTTCCCACCAGAACCTTTCATGAAAAAGCCTTATCTGACGTACAAGAGGTATATCCAGTCGTCCCCCGTTCCCACTAGATTGTGGTGCATTGACAAATCAGTGGATGTACATCACCTTTCTTAGGATTTCTTGCTGACTGGGCTGCAGCTTGCGTGTCCTTTTCTGCTGCAGACTTTGTTGTGATTGACACCGGAGGTGCGTCTGGATGATTCCTGACGAGCCCCGGACCCCACAGGTGCAGGTACACACCGAGTCTCTGGGACTTGTATAAACCATGGACGGAGACTGGTATTAGTGCTTGTTGAATCTGTTGCTGAGATCAGCGGAAAGTCTGCGTGATCAGTGTTTGTGTAACCTCTGTCCTTTCACACAGCGCCATCAGGGGCAGCGTTGTGCTGTCTGACACCAGGGTCTGAGGCCTCCAACAGAAATCCGCACAGGCAGTAGGAGGCTTAGTCTGCGTAGTGTCCCACCAGAAGGACACAAAGACACACAAATGTCCTTATTCTGGAACACCACGTCTTTTTTATTTGTGCCATCCTTGTGTTTTTTTATATTTGTGGTGACATTTTCACCGCAGTTGTTTTTCAATTACTGACAGTTGTTTGCATTGTACCAAATACAGATGTTTGGAATATGTTTTAATCTTGTTTGGATTTTTAAAACAAATATATATTTTGTCCGTGTTAATCTCAGGGCTGAATCTCAGATATTCTAATGATTTTTAATTTTATTTTGGGATTTTTCCTTATTGTTTTTTTGGGCTCGTCGTACATTAACTGGAGCAATGATACATGTAGCAGGATGTCTCCTCAGATGCAAAGCCATCTGTCCTGGTACACACTACTCGTCACATTCCAACGCCTCCTGTCTGTCTGTCTGTCTGCCTGTCTGTTGTCTGTCTGTGGTGTTTTTAGGTTTAACATGGGACTAGGACTGCCAACTCATGTCACTTTTTTCATGGTCTTTATTTTATGGCAACTTTTTGTACCATCTTGCTCACCTCTAGGAGCATCAGAGGTCATGTAATTGTCAAAAATAAATATTTTGTTCAACGCTGTGGTTTTCTGTAAATTGTGTTCTTGGGGGACTGATGGCAAATTTGTCATTTGATGAAAACATTTTTTAAATATTTCTTTTCTGATAACATAGCGCTCCAAATTAGAGATGTTCCAATAACACTTATTTTCCTTCCTTAGACCAGTTCCTATACCTGATCTTGGGTACACAACCCTTTGATAAACACGAACAAATCCATAGAGATTCAGTCAGTTGGAATGGAAAAAAGGCTTTTTACGGGGCTGATTTACATGGTATTTAATCAGTGTATAGACTCTTGCACTTGCTGATAAGATACCAGCATTTTAGGCACCATCTTATCAGAAGCATTTATGATACTTTACTCCAAATTAAACATGTTAAAAAGACCAGGTTTTTTTAATGAAATAAATAAAATGAGTAATGCAATATGACACTATAAACAAGATATGCGTAGGACTACATATAGAGATTTGAACCGATTGTAAAATAATTCAATAGCTTATAAAAACTAACTTGAATGTAATTCCCTTTAAAAAAACTAAATCCAGGAAGTCTTGTTGAACAAGAAGTAATGAAAACAATTGAAAACCAAGGCACACTGTCTGAAGTGGAATTATTTGGGTTTATTCCCGAGCACATGGGCAAAAGAATCAGGCCAAGGCGTATTGATTCTAAGTCTTTATCAATTGGATGAAGACCCTCCAGACTGTGCTCATGTTTTGCTGCAACTGCTCGTCAATCTTCCTCCTGAAGCTGTTTTTTTCCCTCCCTGCCTCGCCTCCTCTGCTCTCTGCACATTCTCAACAAAAACAACAGCCTAAACATTTAATATACATGCCGTTTGGATGTGGTCAGCAGCCAAAAGATGACTCAAGAATCTCATTTATTGATGCTAGTTTTCTAATTTATAGTGGTTAAACCAGGGGTGGGCAGCCCTGCTACTGGAGGGCCACTGTCCTGCATGTTTTAGTTTTCTCCCTCAGTTTAATGATTATCAAAGCTGTGACGAGCTTCAGCTGCTTGATAACAAGCACATCATTAGTCAGGTGTGTTGGAGCAGAGAGAAACCTAAAACATGCAGGACAGTGGCTCTCCAGGAGCAGGGCTGCTCACCCCTGGGTTAGACTACCTCTGCTCTCCACAAGAGCTATTTGCTGGTTCTAGTGTTGTGCTTGCGTCTGTCTCTAGATACTAAAAAAAAAGATCCAAAAACATGTCAAATGCACTCTCACTTCCATTTCTCAATTACACCACCGGGGAGCGCCAATGCACCATCAGAACTTAGACTTCTCTGTACTGATCCTTTGGGATGACTCCCGCAAGGGAATTGAGAGGAAAAACTGATTTATCACCTAATGTGGGGCTCGAACCCACGACCCTGAGATTAAGAGTCTCATGCTCTCCTGACTAACTAGGTGAAAAGGGTCACTGTATTTTTCAGCTTAGCGACAGTTTGCACTGAGATGTAGAACTGTAATAATTATTGTAACATTTTCATAACTGCCTGATGACTTTGTGTTGACTAACTGCTCCGATCGCCTGGCTGCCTATACATACAAACTGTACTTTAGAGCAGTGGTTCCCAACCAGGGGTCACAGTTATCCCCTCAGGTTGACAGCCATCTTTTCAGGAGGTCCCTTCCGTTCAGTCAATCAAACGGGTGTCTGGGAGCTAACATATATCAACTTAGGCGTCAATAACATGAGAAGGGTTGACAACCGCTGCTGTAGAGTGCTGCAAGAATGAACCCTAAAACCCAGAAATGAGTCAGCATTATTTTTGGACTTGCCTCTTCTTGAAGTCAGTGGGCTTTTGGTTAGATAACTTAAATAAGTAGCCTCGCAAGACCATCTTGAACTCACACGCTCCATTGTATTTTACTCTCAGATCAGTCTGGTAACGTGCGACAGACTAAATTTGGAGCCGTTTGCCAAGTGACCGAACCAATCAGCGTTGGTTTTGAGGCGGATTAAACACAACAAGAAGCGACTGTTCAGTGGAAACAACATGGCGGCTATCGATCAAGCCGAACACTAGCGCTTTTTTCTCTTGGACCCCTTTGTTGAAATATACGGCACCTGAAATTGGGCCTTTTATCTGTAAATTCACGTTACAACGACAAATATCCTTTACCGACATGTTTACTTTCTGAGCTTTGCCTCGACTCTGTTAGCATGTCATACGCTTAGTTGATCTGATTTATTAGATTAGTTATTGAATAAGCTCTGTGGCAAACACAGGCTCAAGAACAGTTTGATGTCAGTAAATAACCACACGTGTGGATTTTGAAGCCTGTGCATGTCTTTAAAAAGGCGGTTGCTAGCAGGGGAAATTGGTTGGAAGCTAGCAGGTGGTGTCGTTGGTTTTAGAGCCTAACGTTAGCTTTTTTCTTCCTTCTTCCTTCTCATTTGTGAAGATTATCTTGCTGAACAAAACGTGTAAGTGTCATAAACTTTTGTTCACCACACAGCTCATTTTCTGCAATACTCTAACATCCAACAGAAACATTTCATTGACATTTTGTCGAGGGAACCAGGGAGATGATAACTTCAGAGTCGACCTAAAGGACACAGAGGACTCCTGGGTAAAAACCACAACACCAAAGGTCACTCCAACAAGAATTCTCATTTTATTGACTAAATCTCAGTTTACAGGAAGACAGTTGTATTGCAAAGACAGAACCGGATACGAGTTCTAGTGCTGTGGTCATCTACTCACTAAAACTCCACCAAAGTCATGATGCTTTGATATGTCACTGTACAGAAAGACACTGGAACTCTGTTACAACACATTACATTATGGGTGAGGGGTGGAGGCAGCAGCGACTGATTCAGGCGTCACAAGGAAGAAATGGGAAAGTGTCTCACAGCAAAAGTGCAGTCCCCTTAACGTGTGGTTTGGTGTGACTCGTCGTTCGCCCCAGGCCGGGCGTCCTCAGCTGCAGCGGATACCGTACCTAATCGTAACACACCACAACACCAAAATATCCATTCTAACTTTCTGTTGTCTTATTGTTGCATCAGGTAAAAACCATTAGGATGAAATGATCGCACGATTATACTGAAACTCAACTTGTTTCTTTAGTTTCAAGCTGTCCGCCGAACTTGTATTGCCTTGTTGTAACATCAAGGCCATTGTGTCTCAGGGAATAAACCTGCATTGTGAAATGATCACAACCAGATTTTAGTGGTGGAGCCAAACCGTTTTCATACAGGTGTCTGTTAACTAACTAACTGATTAACCACTGCTACCATCAAACCGGAGATATAGGGTTCAGAAATTTGAAAAAGGGGGAGACTGAAGAACTCTTGTGCACCAGTCAATCCTACAACTAAATATATAGGGCACTTAATCCCAAATTGATTGCCCGCGGATGGACCTTAAATGTTGTCTTGTGATATTGAAATGTTATGTTGTGTGTATGTATTTTTGGGTCCTGTCTTGAGGTCTTAATGCTTGTCTTTTCCCCTCTCTTCTGTCAGGCCTGTGAATGTTCTCATTTGTCCAGGTAATTGTTATCCCCAAAGCAATTTCAGTCAAAAGCAACTGGACTTGGTTATTTGTCTAGGAAGACATTTCGTACGTATCCGACCAGACTGGGATTGGTCCTCGTTGCGTACATGAACTGATGAAGCCTCTTGGATGAGAGGTGAAACGTGTTCCTAGACAAATGACCAAGTCCAGTTGCTTTTGACTGAAATTGCTTTCGGGGGTATCTCTTCTGTCTTTTCTATGATGCCGTAAATTGAGCTGCTGCGATGCAAGATAAATGTCAGACTTGTTCTGACAATAAAGTCATGTACTGGATCAGATCGTTGACTTGTTAATTTTCTTTTCTGTGGCACCATTATACTTTACATACTATCTATTGCACCATTTTGGGTCACTCTCTTTTTAACTCACTCAGGTAACAGTCATTGCTAAAAGAGTGCAAAGTCTACAGTAAACCATTAGAGATCATATTTAAGAATTTAGTGGATGTTTGCTCATGACCAAAGTCTTGTGGGCAGCAAAAAAATGAATTCAGTAAAAAATAAGTCAGAATTTCAGAACATACTCCAATACAGTGCATTGGCAAAAAGCTTGTGCTTCCATGACTCTGTAAAGTATAAACTGTAAAAAAGAGATGGATGTGGCTACAGGGACGTCACCCATTGGTTTGTGGACTACCGTTTTGGGGCTGAGCGCAAAGCCAGTGTTGTTTCAACGGCACCGCGCTAAGTCAAGCGCTAAAGGGGAAACTGCCAATTTCCTGCCTGACGTGAGTCGACCTCTGGCAGAATATTGCCAGCCAAATATGCAGTTTCCCTTTAGTAACCAGCTAACCTTAACTAACAGACTTGTTAGCAAGGTGCAACCAACAGTTAACTGTAATAAAGTGAAAACACACTGTGAGAGGGTCAAAGTTCTAAGACTTTAACACAGACAACTCTCATGACTGCTAGGCCTGCCCCTTACGCTGCTTTACTGTCTATGTGCTCGAAATGGGACCATCATTTACTAAATGAACATCAGGTTGTATTGAAGAATACTTCAAGCAACTGAAACCATAAACTCTTCAGGAAAATGTTTACCGAAGTAATAAATCTAATGGGAACTAGGTTCATTTTCTCATTGACTTCTACATAATCAGACGTATTTTTGTAACCAGTGGAGTCGCCCCCTGCAGGACATTAGAGAGAATGCAGGTTTAAGGCATTTCACCATTGGCTCCACTCTTCAGACCTGGCAGCTACGTCCATCTCTTTTATACAGTCTAAGGGTTTCACAAGTGGGTCCCCATTTGAGTGCACAAGCACATGTGCGAGCAGCGCAACTCACATCTCGGTGTTGGTTTCGGGCTATTCCACTGACAATTAGTAGCAACAATTGTCGCAATGTACTCTCATCACATCATGTCTGCTGTCATGAATACCCCACAGAGCACCTATGATACAGATGCTGCACTACATCAGAAAAGGTCTGCTAGCTAACCTAGCGATTTGCAGGACAGGTGCCACAAATACTCAATACACACTTAAGAAAAGTTCAATCTGTAAAGATTTGACTGAATTCAAAATTCTGTGTGTATAAATACAGAAGGCAAAATAAACTGCCACTTTGATCTTTTTCCTGCCCTGTTTCTCTATCAGTTAACATCACCATTGTTGTCTTTGCTAACACAAAATGGAGGAAACTAGCCTAAAGTAGGAGCTGCGCTCAACAGATAACCATGACACAAAACCAGTGTGAGGAGTAATGTGTGGAAGCATTTTGGATTTGACACCACATATAGTACATAAAGGTAGAGCTGTCTACTGCCTTTTTAAAACACAAATGCCTGTTAGCACAAGTCTAATGTTAGCTTGACGCTCACTTAAGCAGTGGAGGCCCAGCACATGAACAGTGTCAATTCTGCAGCGTAGAGTATTTTTAGGATTAAATGGGCTTTTGTGGCATATAATCTGAACAAATAACATGTTAATTAATATAAATAATTCATCACTGGCCACCCCTTGGCTCAGCCACTGCCAGCTTTACAAAATTACAGTAGTTTTGTTAGGATGGATGCTTGATACGACTGGGAAGTGCTTATGAGAAGTAGGAAGGTAGTGTTAGGAGGGAAAACTGCAGCGACACAATGACATGATGAGGTAATGTACGGGCCTGTGTAATCTCTTCTCCATAAAGTCATGTGAGATGCCTCCCCAGCTGAATGTGATGTGCCGGAGCTTACGCAGTAAACGTTTCAGAGCCAGTGCTGCTTGCAGCTGGCCGATGTAGAGCAAGCGGCTGCGGCGTCCGCATCAGGACCGTCCTTTGTTCTGAGTCAGAAGGCTGCCGATGAGGTCAGAGATTGTCACAAGATGTAGTCATTTGCATACTCGCTCGCTGATCCGAGAGCAGCTCCGGTAGACATGATCCAAATGGCTTCTGCGAGAGCTGGACCGAGTTCAGCCGATCCTCAGTCAGACAGATCTGAGCTGAGGCCACCGACTCTCACACGATAAAGAAACATGTTGTTTGTAGCTGTACTGCATCTATGGAGTACTGCAGCTTGAGACTGGAGAAACACTGAGCAGGATTTCACAACAGAGCTTTAGCACATACAAGTTCATGCACATTTATTTCTAGAAAGCACCACACAAAACGTCCATTCCTATGCATGATCCAATGTTTGTTTTTTCCCCCCCTCAAATTATTCAGGTCATATTGATTCAAAGAAAGGAATGGATTACTTTTTTTCTGTTCATTTGAACTCGGTAGAAAAAAAAACACATCAACGCCACACTACTTCACTAAAGGTGGCAATTTAGAAGCAAAATTTGTGATTTAAATTACGTCCTCATCACTGAAATGATGTCCTTTTGTCCTCATGCTTTGCTTTTTTTTCTGCTCCCGAAGGCGGTGAGATGAGTACACGTCATTAATAGCAATACAAATACAACACACTGAATAGAAACTAATTATTGTTTGGATTTTTTTAGCCCTAGGATGTCTCAAGAGATCATGGCATTAATATTCACTCAGGGACATAATGCAAGAAATTGTGCTACGGCAAAAAATTCCACATCACAACATTTCACGTTTCTTTTTATCCTTTTTTTCCCCCGTAAAGCCGGTTTCAAATTCTCCGGAAAGGTACGCTTGAGCTACTCGTCATGCAGTTTATAAAAGGTGACGTTTAACATCTTTTTTCTTCAGATCCAATTGAAAATACTAAGTGATCATTTCTCTTTTCAGACGATGCGTTTTGTTAAAAGTCTCGAGGAAAACAGCACAAACGGAATTTTTCGGAAAACGTTCCAAAGAAAGCAGAAGCTGTACAAACGGAATTTTGCAAGTGAGTAGAAAACAGTCTTTCAACAGTGAAGGAGGCTAGATATGTTTGACATGAAGAACAGAGAAGTCCTTAGCCTTCTTTTCTGGTCTGGTCTGCCTGCTCATGGACACACTGGTTTACAGACGATAGCGGTAAAATATTCCGTCTGAAAAACATTGGTCAAACCTCGTACGTGATCCATAACTACTCATACCGATATGTACAGCAGCCAACCAAAGGGAAGTGGATTTGGCACAGCTAGGCCAGAACGCCACAATACAACGCGGAAGTGGAAAGGAAAACAAATAAAGCCGCTTTACAAAAAAAAACAATAGAAAAAATAGAGTGTGTATTCTTTTTAGATTGAAATAAATAACAAAACTCTCAAAGCGATATAAACCCACTTCATCTGGATTCAAACGCGCGGTAACACACGCAAAGACACACTCACACTTTCACATTTTCATTACAAGTGAAACGATTCGAACCGCCGCTCGCTCCTCTTTATCTTACAAAGTGTTTCCTTTAACTCCGTGGAAGTCTTCTTCAAAAATACAAATCTTCTGTCCCTTGGCTTCATGGTCGCGTCCTGAAGAGATCACACAGCACTCTGTCACTTTTGTGTCTCTGTTTGACTTTTTTTTTTTTTTGCTAGAAGTATTGCTTTAAGAAATACATTTTGGTCTTCTTTTCGGATGGGTTTTCGTGACGGAATCTCTAATGGAAGCAATTTTTGAATTTTTCCTCTGGCTTTCCCAAAAACTGCATCTGCACACATCATCAAAATCAAAGTGTAAATGGGACTTTTCATGGGGTCGTTTAACTCCGATTTGACCAACCATACAGGAATGTATGCATTCTACAAATACTTTCTGTGAAGTCTTCCGTGTGCTCGTCCTTTTCCAAGATGTTTAGATACGCGTTAGTACTCATTGTCTGTATGTCTCTTTTTCCATGCATGCACATCTACGTTGTTGGATGAGAGGTATAAAAGTGTTTACCCATGAGTCTGGGACAACATTAACGTTCTGGCGCGCTCAGACACAGATCTCGATGGGCGTAGCCACCAGCATGCGTCCACCCGGTGAACTGTTTTCTCGCGGCATTCGATCGTAACTGTTAGTGGATGACACGGAGCTGTTGGTGGAAACGGACACGAAATGGTGGTTGCCGCCTGGTTCCATCATCCCGCCCTTAGCCCCGCCGCCGCCCCCCCTCTCCACTGACACGGGAGACATGGGGGAGAGAGGTGATAGCGGGGACAGAGGAGATAAAGTCTGCTGCTTCATCCTCTCCACGAGGAGCTCCTCGTCTTCCTCTCCGGATGAAGATGACGAGATAGTGCCCTCTACCTCTCCCCCAACGCCGCCACCTCCTCCTCCGCCGCCGACCCGCTCTCCACCGCCTCCGGTGTTTCCGTTGCCGTTGTTGTTGTTGTTCTCTGCGTCCAGCATCCAGGAGTGGCTGAAGTACCCAAAGACCTCTTTGACGGAGCAGCGGCGGTCCTGTTCCACAGAGAGCAGCCGGCGGAACATGCGGAGGGCCTGCTCGGTGAAACGCCTCCACTGGGACGGCACCGTGTTCGTCCTCCTCCTCTGCCAGCGGATGAACTCCTGGTAGAAGGAGTCGGAGGGCAAAGCCTTCTCCCACGGGAAGTTGCCGGTCAGCATGCAGAAGAGCAACACACCGAAGGCCCAGACGTCAGTGCTGTAGTCCACGCAGAAACCCTCGTGGCGGGACACGTCGCAGAGTTCCGGGGCGGTGTAGGGGATGGTGCCGCTCACCTGCAGGGGAAACTCATCAAGTCAACACTATGGTCGAAACGAGATAATTAGAGATGTTCCGATACCATTCTTTCCTTCCTGATACCAATTCTGATACCTAAACTTGTGTATCGGCTGATACCAAGTACAGATTCGAAACCATCTATTCGCCAGTACCAGCATTTTTGGCAGTATTGGGGGCATTTCTGATACTAGTATCGGTATCAGGCAATCCCCACCACAGCAAACTACAGTACCTTGAGTGTCCACTGGGGTAGTTTGCACAATATAGCAGTTTCTCATTGACCCCTATGTTAAACAGGCCGATTTCACAGCATAATTAAACCTATTTAAGGCCTGGTACAAAAAAACATTCTAGTCTTAGGTCATATCTCCATGACAACACTGAGGGGGTGAATTTTTTTGTACCAGGCTAGATTTATTTTATTGGAGGTTAAAGTTTATGAATAGTTAGGGATGTGGCCTCTTGAGTGACAGCTAGCCTCTGGACCTCACTTCTCCTCGGAGGTAAACATCAGCCAGATGGACGTATCTCCCTCCCCCCAACATCACATACATGCCCTTTTTTGGTAAGAGGAAATGAGGCGGATTCTAAGTCTGACAAGATGGAGACTCCCGTAGGCGAGGACGATTGGATCAAGAGAGAACTGAACCAGGTATGCTACGTCCATTTTTTTATACAGTTTATGGTATCAGGACAGGACGGAAGTTTAGAGGTCATAGACAGAAATTCGACTCACTCTTTTCACCGGTGAGCCAGCTCGGCGGGTCATGCCGAAATCTGACAGCTTGACCTTGCGACACTCTCGGTCAAAAATAAGGATGTTTTCAGGCTTGATGTCCCTGTGGACCAGCTTCTTACAGTGCAGGTAGTCCAGAGCAATGGCTACTTGGTGCACACAGCGCTTTGCCACTGCCTCAGGAAGACCGATCTGAAGGAATGGAGGGAAGATCAGAGTGTAACACAATACACACGGTATGAACACCAATAAAAAATGCATCACTGTTCTGGCTGTTTTTGGACTAAACACAACTCCCCTGGCTGACTTCCACACTGATCAAACTTCACTGCAACTTCTCAAGTACTTGCCGAGATGGATATTTTTGCTTAGGTCCTCGAAGCAAAAGATTGCAAAGAGGCAATAACCAGAATAAAAAATATAAGAAGGAGCACCTGTGGAGGAATGATATCGAAGAGGTCCCCTGCCAGGGCGTACTCCTGTGCAAACACGTAGTAGTCGTCCGTCTCAAAGGCAATGCCGAACATGTTGATGATGAAAGGGCAGGGAGACAGGTAGAGTGAGATGCTGTACTCCCGCAGGAACGACTTCAGCTTGGTCGTCTTCTTCTTCAGGAACTTCAGTGCCATTTTTGTACCTTATGGGGTGAAATGGAAGAAAGATTACTTTTGTGTTGCTGTGCCTTTACAGAGCAGCGGGATACTGTACGCCCTCACCTCTGATCTTGTGGATGACCAGGTCCACCTTGCCGTAGGTGCCCTTGCCCAGCTCCCTGATCACCTCGTAGTACTTGTTGACCTCCAGCCTCTCCAGGTTCTGGGCTGCGATCAGCTGCAGTTCGTCCAGGATGTCCATGTTGGCCCGAGACACCAGTGGAGAGGAACTCATGCTAGGGACTGCTTTAGGGGACGGACCGGGAGAGAAAACTGGGGAACGACGCTCAGGTGGGACAGCTAACAGCTGGTGTCACTGTACAGAAACGAGAGGGAACAGATCATTTTTATTCCTAGCCTTATTTTATTAGAATTATAAAATTGGTTTAAAATTACTATTATTATTGTTGTTGCTATTGTTGTTTTATTATTTTACAACAGATTTCTATAAACCTGTATATGCCATAAAAAACATAAATGTGTATCATAAAAATCACATTGATTACACAACATAATTCTAAATAGTCATCAATATAGTTATTAATGAATTCTAATAAATAATTATAATAATGGGGAAAATAATGAATTACAATTGCTTTATTCATCACAAAGGTTGCCAATTGCAAGAGATCCTTTTTTAAAAATTATATTTTGATGTAAATACATTTTATCTGAAACTATCTATCTGAATCTATCTTGTGGTTTTGAAACATTTCACATGCAAAATCACATATTAAATACATATTTGATATCTGATAAATTCACATTGAGGCATTTGTGGTTTTCCAAACATTTCACGTGTGAACTATGACCATAAAAAAATACAATTCAAACCATGAATACTTATGAAAAGAAAGGAAAAGAAGATATGAGATTACGGGTGTGTTTGACGAGCGGACAATGCCATGTTTGGCACGTTCATTGTCACTGGGTGTGTGTGTGTGTGTGTGTGGGGGGGGGGGGGGGGCAGTGAAGGGATGGACCCGTGGAGGAAACACACAACCTGTGCTGTTCTGGCATGTGACGAGTGTGTTTGTGATCTTTCTGTTGGTTTTTCAAGGTCAGCGATGGACGGAGAGCCTTCGGTGTCGCAGCTGCTGTAGTGTGCCGCTCTGATCTGCAGTGTGATAGTCACCGAAAAATGCTAATTATCTGCAGTGAAGGAGGCTTAAGTAATTCTAAACGCTGCTCACCAAAGGGAACGCCAGAGCTAAGCTGTGTGCTGAGTCACACAAACACACACACGGTCAATAACAGTCCTTTCTAGCGGATCCATTTCTTGCTGCAGTGTGATTATTCTTGGTGATTTCTTTCTTTTTTTTTCTTCCTGAGCAGCGGTACCTGCCAAGTCCTGACCCTCAGTCTATAGATCCAAGCACATGTGAAAGAAATATAGAAGTCTGCACACACACACACACACACACACACACACACACACACACACACACACACACACACACACACAATACACACTGATTACATAACATGAAGTGTTAAAAAACAGCCTCTCTCCATCCCTGAGCAGACACTTGTGAATCTGCCTTCCTGTCATCGCTCACAGGAAAACCAGAAAAGCGTTGACTCCATATTTACAGCGCCTTTTTATCATCAACATCTGCGTCAGTCTACACTGAGAGATTGAGACTGATTTATTCTGTAATATTATTATTTTTTATTGTTCATAATTTGATAGAATATCAGATGTGGCTATCCCACTGCTGTACTAGCAGGTTTTTATAAATAACCAAGGCACT
>NC_139843.1:20723201-21155701 GCF_963691815.1 Echiichthys vipera | reverse complement strand
ACCTCATTTGTAATCATTGGTGCAGAAGCAATTAGATGATTAATGAACCAGTTGATTGACAAAAAATGAATCAAATAGTTGCCTAAATGATTCATCTGGATCCAGCATATTAAATGTGTGAGGGTCAACTGTGAGCATTGTGGGCATTTCTCACTAGTTTTGGACATTTTACAGACTAAACAAACAAAACGGATTCATCCAAAAGTCAATCAATAGATCAGTTGATGATAAAAATAATTGTTAGTTGCAAAGTTAACCCTTGTAATTATAAAATATCCGTCTAAATGTTCATGTGGTAATGATTTGCTTGCAGTTTTAATCCAGCCGTTTTATAGAAACCCTACTTTCCTCCTCAGGACTGCACCTGTGTACTCCCACAGGCTCTCAAATGCAACACACTGGAAACGGACAGAAAATACACCATGTTCCCTTCAAGTGACCACAAATCCAGCTCTTCCCTCCTCCTCCTCCTCCTCCTCCTCCTCCTGCCTCCTCTCCCAACACTGACACTCTGTGCCACCAGGTTTGACACTCTGTGGAAAGAGAGCAGCAACCAGGGGCCGCCGGCTGACTAAATCCCAGACTGCTTATGCAACCGGCGGGCAGAGCCGACAGTCCGAGCGCACTCACAAGCCGAGGCGGTGCAGCGATACCGCCCCAGAGCGATCAGAGCCGACGGCATCTTCGTCCTTTTATCGACCGCCTTTCAGTTTTCCTCACGCACCAGCCGCAAACAAACACATTCCTGTTTCCTGCAGCAACCGCAACACAAACATTAAGGATTCATACAGACATCTGGCATGACCAGAGGTGACCTACTGACGCACACACACACACATAGAGTCTTCATATGTTACCATGCATTGACAGGAAGCTGTGTATGGGAGAGAAAATAATGAGAGAGATGAGAGAGCAGCACAGTACCAGCAGCACAGTACCAGCAAGTGTGTATGTGTGTGTGTGTATTGGCCAATATCCCTGCACCACTAGCCAACAGCACCTACTGAATTAATAGCAAGGCAAATCCCCAGTGAAGCAGACTTTTGACCACATTTACGGCTTAATCTAAGGTCAGAAAAATAATGACACAGACCTCCTCCTCCTCCTGTACCTGACCTCTGACCTCTGACCTCTGACTTTAGTGTCATTAGAAATCTTATACAACCTGAAACCACACTTTGGATTTGAAGAGGCACTCCACCGGTGTCATACATAAAGACAGTTGCATAAGGTCCTCTGTGGCTCTGGAAGATCCCCCCTTATGATTACGATTTGACTGTGCCGCGGTGTCTGGAAAAGTGCAGCTACTGGTAAGCTATAGTTAGGTTGTGTCTTTAGCAGAGTGCTAGCGACAGTAACCAGTGCAGTGTCATCTGTGTTTACTTTTTTTGTTGTTTTGGCCACGCAAAAGTAGAATTGAGTCAGAGAGAAGGACAATACTGTGAGAATCATCAATGCTGCTTCTGATTTAATAATTGAAAATGAAAGGTCATTAAGGTTGATTTTATACTTCGCGTTGGGGGTCTGATGTAACTGCAGCCGATCCTCTGGGACTTCACCTCCATCTCCATCTACAATGGGGCTCAGAGATCAGGATGGTCTGGCGAGGCCAAGAGTTTAGTGCCATGCACCGCAGAAAAGTGAAACACAGTGCATCGCCTGCCGTAATTCGATAGGATCATTTATCGTCTTACTATGGAATTGATTTGGATATCGTCGTGGTACACACTTACGCCGTCTGAATTGATAATAACAAGCACATAAAAACTGACATTTCCCTGAAAAGGCTACCTGAGGGAGAGTCATTTGAACATTACAGATTTGGTTTGAGGATCAAAATTGTCATATCGCAAAGGGCACTTAGATATACATCGTCAAAGCGATATAAAACATATATCGCGTCTATTTTTCTGCGTTATTTACATCAATTGGAATGACGCTCTACGTTCTGATCCCTGCACCTCCTGTTCATGTTGCACTAAAGTTCAAGTTCATTTGTCCAGTATTTCATTCACACAGGAGCACACAAAAAAAGGCTTCACCTATTCCCATTTTACCTATATCTCATATGGACTATTAACTGAAATACCAGAAAAAAGCTATACCGTAATATGTACTCTTATATGAAGAAAAAAATGTACTGAGAAATGAAACGACCTGTATCGTGACGGAAGAGTTCGCCCTACAGAAAGTTACCACCACTGCCAGTGAGATGCCTGCTGACAAGGGTTGTTGAGCACCGGACCGTCTATGTGACCTACATTGTGATCTGTGACTCATCGGGCTGGTTTGTGTGTGTGTGTGTGTGTGTGTGTGTGTGTGTGTGTGGTGTGTGTGTGTGTGTGTGTGTGTGTGTGTGTGTGTGGTGTGTGTGTGTGTGTGTGTGTGTGTGTGTGTGTGTGTGTGTGTGTGTGTGTGCGTCCTTTCATCACAGTGCAACCCACTTTGATCAGCTGTGTCTGAGGCTTAACACGCGCACACACAACCAGACACCCTCAGAGCACATAATGCAGTAGAGGATGAGGTGTGAGGTGGTTCACTCCCGCATTAATAGAGAATTTTTCATAACTAGTAAGTTTCCTGGGTGGCAATGATGCAACGTAACGGGTACAAACACTTTGTCACAAGCCTTCATTTCTCACAAGGAAGGCACAAAAAACCACAACCCATAGGCCCAGCGGGCGCCCAAAGCAGCATGTGTATGGAGGCAGTCGGGATGTAAACATTATGGTCTGTTGTTATTCTACGTCCTCAGCTTCAGCATCGGTCTGTGGAGCTACGTCATGTTGGTTCCCACCTGCAGTGTGTCCTCAGACTGCACTGACACTGAGCAAAATCACTGTTCCTTAGTGAAACAGAGCCCAGAGCTGAGTAACAGGCCCACACACACACACGCACACGCACACACACACACACACACACACACACACACACACACACACACACACACACACACACACACACACACACACACACACACAGACAGAGAGAGCTGCTGCAGATACCTGTCTGCCCCCAAAACAGAGGCTGCATGATGGGGGTGGTGGGCCAGGGAGGGGTACAAGAGGCTGTTTTGTGATCAGTAACATTAATCCCACTATGACATATTGTAAACAGTGTAAGATGCTGTTTATCTTGTTTACTGGAGGTAAACAGGATAAGATACAGCACCCCATTAAGGAGCACAGCATTGTTTTCAGTGTGTGCTGCTGCACAGAACAGGCCTGGTGCATCATGTAATGAACACGATAAAACACAGTGTACTAACAGCCTACATTACGGTTGTTACAGTCGTTGCTGTGTGACCGGATGAGTCAGATGCGGTGAGTCAGGGTGCAGGTGAGGATAGATCCGAGTTTATTCCGCTACTCACCCTTCAGTTGGTTCCCATACGGAGGCTGTGGAGTCCGCCCTGTCAGTCCAGGCTGCTGGTAAACACACGGGGCGATCCGAGCGCATACTAAGGCCAGGTGAGCCGAGGGAAACGCCTGAGCTGCGAGAAGCCTCTGTGCAGCCGTGCGACGGTGGATGTGGCGCCGAGCATCCTGCACACTCCTCCGGCTCTGCGTCCTATTGTCTCCGCATCGCTCTGTCCTCTAGGATGGGAGGAGAGGAGAGGGGAAGGAGCGGAGGAGAGGAGAGGAGAGGAGCGCCGGGAGTGAAGCGTGGAGGGGGGAGGGGGGAGAAAAGCCCTCCCCCTCCTCTCCGCTCTGGCCAATCGCAGCGCTGCTCCGCCGGGAGCCGCCGCTGCTCGCTGTCTCCGTACAGACTATGATGCGTTCAGGGGCAGTCAGAAATACCGACGGGGTGCAGGGCATCTTTTCCTGTCGTTATCGACCACAACTGCGTAACATTCAGCGACTGTGACTGGAGTTCTGCGACAAAATAGAAATGTAGAGATTTTAACAGATTTTTGTTCATAATGGTGAAAACGACAAAATCACAAGCGGCGGTCTCAGGGAAGGAAAACTCAGAGCATCAAACACTTCATTTTCTGCATTTAGGTGGATTTACACGCACCGATTTATGATGGAAATGTTGTTATTTATGGAGAGGGAAACACAGAATAAAAAATATAATTGTATGACTTGAAGCAACTCATTCTATTATGACTTTATTCTCAAAATATTGCTTAAAAAATATTATGGCTTAATTCTCTTTCTCTAATATCATATGCACATGCTCTTAATAAAGAGGGGGCAAATGAATGAATGAATGTTGATAAACCTGTAGCAATGGGCATTTAATATTATTATTATTATTATTATTATTATTATTATGTGACATGTAATGTGACATCCTCTCTTTCAAAGCAGTTACCTTTAAATTGTTGTTCCTCAAGAGTTGCTTTTTGGCCTACTTTTATTCTCTCTAAAAAAGATTTAGATGTTTGATGTATGGAAGTATTATCCCTTGTTATGCAGATGATGCAGTTGTGTATAGCCGTAGACCTTCATTAATCAATGCACTATATACCGTCCACCTGTAATTTTGGACTCCACTCAAACTACAACAAGCTGAATGCAGATGAGCTGATGCTGTTTTCCAATGCTACAAATAAGCAAATAGATATTGTGGACAGATTTGGAAACCTCCACCGGCCAGGTTAGCAGAGTCACCAGGAGTGGATTTTTCTGTCCTGATAAGTGACTCGTAGCCACGTGCCATCCCCAGCCAACATCAACCACAAAACGCCCAACTAATGTTTGTTTGAGAAAATGAAAAAAGTGACCTATTATCAATATGAGTATTATACCTGATTAATCACTCAATGTGACAGTCTGCACAATCTATTTTAGGGCATCCATCCACAGGTGACTCGGCTGGGAACCGGAGGGTCGCCGGTTCAAGTCCCTGTGTGAACGATGAATGGAGCGTGGACTGGTGGCTGGAGAGGTAACCAGTTCATCTCCTGGGCACTGCTGAGGTGCTGTTGATTAAGGCACCGAACCCCCAACTGCTCGGGGCGCTGAGCTACTGGCAGCCCCCTCGCTCTGACATCTCTCCATTAATTGCATGTATATAGGTCCTGTTTGTGCATGTGTGTATTTCGGGCCTGTGTGTGTGTGTGTAACCTGTATAATACAGATTGAAAAAAATGGAATTTCCCTTGCAGAATTAATAAAAGGACTTCTTCTTCTTCTTAACTGGTGAACTCAAGATAACTGCAAAGTCTATGGTAAACTTTTTGTTCTTTGAGCCTTATTCTAGCATAGCTATCCATTTGTGTCTGTTATCTGACTGTGCATCGTCTGCAGCTTTTTATACTGCCGTGTGGACCAGATCTCGTTTGCAAAAGAGGTTTCCGACCTCAATGCAACTTGCTCGTTGGAATAAAGGTTAGCTAAAAATAAATCTGGTGTTTACCTTTACGCACTACACCCCTGAAGTACACAAACGACTGTCACCAAAGAACCATCATGTCACAGGTTTCATTTTGTTGTGGTTTCAATCCAAAATCACTTCTTTACTTTTATTTATGACTTCAGAGCTCTGAAGTTGGAGTGTACACGCCGCACATGAATGCCTCATAAGTACAATACAGAGGAGGCATGTGTGCAGCTCAAGAGGAGTCCCACATCTAATAAAAATGTGTGCTTTTTTTTGGTGAAAAAACAAATATCAGCTGGGAGTCATCTCTGTTTTGTCTCATGACTGTGGCTCAGTATCTGTATCTCGACTCCACAACACTGCACCTTTATTACTTTATGTTCATTTTCTCTATTAGAACATTATTTGACTCGTCCTATGAAATGCATTGTAAGATGTACCGCATTGAATACACTACAGTTGTTTTTTTTTAATGAGCTTTACACTGAATAACCTGTGTTTTGTTAAGCGATACGCTGCAACTGGTTCATTTAGTAGGAGTTTGTCTCAGCGGCGCATTACGCATGACTGATTCTTGGTCGAAAACAGCCCTATGGTTACCCAGAGGTTGCATCACAGGATTAAAATAGGGAGGTGCTGTCCCCAGAGGCTGCTTCTGATCTATCTACCAACACTCATCACATGTGTGAGAAGTGTCCTGTTTTGCAAGGATTACCATCCTACGGCAAGTACAGACTGTGGCTCTGATAGTGTGGTCCAGGGACCACCAGGGGCCAGAGAAATAAGAAGTAGGAAATGTTCTGGATTTTCCCCCACACAGTAGGACACTGGATTGCTGTCTGCGTAGTTAACCCCCAACAGAATCTGTATTTTCTTCCTGAATTCAGATTTTGTAGGTTTCAGTGATTCCGTTTGATCTGGGTAGAATGTCTGAGGGCCTTTTCTTGGGAGAGTAATACTGTTAGTGTATCGAGGAGAGCCTTGTAACTGGTTTAAGAGGAGTTGCTCTGTGAGCATCATATAGATGTTCAGCGAGCCTGCACGTTCCAAGTATTGCTTGTTCACTGTGACAGTGTAATTACAAGGAATGATGGGAGCCTATGAGGGACCTGTCCAGTCAGTTCCTCTTCCACTTGATTTAATTTAACCCTCAGCTGTAATCACGTCATCAGTCAGTGAGGTTAACGTGACAGAGTCCCCCATTGCTAATGATATACTAGAAGCGTCTGTAAGCTTATTTAAAGAATAAAAACAGGCCGCATGTCACTAATGTGAGTCAAAGTCATTCAGCTGACAGAAAAAGGATTTTATTCCAAAGGAATGCTGGAGTAAAGGTGAGGTAGGGGGGATTAAAAAAGGTTACAAACATTCACTATGTCCACTGACCACTTTAAAATGTACACATTCTACAAAACACACGATAAAAATATATTGGACTGAAAAATTAACAAGGAATGTGCATTTTTTTTTTTTAGAAGGCAAAAATGACTAAAAAAAAACACAAACACTAGTATCACGTACATTTAAAACAACTAAAATCAGTGCAATTAAGATACACTTAAAAGGCATATAAATGTTTTAGAATACACATTGGCCTGTCACTGTGGTGTGTTGGAGTAGTGCAAATAACTCCTACAAAAAGAACTTATACGAACAGATACAGTGCCAGGTCTTTGGTGTGGAGATGCTGCGCCAGGTTCTGAATGCGACACAGGCGGACGTTCTGGGCGTCTCCTGCGCTGTACACTCTGAATATGTGATAGCGCTCCTTCTCTTTCAGTGCAAAATCAAGCTCGTTGGCAGAGAGGTGGATGAAAGACTTCTCTTTCTTTATAGTGGACTTGACCTCCACGTACACCACCCTCTGCTCGCCTGCGGGTCCATAAGTGAGCTTAAAGTCGTACGGCTGCCCGGTCTCCCCGCTCTGGTTACACCACAGGACGTGTGAGGGTCGTCCGGGGTCCCCGCTGTCTCTCCAGTGGCAAAGGAAGGAGTTGACCAGCTGCTCCCCCCACTCCCCGATCGCTGCAAGGTCCATTGTTTGGTCGGGTAACACCACCTACGCAAGCAGAGTACAGTTTAGAAAATCTAGCCAATGCACAACCGCTGAGAAGCCGTCATGTGTAGTGAATGTACTGACGGTGGTGGGTCTCTGGCAGGTGAGCTCCACGTCCTCGAGTGTGGCCTCTGGAGGCTGGCCTTTGTTCCAGAGCGGGAAGTCCAGGTTCAGGGGAGGACGCTCAGTCTCTGCAGCTCCATGAAACGTACTGGAAAGCACCACAGCCTCGGGGGTGATGCTGAGAGAGAGACAAAGGATTTACAGAGGAAAGTGAGCCAAGGGGATTTGGGATTATATATTGAGTAACAGTAAAAATCAACATTAGTTTTCTACATGAATATTTCAGATTTTTGGGGATGAGGAGAAGAAGCCTACAGGCTGTTTGGAGCGGTCTGGGTGCTGGCTGTCTCAGCAGACTGAGCAGATGGAGGAGAGTGTGTTGGTCTGGACGCTCTGAGGCTTTCCTCTCCGTTCTCAGCTCTGTCAGACTTGGTGGTCTCACTCTGCTGACTGCACTCTGTCAGTGACAGACGAGACGAAAATTAAGCCACTATGTTTATCAGTTCATTTCATTTTTTATTTTACCAGGAAAAAGACTCTTTGATATTAAATATCTCTTTTTCAAGAGTGTCCTGGCCAAGGCAGGCAGCAGCACAACCGACACATTTTCAGACACATAAACAAAGAACAAATAATGGACACAAGTGAGAAAAAAACATGTAATAAGTGATCAAAACATATTTCAACATTCAAAACATCTACAGCCAGATGTGACGGCTTCCAACTCTTTTGGCCTATGTGCAGAAAATGTTTGTGATTTTGAGATCTTTCAAAGTTTTAGTTTGTGCCCCTGCAGACGTTTTCACACATGAACCCTGGACGATGTCAGGGGAATCAGGTCCAGAGATAGTCACCGCCAGCGGTTTGGATTTGCTCCGCTGTTGGACGACGCATGGTGACTGACATCAACTCCGTGGATACACTGGAGAAAAAGCAGCTGTATTCCCACACAAGCTCACTCGGAGAGTCCTCCACAGAGCTGGGTCTGTCTGACGTTCCTGTCTGTTATAGTGAAGGTTTTCGTTGCCACCGTACTCTATGGGGGAATCGTTGGGTCTATGTAAATCATAAATAAGTCATAGAGTGTGGTCTTTACCTACTCTGTAAAGTGCCCTGAGATAACTTTTGTTATGATTTGGCACTGTAAATAAAATTGAATTGAATTGAGATTACCCGGTCTTTGTATCAGGGAGCTGGCAGGGTGAACTCCTTTGATGTCTGGTCCAACTGAATCGGATATTTGCGTTCGCACATACAGCCCTGCTGGTTAATGTCTTGATAATTACAGGTTTGCAGTGCATGTGTGAAAGGGGCTTGTGTCTTCACTCAGAGTCACAAATGTCCAAATTCTACATAGTGTGGCTTTAATTAAGCAAAGAGAGCATACTGTAATCTATAACTTTAATACTAGTTTGTACGAATGATGGCAGTAGGAGACTGGAGTGTGTTAAATGTTTAACCTGGAGGTCGTGTTGTGTTGGTGGTCACAGCGGCAAGGAAAGTTTGTCCTGGAGAGCTGAGGACTCTCTGGAGGCCCGGCTGGTCTGTAGTTCTGCTGCTGTTCCGGAGTAGCTGGTTTCCCTCGTAGCTGCTGGTGCTGCTGGGACTCTGGGGGACGACGTGGCTGCTTCCTCTGGGGAGAGCTTCCCTTTCAGGGTCTCTGTCTTTAGGCCCGGCCGGAGGTGGCCACATCTTCATGACCGCCTCTACAACACTGCTATCTGCCAGACCTGTTAAGTTGTGGGAAATTAGAAATGTAGTTTCCCCACAGAGAAGAAATGATCAAGCACAATGCTTCTGAATGTACCTGTACGACTGGCTCCCGTGTTCAGTATAGATGCTCGAGGAGGCCAGCAAACCAGCGTCTGTTCCCCATCGTCTTGTGCGGGGCGAGGAGGCTCCTCTGGGGAGCTGATGGAGGAGTAACTCCTTGATGGCACTGAAATACAGCATTTTCAAGTAGTAAAAACCAAAGGAGAAGAAGCAAAGACCGGATAAAAGTCGTAAGGCACCAATCATATAAAAGCCTGGTTCACTGCCGTTAAGCCATCAAACAGATTTTTAATGAAAGCGTCTTTTGATCATATTAATCCCTGTGTGTGTCTCTGTGTGTGTGTGTGTGTGTGTCTGTGTGCGTGTGCGTGTGCGCGTGTGTGTGTGTGTGTGTGTGTGTGAAAGAGAGAAAGTGTGTGCGCTCTTTGCTGCAGTGAGGGATCTGCTCCTCTCGCTCTTTGAGCCCTGGCAACAGCTGCTCTTTTATGTCGCCACACACACAACAGCGAACAAACCTGAATTAGCATATGTGAGGAACACACCAGTTATCTATCTGTGTGTGTGTGTTTGTTTGTGTGTGTGCGAGGTGTGTGTTTGTGCAGGGCTGAGACTGAGAAGAAAAACAGGCTGAATGTTGTGAAATGATAATGGAAATCGAGGCAAGTGTCACAGAGAGATGTGGAGAAACTGCAGATGTAAGATGTCGCTGACAGACTGAGAGAAAGCAGCAGTTTCATTATAGCACCTGCTGCTGTTCTGCTCACACTGGCATTATCTCACACATTAACACATGTGTATTTCCCTCACACTTTCAAAATGGAGCTGAAATGTTGATGAGGAAGTATTGTGTTTGTGCCCAACACCTGATCCATAGAGCTCCATTGCTGATGTCCCTTCATTATTATGAACACACACAGTTTATTATGACTGAATTCCACGTACACTTTCCTGCTGCTTGAAGTACTTTCCTGCGTGCCAAAGACGTATTAATCTGCTGCTGAAAATAGATTCCAACAAATGCACTATTTCTTGCTGTTTAAGTACCGTTCGCTAAAAGCTACAGCCCAGCGTTTTTTTTAGGAAATTACCCAGCCTTCTATAATATTGAAACTGAATATTTAAAATCAGCTATTAAATAGATTTGTGTCCTCAGGAGGAAGACATGGACGGGGTAGTGATAAAGTGCAGAGAGATAGATTAACACTGTTGTTTTTCAAGTAATTTGTCAATAATCAGGCATGAAAACAAGTGAGAGGTGAGAAGGATACATGGGGGTCCAGGGGGGCATGCTCCCCCAGAAGAAAAATTAAATATTTCATATTTAAAAGTATCAATCTGATGCATAAAAATCAAGCAGAATTACAAGACAGTATGAATGTATAATAAAGCATCTATCTATACCTGGTCACATTATGCTATATAAGAAATGAGACTGACAACTTCTCTCGTGAAACAAAAGCACAACTTTAATAGCGCAATCTGCCACAGAATAGAGAAAGCAAGCCCTTAAGGAGTGTGTTTAGACAAGATGAATATGGGTTTGGAAAAAAAACAATTCATTTTCCACCGGAGGCTTGTTAACTACGTTATCTCTCCTGCTGTTTTAGCTAACGGGATGCGTACCTGACATACCTTTAGTGATTTCATCCTTCTTGTGTGGCTTCCTCCTGCAATGGATAATGCTCCTGGTACCGCTCTAATATGTCGCTGTATTTACTTTGCAACGACTCCCTGTCTATAGTGTCCGCTGCTGTTACTGCCTCATACTCGCATTCCTTTCAGTAACAGTTCCACCTCCTCATCAGTCCAAGCAAATAAATCTCTAGTCTTACTTTTCACCATCACTGTTCTCAATCGACTTGAATAGTGCAGCCGGTACAGGGGCCAGTAGGTAAGTCTTCAAAACACCCTTTTAAGGTTTGGTGTTATTTGGAGCAGTATTAGAGGTTAAAAAAGAAGTTTTAATGCGTGCAATTCAGGCTGTTAGCGTCTCTCCGGAAAATCTACGTTAATAGTTCATACATGAAAAAAATGTCTTGATGGCTTATTTTATGACCCAATTTGCCTAAAAAGACCCTGGGATGATTTCACACCAGAATTTCACTTTAAGCGCAGTGAGGCTAAGTTGTGGGGAAATGTGTGTGTGTTTGTGCGTGTGTGTGTGTGGGCGCCCTCCGTACCTCTCTCCAGAATAATCTCTGGTTTGGGGGGCTCTGGGACCTCCCACAGCTCCTCCTCACTGGGCAGCTCTCTGATGTCCTCCTTGGTTAAGAACCTCTTCAGAGATCCTTTGTCCTGCAGACAGACAGACAGACAGAGTTAATGACTGTGGGGACAATATGCACTTATCACAAAATATAGTACATCCCATTTGTTTTATACAGTATTAAAGACTTTCTTAATGCTTTCAAAGAAAAGTGGACTTATTATTCAGTCTGTAAAACATAACTCACTCATTTTGAAAGTTAATTTACTAAATACAGAAACTGAGGATTAACATGCAGGACTGAACCAGTCAGGATTTACAAAAGGAACTACTGAATGCCTGAACACCAGATAAGTAGATTTGGGGTTTTCTCTTTCAGCTTCGGGACATGGCAGATGTACCTAGCCTTGTTGCTTCATAGATGTCTCATTTTGTTAAAATGCTGATGACCTAATTATCATGTACTGCCAGTAACACTTTTATAAATGTCCTGGTGTAATACAAAAGTTAAAGTAATAAGCGAGGCAGATCTGTACGCAATTTCCCCTAAGCCTCATATCTGCGTCTGTCTGACTCCAGTGTATTAAGTGGGTGTTACGCTTCAGAATCTGATTCTATTCCATTTACTTAAATCCAGACATAGAGCTTAAAACTATGTCCTATTTAGATTTCACCATTGATTATATAATGCAGCCCAGTGCTGCTGCTGCAGAGAAAGATATTGAACAGAGAGGGATCAAACATGAGGCCTGATATGAGCCCTGTTAACCTTTAAACTCTGACTTTGCAGAGTTTCTGCTGCCGCACCGCTCCACGGAGACGAGAGCAAGTTGCCATGAAATGTAAACGTGATTCCCTCCAAGGAAAAGGGCCTATTAGTTCCAGCTTCAGTCAGCTCTGTTGTGATAGCAGTAAGTGTGTATGTGTGGCAGAAAAGAGAGGGAGAGGATGACGGGGTGAAAGTCTGTGAGCAAGCAAAGGCCGTCAGCACTGGATGTGGATTCGTGATCAATGTTTGGAGGGATCATATATCACTTACATCGAGAGAGGTTATCAGGCCACTCAGGAAATGCATCAGCTCTTTTCTGTGGCTGCTCTCTGTGCAGAACAGTTTCACCAGCTCCCTGAAACAAACACACACACACACACACACATAACATCATAACATAAGACTGTGGATGGATCCTGTGGCCCATATCCCATCTGCTTAATAAGGCCAGTTTATTACCGCTGTCATGTCATATATCATATCAGAATCAGCATCTCTACTGCATATTGAAATCACAGTTTTGGTACTGAGGCTAAAACGTGAGCTGGTAAGATACTTTACTTAGTTCATTAGACTCCACCCATTTTTAGGAGTATTGAGGGTGGAGTGGGGGTGGTATGCAGGGGGGAGACAACAGGTCAACCATGGATGCCACATAAAAGTGATGTAGCCTACATAATCTGTGGGCTGGAACCTGACGATCCATTTGAGATGCAGCTCAGCTCTTTGAGTGAAGGTATTCTAGTCATAAATCAGGACTAAAAATAAGAATAATCAATTCTGAATTAAATCAATTAATTGTAGAAGTGTATAAGAGCCAAGTAAATTAAGATTAAAATACATAAAAGCCATCCACATGCTCTATTGTGTCTCATAAATTGTTGCAATTTTTGGATTAACACCATTTGTTACACAGATTTGGTGCTAATTTTAACCATTTTTACCACTTGAGAATTGATGAAAGTGGTCAAAAATCCCTCCAAAATACCACTTTAAGACACCCAGACTTTGAGTTGTATAAAACTAGTTTTAAATGTGGAAATACATCTTGATTTAAATAAAGAACTATCCAATGAAAGGATGAATCAGACCAGACATTCAATGTCAACTTCAGTACAGGGTACAGTTTTTGATACACAGAAACCCAACCCAACCCTAATAAGCCATGGTATTAGTGTGTACGTCATGTAATGCACTATTCTCAGTAATTGTAATATCTTTACTCTAGTCCTCATGACCTTACCTGAGGTTCTACTGTTGCAAGTAAACAGGTCTTTTCTTTCCTCACAGTTTAGTGATTTCATTTATACTTTACTTATTTATTTATACAAATGTATAAGTTCGTATAAGGGACGAACAACTGAGCACTGCTCTTAAAACCCAACTACTCTAATGGCGTTCTCAGTAGTGAATTTTTTAAAACATCGTGGGAAAATAGCACTTCTTGATTTAATGGAGGTTGAAAAGGAAGGTGATGATTTTGTTGTTCGATCAACACATGTTGGAATTAGTCCGGCAGCAGCAGTGAGTGTTGGGACTGAATCCATCTCACACAAACCTGCAGATGTCCAGCTTGGCAGAGAGGTGATCTTTCTGGATGTAGAGCTCCTTCTCGTCCTTAAGAAGACAGATGACATCCTGCAGCTCCACCACCTCCTCACTGTCAGCTACATCCAGCTGGTAGCGAATGTACAGCTTACCCACCTGTGAAGAGATACGTAGGAAGAAGAGAGTTCATAAGGGCTCAATGACAACTATTTCCTTTAGATGGGTATGATTACAGTCAGAGATTCTCCCCTTGATGCTTCACTGCAACCAGTACATCTTTAATAAACCAAGCAAATAAGAACCTCCGGGTTTTAAACTGACCTGTCCAAAAACAAGTCGCTTGATTTTCTCTCCAATGTTGTTGTCAATCAGCTCTGAATAGACCTCGGCCAGCTCGTCGTGGTGGTACAGGAACCTCTGGATGTAGGGTATCACAGAGTGCACCATGCCCTGCACAGACGGACAGGGTCTCCAGTTCTCAGTCTGAGGCTCAGTCTTGACACACTGGGACAGCTGACGGATCCCGCAGATCTCCAGAAACAAAGATCGGTCCGTCTCATTGAAGGCAAGTACGGTGTTGACTCTTGCTCCCGGCACTGTCTGACCTGGCACGCAATCATACGACAATAGTCAGAATCGCCTTTTTAACCTGGGCTACAATCATTAACCTATTGGGTATAATGAGAAGTAATTAAGCACAAATCTACGGTGCCCATAAGAGAACATAGGAGGGGGGATGAAATAGATCCCATAGCAACATGAGTAAGCTTTTATTATAATGGGAGTCACATGAAATGTAGTCTGGTTTACCGAATGTAAAGAACAGATTCCTCTATCTCTGCTATCTGTTTTGCAAGGGCACTGTTGCAGGAGGACTTAGGCAGTTGTGATTAGTTTAAAGAAACACAAACAGCCCAGAGTCCCCCCCCCCTCTATCCCAGAATGTTAACTTATGCAGCCAGACCATACTGCAGTACTGGAGTATGATCTGGCAATGCAAGTCTACGGTATAATACAATGTGTTGATGCGTAAGCTTGACCGACTGTTCATCAAACATTCATCTACAAAACAACGGTCATTTTGGGAATTATTTGACAGCGGATTGGTTTGAAATATTGCAGGAATGGTGGAACAGTCAAGAGCAGCCACAGTGAGCTGTTAGATGAAGAGCTGCAGGCAACAGGCTCCAACTTCTCAGTGAGATAACCCGCTACTGTCACTATTGTGACCGTCCGCAGTATAAAATCAGACCCTTGACAGACAGAATAACGGAAAAAGGCCAATTATTGCCTGACTTCTTTGTTAAAACAAAAGTAGTTTGTTGTTGGGACCTTTAGTCCAATCAACCAGGAGTGAAATCTTAAGGATCGCCACGTTAAGTAGCGGGTGCCCACGCATGTTTTAAGAAAATGCAGATGTTTAAGAAGTACTTAGATATCTTTAGTAAAAGTAGTAAAAAGTGCTGTGTCAGTAACAGTAACAGTAACAGTGACAGCTAAATGTAAGAGAAATGTAGCAGCAGCGTACCAAAGTTCCCAGTCTTGCTCCTGGGAGCAGTCTTCTTCTCTGCTGCTGGTAGGTTGAGCAGACAGATCTGCTTGTGGGGTTTAAAGATCTTTTCCACCTCTTTGTTGTCAGCAATCATGGGTTTGCGTGCCAGACTCACCCAGTTGTTATCCTTGGTGGGGAAGACTCTCTTATCCGACACCATACCTGAACAGGAGCCAAAAAGGACAGCTGGGGTCAGTTTCTCAATGTTTGCATCCATATTCAGTAGCTGGCAGTCGTCTTCTTTACTGCCTTTGTTGGTGAATTCATTCCTTACTTTGCACAGCAGTACAGAAATGCCTGAAACTTCAGTGATTCAATGTTACCATTACATAGTGTCTTCAACAGAGAGTGCTGTCTAGTTGGTCACTGATGTCTTTATATAACCACATTTAAGAGGCCATTATCAAAAATGTCTAGGTTATGTTTTTACGTTGAAAGAGGAATATCAGCTAATATATTCATATAGGACCTTTTAAAATATGAATATTACTAAAAATCTAATATTGGTCAAGTTGTACTGATTGTGCAACATTTTTTAAAGTCTGTTTAATTTTTTTTTAGCTCTGCTTTTTTTGCTGCTGCCACCCCTCCGAACACCGCAGACAATACAGTAAGCTATAGGACTGATTTTAGTCTCAAGTGTAAAGTGATTCCAGACTGCAGCAAAAAAATCCCAGTTGATTTAAGAACATTTACTGCACTGGCAGGTGTTGGATGATGCTCGTTTATGGCAAATACTTTGCAGTAAATCATCAGGCCAGTAGGAAGTTGAACCGACACAAAGGCTGAAGAGGGAAAGAAGGGTGGATCGTGTTTGCAACATAATTACGTGTGCATTACTCACCCTTCAAGGTGGAGCAGTAGGCAGGGTTAAGTTTGGACTGAGGGATGCTTTCCTGGTCACCCGATACTTGAATCTTACACTTTTGAGCTGTTGAAAACAGAAAGATATTACATCTAAAGTCAGGGATCAGAGGGAGGATGTAACAAGTCAAGGTAGTGAAGAAAGAAATCGTTGTTGAGCAGAGAGAGATTATAAACAGCAGACAGATGGGACATAAAGAGTTTCTCTAATGTGTGAGAAATCTAAAAGTCCTTACCAAGTCTGGCATAGAGCACCGACACATCCTGCAGCACTTCAGCAGTTGGTATGGGAGATGAGGAACAGATCAGTTCCAACAAGCCCACATACTGGTTCATATTGGGACTGAGATCCACATTCAGAAGCTGTACATAAGAGACATAACCACAGACGCATGTATAGTGTACATAAGTTTAAAATTGGCTACAACACAGCAGAAGAGCCTTCATAGTAAAAACATTTGCCAACTCAACTCCCAAAACCTGCAATAATCATATTGAGATACTAAGATACTGAGTCCTCAACAATGCATTATTAGATCTTATAACTGACCTTTCACTAAACCCCTCCCCCGAACATCAGTTGTCCAATCATAGCTTAGCAACTGTAATAAGGCGCATGTTCCGTCAAGCTTTTGCTTTAAATGGGGCTGTAGTAAGAGAGATACTCAGTATTCAAAGAGTTTGGTGGGTCGTGTATTTTTACAAGCCTTTCAAAAACCCACAACACAAGAGTAAGAGTGTAAAAAAAAGCTACGCTGCAAAAGTTAGCATGTCCCGCTAACTAGCTTAGTAGTTAGAAGTAACACTTGGTTACTTCTAACTACTAATGGATGGAACTAAAGCACAAAAGGGGTGAAACCAATGGGTGACGTCATGGAGTGGAGGGGAATTTAGTTGGTTGCAATTTGCAACCTCATTGCTAGAGGCCACTAAATCCACACACTGCTCCTTTAAGAAATGATGTGTGCTTACTCTGGTGAAGAGGGCTTTCATGTTATCCAGCGGGCTGTAAAAGGGAGCCAGGACTTTGGGCTGCTGGACAGGGCTGTCTGGTGCGTTTGTCAGCCCTTTGTAGCGCTGGAACATCCCTGTCGTGTCGCTCCAGCACACCTCCTTCAGATGGTAGAAACGTCCCCAACACCACTCACCATTTCGCCTGGGGGCAAGGTTTTATTTATGGCCTGAGGTGGCAGAAGTTAGACATTAACCTGAAAAAGTATGCTGATACACCTGAAGACGTACCTGTTGTACTCTATGAATACAGCAGGGGTATGCTGGAACAGCTCCTTCAGGCTGCTTTGGGGGCAGTTCTCAGACAGATAGGTGTAGACATTGTGGATGTGCTCAACTGTCGAAGTGAAATCTGCCCCCTCTAACTCGTCCTCAGGTAGTCTCTGCTCCTGGTCATCTGCTTCTGTTGTGACACACCACTCCTTCAGGTAGTTTATCAGAACATCCACGGAGATACTTTGTCTCATTCCTAAAAGAGAGGGGAAGACAGTGCATCAAAGATTGTCCATTGTGTAACTGACTCAAAATAACCTGCAGCAGTTATAGAATAACCACTAACTTGAGCTATGGACAACAGAGATCTACATCATAGTATACATATTTTTACCTAGAGCTCGGCTGAACTCGCTGGGCTCTATGTCCACATAACAGACATGAGTCCCCAGCAGGCTGGTGACCTCAGGTGAGTTCAGGTAGACTGAGTTTGGACGGAGGTACTTTCTCTCTTGCCGTTCTCCCTCAAGCGGGCGAAAGGCTGGGACCCATTCAAGCTGACACAAGAAGTGGTAGAAGGAGGATTTGATTGGTTGTCCATCACTGTCAATCACCTGTGCTGCGAGGTACTGAGAGTAGCGGTGTCTGGAACAATAGGAAAGTTAAGTAATGTTTTGAATGAGTTAATACAAACTTCCCTTCTCAGAGTTCATGACAACAATACAAGAATTACAGCCATATAATGTGTAGTTCAGTGATCTTGATGCCACTTGTGACATCTCAACAAAGTGGCGGAACTACTGTTCTGCGTGGGTTCTCTCTGGGTTCACCGGTTTCCTCCCACAGTCCAAAGACATGCAGGTGTTGGGTAAATTGATGACTCTAAAATGGTAGGTGTGAATGTGAGTGTGAACGGTTGTCTGTCTCTGTTTGTCTCTATGTGCCCAGTGATAGACTGGCGTCCGGTGTACCCCGCCTCATGCCCGATGTCAGCTGGGATCAACCTCGTTTGGAACAACAGTTGAAGATGAATGAATGAATGAAAACTGGCCAGTGTAATGGTTGACAGTTATACTCCACATGTGCTATGTAAAAACTACATTTGTATTTGCCCTATGATTGACAGGCAACCTGCTCTAGTGTTTCCCTGTCCAGTTTGAATTCAGTGTTTTTATGATGATCTGAGAGGTAAAATGACTGTTTTGTTTAATGGAGTCTAGTGGCTTTGCTGTTTCTTTTCACATGGTACTGGGTGAGATAAGGGTTTATTTTCTTCGTTGAGTAGTTGAAAGACTGACTAAGACGGGTTTGACAAGTTTAGTTCTGTTTCTGTCCAGTCTGAATGACGTGTGTTTCATGATGAGTTCACAAGGTAATTAAGCTAACGTCGTCGCTAATGTGAAAGAGCTAACTTGAATTCAGAAGGCGTACTGTTGTATTTTTCTGTTTAATAAGGAAAGTAAGTGTGAAGAGAATATGTCTTTCCGTGAGAGTTTATACCGGCGCAATCACACCTGGGCGAATATATCAGCAATCGCCGGTTGCAGGAAAGTAAGAATAGGTATAAAAATGATGGACCTATAGATTTTGTGTTACATTGCAGTATTTCAATTTCAGATTAGTTACTAATAATGTTGTATGCAGATTATTCCTCCCCTCGAGGCCTATATATGCTAAGTTACATCATTGCTTGCAACACCTTTTATTTTCTTCTAATTTTGCATCGCCAGACATTACAGCAGTGCTCAAGTATGGTCTGGCTACACCAACTCATTCTGGGATAGAGAAAAAAAACGCTCTGGTCTCATTCAGTCCCTTATATTTTGATCCAATGGTATCTTTTCGTTTCCCTCAGTGGCTTTCTGCGAGAATCTGTATCGTTACTTGAATGCCTCACCGCAGGTCCAATGTACATGCAATATGGGTGAAGTTAGCAGTAATACTTATCAAGCAGGTTTACAGAAATAAACTTGCTGATGACCTTTTTCCTGTTTCATTTACATTTACATTACCTCACTTATCAGCTTTCTCTTGTAGGATAGATACATACTTGCTGATCCAAAAGTGTCTACACTTGCAGCAGAAAATGTGTACAAAACATTTCATACCATAAAACATCCCGCACACTGTTTTATCATCATTATTGTTGCATGATTATCTTTACGGCCAGCTGAATTTTAGATCATATTATGCTGTGTACTTCCAGGCAGCCAGCAGTCTCCATTGCTTTAGTAGAGTATGGAAGTCTCGCTTGAGAGAGGTAATCCATTACATGAGAATTATGGATTTTTTCAGTTTGTCTCTTATATTACTTCATAGTAAAGCAGCTATCTGTCAAGTGATTTGAATTATTTACCAGTGTGGTGCATTCAAGTGCAGGTGGGGGCAACATCATACTGTAGAAAACTTGAAAGTCTGTGTCTGATAAGAATTGCATTCATAAACTGAACTGCCAGCAAAAGGTGAACATGAAAAGTGTAATATGAATATCTGCAGTACGAACCTTGATGGCATGCTTTGGAAAATGATAAATTGATAAAAATGATAAATTATGCAATGGAGATGGTGGGATGTGATAAGTGTTCATCCAGCTGTGCTATAAATAAGTGGTAGGCAAAGAGGCTCCAACACAACCTCATTCAACTTTTAACTTCTATACTGAACTTTTACTGGCAGTGTTCACCTTGCCTGAATTGCTGTCTTCTACCAACACACATAACAGTAACACACGAGATGAGGCAAATCTAAGAGCAACTAAATCCGGATGAATTATTCCCCGGACTGATCTCTCTGTTGACATCAAGCCCAAACAAAAGGCTCATGTGTCACTGCTTTTTTCTTATGGGGAAATAACATTTAACTGTCAAACAATGTCCCCACTTGAGCCCAGTAATCACTTGCTGGCCGAAGTAGAAATTATGGTGATTACTACCTGACCCTGACGAACCCCAAAGCCATTAACCTAGCCATTATCTCTAGGTTTCTTTAACAGAACAGACACCTAGTGAAGGCACCTGCTCCTCAAATGGGACAAAAAAATGTTTAAAGATTATTTTTTTGGCAATTTTTCAGGCCTTTTTATACAGAGGACAGATATAAAATGGGGTGAGAGAGGTGGAGACATGCAGCAAAGGGCCACAGGTCGGAGTCGGAGTCGAACCCGCGGCAGCTGCCCCGAGGACCATCAGCCTCTTTACACCGGGCAGCTGATCTAACCACTGTGTCACCAGCCGCACAATCTTAACTTGACAGAACATAACATAGGAGGAGAAATATGTAAGTGAGGGTGTGTCCCTTGGTATGTGTGTGTTTGTGTGTGCGTGCGTGTTACCCTGTATCCCAGTTGGTTGCCAGAAGCTCCAGCAAGGCCATTCTCTGCTGCAGGAGGAGGGGGTCGGGCAGCTGGGCCGTGGCAAGAGCATGAAACTCCTCACAGGGGTAGTCATCAAGCACAAAGCCCTCTCCTGGACTTTGGTGCCACTTTGCACTTTCCACTGACCAGGGACTGGAGGCCTGGGGGAGGAGCAGGAGTAGAGTCTATTATGTTGTGTTCATTTGCACTTAATAGGAAGTATTACAGTTAATTCCAGAGTATCTGCACCTGATACAGGAATAACATAAGTACCATCTTTCCCGCACTGTATGAAGGCAGCATAAGCCACACAATGACTGATAGTATTATGACAAATCCACATATTATCCGTTCTTGCTTTAGCTCAGGCTAAAAACAGGCACCAGGAATGTGTGGTGTGCCCCAGTCACCTGCTTTCTCTGCTCATCCACAAAGCAGCTATTGTCCCTCTAGTCCTGGTGTGACTCTGAATGATTAATATCTTCATCCTTTAATCATCTTATTCATCATGATGAGTCACAGTTACTTTTTAATGCAGCGTGCTGCTAGAAGATTGTGTTCTGTCTCTGGTGTCCATGCGACCAGTAAATATTGTGTCCTTACATAACAAAACCGTAGCCCTTTATCATATGGGCTCACAGGTGGGGCTGTCACTACCGTGGTCTGACATTTTTGTGCCAGAACAATTGGATTTTTTCAGCGGAGTGGAGTGTGATGGAGTGGAGTGTGATTCCTAACTGGCTGAGGTAACAGGTCAGGCTGTCCTCCTCACCAGTTCTTTAGCTGTGAGTGTTTGTCTCTCTTTGCGGAGGATGAGACCGTCTCTAACTCCCAGCCTGCTGAACAGCTCTCTCCATCCTGCTACATCACCGTCTGTCTGCACATAGTAGGGACTCAGCAACACCCAATCACAGCCTGGTGGAGAGAGAAGCCAAGTGTTTACAGGAGGAAGAACAATACATAATACAGTGTGTAAATAAGTAGTCTTCAGCAGAGGAACAGTGGGTAACAGATGAATTGAATATTTTTTAAGCGCTTGTAGATATATCTTAACATCATATATTTATGTTTGGAGCCCTTTTAGTGGGGATCTCCAGGCAGTTGCCTTCATTGCCTAATGGTAAAGTCTGCTCTTGGTGTTTTTCCTGTTAACTAGAGTGTATTTCATCTGTGCTTCTGATCTTTAGTAGCCATAACCAGGAAACCACACAAATCTGTCAAAATCATGTTTCATTTGCTTGAGCAGGTAGATATGGCCACGGTCCTGTACAGACAGATTTCCAGCCGACCTGGCCCTGTGCGGACCAATCACAACTGTTCAACCCATGAGGGGCGGGTTTAAGACGATGACTGACAGAGTCTCCTTCCAGGTTGCAGGTCCATTGAGCAGAAACTCAGATAAAAAACTGTCAAACTAGGCAGCACTGATCAGATATGACTCCACATTCTGTCACAGTATATAATTGCATGCATTTTTGTGTACTGTTTAGCTGTAATTTGACAACACTTTTTACTCGACCTCCATTCTTTTTTCACTGAGCAAGCAGGGCCGTTTTGTTTCTGTGATGGGATGTGAATAAGGTTTCATGGCTCTGATTGGTTGTAGGTCTATCCAGTTGCATGCAGAAGCAATCTCAGCTCCCTTGGAAATTGAAAATGAACTGTGAGGGCCCAGACTAATAAGCATTTGCGATTAGTCTGGTGATGAAAGCCATTACTTGGGTGTGAAAAGAATCCATGTCATGGCAAGTGTATTGCTCAGGACCCAAGGAAGTGCATTGATGAGTATAAAGTTGTTTGTATGAGTGGTTCTTGAGAAAGCTGCAAGCAGCAACAAACACCACAGGCCGAGAATTTGGCCTGTTCCCAACAGGCATGTTTTGCACAGGCACTGTACTTGTTTAAGAAAAACAAACAAAAAGAACCTGAAGAAATGAACGTGAATTTTAATCTGTGAGACTTTAGCTAGCTCTTGTGAATTGTGAACTTGCACAAAACAGTACAAATACACACACATACAGACACACACTTCTGCCTCAATACTCGCAGGCATTTCATGCTTTCCTTAACCCTAACAATGAAAGCAAACACTCACATAATTGCAACCTACTTTCCTCACAGAAGAAAACACACACAAACCCGTACACGTACAGAAAACAAGTAAACAAACAGCTGATGTACAAATTTCCCTAGAAGAAAAGGGGGAGGTCAGCTGGGGACAGTAAGAAACAAGTATTGCTGATTGCTCTTGATATTTTAGCTGGCTTTCTAGGGCCAACATGGACACAAAACAATACCTGGAGAATTACAAGGTTCATGTTCAGCTGCGTGAACCTTTTTACAAACACAGTGTATGTGCGTGTGTCAGTATTAAGAACTGTGGGATTCTCCTTACCAGGCAGTTTCTTTGGCAGGTTCATGTTGCCGTACTCTTCAGAGAAGTGCACCCTTTCACTGGATGGGCACAGCAGACCCCTGCTGGTGAGGACGGGCACTGCAGTGTCTGAGTCATCCTGGCTGTTGGAGGAATGCATCTTGATGAAAACCAAGTAACTCACCACCACCGCCTCGGGCTTCATCTGGAGAACAACGGGTAGAGAAAAGAGAGTGACAAAGGAAATAAAGAAAGAAATATTTAAGCCAGATATATTGGGGATTACTTTTTTTAAAGCAGGAAACTTGCTATTAGATTTGACAGTTGATGCAATGATACCTTCCATTTGTTGTTCCGTATTGAAGGGTAGATGTGCTGCTCCAGTAGCTCTTGAGGCTCCAGTTCGTGAACTCCGAGTCTTCTCAGCAGCTCCCGAACCTGCTGACTTTCCAGAGGCCCCACACAGCTTAGCAGAGAGGGGTGAACTACATTTACATCCTTGTACAAAGCAGACAGAGGACCTGTGAATAGACAGTGAATGAGAGAAAAGTTGGATTAACAACAAAAACTGCAGCAAAATCTTATTATAGCTTTTTGCTAGGGCTGGGGCTTCTAAGCATTAATTCAAATAAAATTCTGTGATAAAAAAATAACGCGATTTTTGCACATTGCAGAACGTTGCTCGCTGCATGAGCTCCCGCACGGCCCATAATACTGACGCACAGGACACAACATGAGAGAAATGAAACCGAGAAGAAGCTGCGTTTAGTGGGCGGACATTTGACTTCTAAAAAACGACCAAGTGGAAAAATGGACAACAGCACGGTTGTGTGCAAATTGTGCAGAAATAAATCACCTCGCTCTGGAGCTCTACAGCCTCCGAACATGCTGCAGCTAACGTTAGCACAGACAACGCTGGATGGATTGTCATTAGACAAGGGATCATTTTTGTTTCTGTTTTTAAAAAATTGGGAGAAAAAGCACTCTATGTTTAACTGTTTATTTTATGCCAAGGATATTCATTTAAATATTTTTGCAATGTTAGGTTTCCCCTTTTCTCGAATATACCGTACTGAGCACTGTTATTTTGTATAAACCGAAACAATTGTGTTTAATATGTAAAGGTTTACAAAAAGTTAGTGCTCACTAAAAATAAACAATTTTTTTCCTATTCATTGATTAAGTCATAAACCAAAATCCATTAAATTGAAAAATCGTGAAATACTACCACTAATTTTTACATTATATATATTATCACTATAGCTAGTTTCCAAAGGCCACATTTGTTACAGGGCAGCTGTATTTAATAGTATTGGATTGTAGGTTATATCCCCCAGTTTATTTATTTTTTTGCTTAGTTTCAAATTTCAGTTTCCACACACACACACACACACACACACACACACACACACACACACACACACACACACACACACACACACACACACACACACACACACACACACACACACACACACACACACACACACACACACACACACACACCACACACACACACACACCCACACACACACACACACACACACACACACACACACACACACACACACACACACACACACACACACACACACACACACACACACACACACACACACACACACACACACACACACACACACACACACACACACACACACACACACACACACACACACACACACACACACACACACACACACACACACACACACACACACACACACCATTTAGGCTGCGTTCACGCAGTTTATAAATTGCATGACAAACTCCGACTTTATTTTGGGATAATTATGCATCTATTTAATCTGTAAAGAATATACAAGATGCTGCTTCCTGATTGACTTTTGATATCTTTTTAAGGGTGAAGACTCATCACTGCGTATAATGATCTGTGCTTTCATCCCACTGCTCTGCAATTCTTTCACTGAAGTCTTTATCGTCCACATGCATACATGTAAAAAGCCAATAAGAAAATCAGTGACACATCTGCTGTGCACAGCCAATAAAAAAGAAGAAGAATCTGTATCTGGGGAAATCAGAATCGTCAAATCGCCTCTTCTGATTATGGTAGCCAGGTTTCTTGGTCAGGAAGATTACTGCAATAAGTTAATCGCTGTTGTTTAGCACTGAACAATCTTTTTTCAAACTAAATGGACCCAGTCTCTCAAATGTGGGCGATTGTGGCCTCTTTGCTATAGATGGTTCCTCTGAGCGCTGGACGGGTATTTTGCACTAATTTCTCACATTTTATAGATAAATTATTCACTGATTAACACTGACCACTTAGTCACCACAGACCTTTCATGGTAAGATCATTTAAGTAACATGGTGTCAGTCATCAGTAACTTGACCTGATTATCTAAATTAAAGACATTAGCGCTGCTTATGTGAAGCACTGAGACGAGATGATAAAGAGTGTGTATGTAGAACACTTAGGTAAAGCAGAATCAATTTCGAGTCCATAAGCACTATAGCTTATAAAGACACCAAACCACTTAGACCACACTGTGACTGTGAAAGCCAGCAGACTGAAGTGGCAGGATGCTTACATCAGACTGTGAAAATCAATTATTTATGCTTGGCATTCATCCGCTTTTGAGTCGGATGACGCACAACGTGTGCCTCGGCTTTTGTATGTGCATGTTCTGATGTGAGCGGCCGTATGTCTGCTTATTCTGAGAGAGGTGAAGTTTGTCATATATCTTCTTCGCTGCCCTCAATGTCAGTGAGTGGGCTGATTTGATCAATTCAAATACAGTACACAAATGGGCATGCATACGTGAAATCCAGGGTTCCTATACCTTTTCCAAAGTCAAATTCAAGCACTTCAAAGTGCACCAGCACTTACAGCTGTGATATGTTACATATTCATAGATAGTATACTGTGCAATTGTTCAGCACATTCATTTAGATGTTATTGTTCTTTAAACAACGAAAATTATGTTTTGTGTCAGTGTTCTACATAAGGGTGATGAATCAAAGAAAAAAAAACTGTCCTGTGTGGAAGAGGACTTAGCACACTATATAACCTACATTTCAAGCAGTTTCAAGCACTTTGATTAGGGCCCGTCCACACGAAGACGCATTTTGCTCATTTTGGCCAATCATCAAATGGACGGGGCGGTATAGGAGCCTGAAACGTTATTTTCTGAAACCAGGTCCCAGAGTGGATTTTTTTTTTAAACACAGCCTTAGTGTTGTCGCCTGGATGGCTCAACCGCATACTTTGTGCCACCTCTACTGAGTACCTGTGCAGTGCTGCTGCATAAGAGGAGACAGGGAGAGAGACGGGCCTCAGCGGCCGTGGAATTTGATTACTCTCAGTAGCATGCATGGGAATGGATTACCATTCTACCTTTTCCCTGATGGTCTGAATAAGTGGCTAAATTTGTCACTAGTTGCTTTCCATAAATAAATTGGCTTAGAAGCAAAAGAAAAGTGTCTAGAAAATATTTTCTCAGGTCCTAAGGCGGAGCATACAAAACAGCACTCAGTGTAATGATGTCACCAAGTACATGTCATGGATCAAAGATATTACTGCTACCACTAACTACTACTAGCTATACTGATATATTCAGGTATTTACTAAGCTGAATAATAACATAATTGTAATATGCAATGAAGTGAAATTACCAGTCTGAGCTTGAGCTTTATTTTTTTTGGTCCTGGTTTCCTCCATTGGAAAGAACACTCCTTCCCCGCTTAGTGCCACCACACGTCCGTCAGCGAGGGGGATTATGGGTAGATCCCTGAGGGTTTGCAAGATGGAGTCTGCCTCTCCGTAGCCATGTTCCAGAGCTCTAAAGTTGCAAACCAGCAGCTTGGCCAGCTGACGCAGGCCAATATCTAGAAGACATGACATAGCAATGCGACAAGTTTTCTAAATGACAAAATCAATAGGTTTGTATGCAATGAATGCACACCGATAAGAGCACACTAGTTAAGTTTGAACATTTTAAATGAATGACTGATGAAATTCTAGCATACTTCCATGAATAATTGTAACATGTATCAGTGAAAACAAGAGGGTGCTAAGCTACAGTACTTAATGTCCCAATTTGATGTTTTAAACATACCCAGCTATATCAGCAATGTCAATAATGAAGCAAACTACAGCAGTGTAGTCATTAGCAAATACTTCAATGCCACAGTAATACTTCAAAATCTCATACGATCTTGGAGTATCTGACACTAATCATAGATGTATATGAATACTAAGTTTCTATCATCAATAGTCTTTGAGCTATTGTGCTCATAGGAAAATGTCTATCGAATACACATATTGCATTCTGTCCGCAGTTATCATCAATTTTACCCTGCCATCATTTGAAGTGACACAGACTTTCCATCACAATCCACTCTCCCCTTTCATACTCCCTTCCACACACACCTGAATGGATGCCTTCCATCAGCTCCTTGGCCATGGCTGTAGTAACCGTGGTAACATCAGATCCCCGCAGGTATCGGACTCCTAGGTGAGTGAGCAGGGAGGCGGGTGGGGCAGGGCTCAAACCCGGGTGGAGATAGGAGAGAGACAAATGCCTTTCTAGCTCGTCGCCTCCAATCACGTTGCGGATCACAGCGTCCTGACAGACGGCCACCTGGGACGGCAGCTTATACACAACCTTACCATCTGGGAGAGAAAGCATGTGGAGGAACATTCACAGTGTTAGATACAAGGCGTTCAGTTCCTAGTACACCACTGAGCTCACAGTGTTGGTATACTATAAAAAATTTTCCTCTATGCTGTTTTTTTGTGAGATTTTAAACTTTCACAACCTGAATGTGTGAGTAATGCTGTACCTGAGCTGAGTGTAGGCAGGAACGCCTTGCCCTTGAGCATCTGAATAATCTGCCCGGCAACAGGCTTGAAAAAGTCCAACACCTCGTCAGGCAGAGGGATAAACTGCAGGAACTGGCAGAGGCCTTTCAGCCCTTTGAACTCTGGGTGATCCTGGAATAAGGAGAAAGGACTCTGGTTTGAACAAAAAAATTGCTAAATTCTGGCCAAATCTGTGGTGTAATGAAGGCTATACACAGGGTATGCCCACCTCTTTTTTCTGGTGGATAACAGTATACCTATATACCCTTTAGAAGCATTTTGGTGGTTATCCCCAAAGCAATTTTAGTCAAAAGCAATTGGACTTGGTTGTTTGTCTAGGAAAACGTTTCACCTCTCATCCAAGAGGCTTCATCAGTTCATGTACGCATCTGACCAGGCTGGGACTGGTCCAACTAACGGGTGTGAGATCCAGGTATTTAACCTTTCACAAGGCCGATGATGTCACTGAAACCTTTGTGCTCCAAGTGCCAACGGCCGTCGTTAGAGTGACAGTTGTTGGTGGGAAGTTGGTTTTTCGACTTTGTTAGTGCTCTATTGCACTGATCTATAGATTGTTGAATCTCCTGGGAAGGGCTGAAAGGGCAGCATTGAATCGTTTTCACAAAGGTCCCGTTGGATCCAGGGCTGATAACGTACCCACCAGCTCACAGGCCCAAGGGGAAGATCGCAAGCACCTGAGAGGCGCCCTCACAACTTGTGGTGACCCCAGATGGACCTTTATGAAAACAGCAGCTGCTTCCAGAAAGAAAACCAAAGTGGTTGAGAAAGAAAGAGGAAAAAAGAGGAGAAACAACATAGTCATCCCGTATGTGGCTGGGGTATCAGAGAAACTCAGGATGATCTTCAACAAACACTGCATCCCTGTGTATTTCAAACCCGGTAACACACTCAGACAGAGACTAGTACATCCCAAGGACAGAACACCAGACACCCACAAAAGCAATCTGGTTTATGCTGTCCAATGCAACGAGGAATGCAAAGATCTCCACATTGGAGAAACAAAACAACCACTGCATAAACGCATGGCCCAACACAGGAGTGCTAACTCCTCAGGCCTGGACTCTGCTGTCCACTTACACCTCAAGGAGAAAGTCCACTCCTTTGATGACAATAATGTCCACATTTTGGACAGAGAGGACAGATGGTTTGAAAGAGGAGTAAAAGAAGCCATCAATGCAAAAGGAGAGAAACCATCGCTAAACATAGGAGGAGATCGAAGAGGCTGCTAATGCTGCCCTTTCATCCCTTCCCAGGAGATTCAACAATCTAACCTCAAAGAACAACTGTTCACAAATGGCCTCCTGTGACTCCAACGACTGTCGTTAAGACCCAGTAGAGCACTTGCAAAGTCAAAACCAACTTCCCACCAACGACATCATCGGCCTTGTGAGAGGTTAAATACCTGGATCTCCACACAAGTTAGTTGGACCAGTCCCAGCCTTGTCAGATGCGTACATGAACTGATGAAGCCTCTTGGATGAGAGGTGAAACGTCTTCCCTAGACAAATACCCAAGTCCAGTTGCTTTTGACTGAAAGTGCTTTGGGGTTAAAGATGACCTCGACAAATGAGAACACTCACAGGCTTATCTCAGTGGTTCTAAGGGCTTAATCCCTCCGGTTTCCAACAACTGCAGGAAGTGTTGGTCTAAGATGACTGATAATTAATGATAACTTAACATCACTCAAAAAACAAATGGAAGTCACTGGAATTACTGGGTGAACAAAAGCAGTAGCACATTATGCATGAATTAACCATATTACCGATTTTATAAGAAGTCATGATAAAAGGTCCTTTTTTTCTTTAAATATATATGTGACACTTTCAGTAATATACTCTACTTCAGTGGTTCCCTTTGTACATGATGTACCACCTCATAAAATATCAAGCTTTATCAAGAACCACCAATAAGACCAATGTTCAAATACAGCACAGAGGTCTACACTATTCAGCTACAGACATGAAGGTTTATTCCTTTTCAGAAGATTATTTATTGTTGACTGTCTTCAGTCATGACTTCAGCTTCAGAAGGACTGCTCAAAATATTCTCCTCCTGATCCGCACTTACTGCTCTTCCTATTAGTTCCCACTTTGAGCCACGATTGCAGTGTTTTCAAACCAATCATCTTACCTCTGTACCACCAGAGAGAGGTAGTACCACTTTATTGTCCTCTTGCCTTGTCGCAGTTGAATGCTGTATACCACCTGTCTGCTTCTCTCCGGTCCCTAAATTGCTTAAATGATCAGGTATATGAGTATGTTCTTACACTGAAGACATCCATGGCCTGGAGGAAGAGTTGTGGTATCTCCGATCGAAGCCACTGGTTCCATGAGCTGTCTCTGTCAACATCTTCACGAGAGGAGGGGATGTCAAAGTCACCTGAAGAAGAGTATCAAGTCAGAGTCAGATTTATTCTCCGTTATACAAAATGTGTATCCACGAATGGATAGCTCTATCATTTCAAACTTCAGTCTCACCTTGGATGATGAAACGGAAGCCAAAACTGCGGAGGGGCAGGTAAGCAAACACAGGCTGTTTCTGTGGCTGGCATACAATGTCACCTTCTGTGATGCTGCTGTCAAGCTGGAACGCTAGGGCGAGCTCAGTGGACTCAACATCCTCTTTGATCTGAAGGAGAAACAGATCATTTTCAAAAACAGATACCGTAGCTTAAAAGCAAGCTGAGAAATTGATATGGGGGTCGGTGAAATGGCTGCTGGGAAATTGGAGCACAATGTCTCAACATATTTCTGTCACTCCGCTTAATTTCTTCGAAGGAGAAAGAGGAGCAGGGATTACCGCGTCGTTTCAATCTGACAGATCATTAAAATCTGTTTGTGTTGATGTGCTTGTATCTGAATTTTTTTTGTCATATATTCCTGCTCGATTTGGGAACCAAAAGCCTGCCTAATGACTGAGTTGTCATGACATCTGGCAAGTCGCAGAGGGAAAGACCTTCAAAGAGCAGAACGAGGAGCAGTAATATCGTGTTAACACAGGACCACGTCAGAGAACTGCAAAGCCACAGTGAATTTGATTTGTTCACCGGTAAGGGTGAAATGTTGGAATACATTTCAATCTTTTTGTCCTGAAATCTACATATGATATGTGTGCCTATAAATATGAGATATGAGATGAGATGTGTGCCTGCATTACCTTCTTGGGCAGCAGCGTAGTTTTGACCACTAGCCAGCGCTCGGTGCCCTCTGTGTGCTCCACCTCTAACACGTTGTGACTCAGGTCTTTTCGAGTCATTGTTATGAGACGCTTCTCACTCTGCAGGGAGACAGAAAACTTGATTCTCCATGGCTTGTTTTAGGAATTAAGCAATGACGTGAACTGTGTGTTTACACACATGAACGTGAGCAGATGTGTAAATGCGAGAGCTACCTGATTGTAGATGGATATGGAGCGCAGGCGGTGCAGAAAGAGCAGCAGGGAGGGGTGTACGTCATGAAACAGGTTTCTGGTTTGATGGCTCTCAGAGCGCAGAGGAAGGCGGATCTTAGTGGTCCATCTGATGACAAAACAAACGCAGAAAGGTAATTAGCAAACTAGTGCTTCGATACCAAACATGTGGCTGTCAAAATAAATAAATTCTTCGGCTCACCCAGACCATCTCTAGAGGTGGTTAGGAACAGGCCACAAACTATTAATTCAGATATTACTATATTGGCTTATTCTAAAGTTGTACTAACCTATATTTTTATATTACTAATGGATCAAGCTCTATAAAGCATTTTAAGATCTTTCAGCTCATTGTTCTTGGTGTAAAGGGCCCACAACTTTACACTTTTCCCACCATGACCAGTCAGAATGTCTGCTACTACTGCCTACTGTTTCTGAATCAGCCAACCTGTGCTGATTTAAGTCCTTCAGCTGTGTGTCCAGAAGCCTCTCATCTTCAGTCCAGTGGGGGAGGATGTATCCCATGGGGCCGCAGGTCTTGTCAAAGCGCAAATGGAAGCCATTGGAATGAATCTCAGGACAGTCTGTGACTTTAAACACCGATTTGAAGCCGATGCCCTTTTGACCTATGATAAGGCAGGAAACAGCATCATTAACAGAACACATTAGGGCAAGGTCACATTTTCTAGCTTCACACGTTCAGTATAGCCTTTAGAGACAAAAACTTGGGTACTTATAACTAGGGCTGTCATGATTCTCCAAATCCACAATTTAATTTGACTTTTGTTGTGAAAAATGAATCTTTTCAACAAAGATCAACAAGAAGGATCAGCTTTTTCTCCGTGGTTTATTTGTAAAAATAAGTATTTTTCTCTGCAGACACAAATTAGTTCAACTCCTGCCATCTCATGCACAAAGCTCAGAGTCAGAAGGAGTGACCCTGAGTTTAGTAGCCATCCTCCTTTTGAGGAGGAATCCAACTTACAGATAAGGTCACAAGGGCAAAGACTCAGTTGGGTAACTACTTCAGACAAAGCATTCTCTTAGACTTGTCACCACAAGATTTTACAAGAAACAGGATGTACGGGTCAAAGTGTTCTCTGGTATTATCTCATCTCATGTGGCAGACCATGTACAAACAGGGCAATCAATTTTGTCATATGATGAGTTTTACAAAGGAGATGCAGTATTCATGTCTGACCTTATAAAGATTATGATTATAAATTACAAACATAAAAAAATCTAGCTGAAAATATTGAGATGTTTTGCTGCTTCAGGGAAGCAGAAGGATTTCACAGTTCTGTTGTTTCTCCGCACAAGTAGAAAAAGATACTGGGAGAATCGCAAATCTTGCTTTTGACATCGGTTTTCTATTTTGAATCAAAGTTGTGACATCCCCTGCATCTAACATGATCCTCAACAAATTTCTGATCTCCTTTAAGGCGTACATATTTACCTATGTATCCATATTTGTGTTTGCCCTTGGTGCTGCGACCCACATCACAGATAGCCCTGATGTTCCTCTCCTGAAAGCCGGTCTCATTGTTGAGAATGGTGACACAGTCTCTCTCCACCACAAAGGCCAGTGCTGGAAGAACACTGACCTCTGATGGGTAACTGTTGTCATCAGCATTCTGATAAATGGAAACAAAGAGGTCAGATTAAGACACAAGTGGACCTATTTATATGGATTAAATATATATATAAGTATAATATATTTCTTCTACATGCTTGATAGATCATTTCTGATAGATTCCCATTTAAATCAATGCAGCAGCCATTTTTATGTATACTCCTGCCATTGCAAAGAACTGTGACATATATTGATTATAGAATCATCTGTAGGAGTGTAAATATTAGAGAATCCACCTGAATGAGTTCAAGGACAAAGTGTGTGTCTTTGCTGTAGAGTTCGGTGGAGAGGCGGTCTAAGCTGCGGCCCAGCCTGTCCTGGCTGACCTGCATCAGCTTCTGGCTCTCAGCATTCAATTCCACACCAATTCCAAACTCACTTTTCCTGTCAGAAAAAAACAAGAGACAGAAGAAGAAAGTATAGATCAGCTTTACTTTTCAAGGAGCCACATATTTTGGACAAAAAAAAAAAAATGCTTTAGTGGAAATTGCGTAGGTACATTTAAAAGATGACACTATGAGAACAAACCTGATGTCCTCAATTAAGGCTCTTTGGGGGTCTAATGTAGTGGTAGATTGGAAGCTGGCAGGATCCCTTTCACTAGAATCAGACATTTCTGACTGTTCTTCGTCCTGGCCTCCTTCAGCTTCACCGCTGACGTCTGATGTCTCTCCGTTAGGCAGTGAAGTCAACTCATACAGCTCCTCTTCATCCTCTCCCTCCTCGACCACTACGTCTTGCTCGTTATTGACTAGAAGAAAACATTTCGCAATTTAAAGACAGGAAGCAAAACGGTGAGTGTCCCTATTCAGAGTATGGTGTTAAACTTCACATTCCTGATGGTGGTGCAGAACATCTTTCAATCACCTTGTTGTAGGCTGTGGCTGAGATGGGAGGAGGCAAAGCTGTTTTCCATAATGTCATCGTCAAGATACTCATCTTCACTCTGAGCTGACAGACTGCTGCTCTCAAAATCTATCAGATTAGCCTGAAGTCAAGAAAAAAAAGAGAAAGAATTAGTATTAGATTATTTTCGTCTCACTCTCTTTGTGGTGTGGGAACCACAAAAGATTCTACTCGTGGTTGTACAGTGGTGTTGGAGTGGATGTTCTTTCCTCACAAATGATCTTTGGCTGAGTACAGACACTGTCTACAGAGTGCACACAAATCAGGCATCAGCCAAGTTTCATTTTGGCAAGTCATCAACTTACAAAAGGTATTAATGTTAATGGGTGACAGCTGATCTTTCAGCCTTGGCAATGTTGGCGCTTTAACCGGTGATTGATCCATTCTATTATTTCTGACTTGTATTCTGACCTTGGCCTGTTCCACAGGTGCTGTGTGCGTGTTGCAGCTCTGGTTCTGTGGTGGCTTCAGCTTTTTCTGGTAGTCTCTGATCCAGTCTGTGATGCCCAGGAGGATGCCCAGCCGATGCAGACAGTTCATGTGCCTCGGGTCAGTCTGGGCCACATTGATCAGGACCTGTTTAGACTTGGCCTGGCCCAACGCAAGAGAGAAAGGCTCCAAAAACACCTGGAAGTCAAATCCATGCAAGAACACACAGATCATTTATTAATCAGTTATCAAAAATGCACTTCCTTTTTCTGACATGATTACCAAAATCATATTGTGAAAAGGAGTTATAGCTTTATTCCTATGTCTGACAAAAAGAACATAGTTTAAAGCCAAACTGCAGTATAAAAAAATCCAGGAAGGCTGATGTATATATCTAATAGGTTTGCTTGCGGAAAAAGTGGTTGGCATGACAACTGTAATAGTGATAACAACCACCTCCTCAGCAATTTAGGCGAGCAGATTCAATTCACTGGCTCCAACTTCCCACTCTTTTGGACAAGGACACACTGAAATGTTGTTGCAGTTTTTGTATTTGTTGTGTCTGTTGTTAAAGGCTGTGCTCCATCTTTAACTGCAACACACTTCCACAGCACCCTTAGTACGTCAGTCTCTGCGTATATGGGCTCAGGTGCAGGAACACTTTGGCTAGCTGGAAAATTGTCTCCCCACCTTATAATGACTGCTTGGTCTGGCATGAGACGATAATTGTGTCATTTAGGGGTCATTTATTTCCTGCAGGAATAATGATGCCCAGCAATACAGCCTACCCAACACCTAATGCTTATTCTAAATCAAAACGTTCACAGTGACACTTTAGGAATTATTATTTCACAACCACAACCTTCAAACCAAAAACGTAATTAAATATGCGTTCACATTCTGTTAATGATCAGTCAGCTGTGGAGAACAGGCGCTGCGCTGGCACAGAGGTGGCAGGTATCAGCAGGTGCTGCTTTCCGCTCATTTGACATCTATATTTGGTCCTCCCAAAAAAGAGGGTGTCTCTGCCTCTGTGCCTCACTGCTTTCCCTCTCTGTGTCGTCTGGTTCTTGCACAGCAACCCCGTCATGTAGGTCAAACAACTTCTTTCAGATGGTGAGGCGAAGAGCCGGTTTCAAAAATCGAAGGTGTTTGTGTCTCAGGTCAAGCGCGGAATCGATCACTCACGCCCATCTCCAGTACATGACAGATCTTGACTCATTTGATCAGCTGAGAGCTAAATTTGGCATAATGAGCGATATCCATCAACAGCAGCAGAATTTCATTCCCAAAAGCTCCAGCTCTCAAAGGCACATCTGTTTTGTATCACAAAGTTTCATCAATGCAGAGGGGCTGTCCTCAATTACAGACCTTCTTAGTCGACTAATACTACGATTTTGCCGACTTGTCAATTAGTTGATTTAATTGACAGATCTGTAAAACTTTCCACAAAAAAACATGCAAAAGCACCACTTTAAATCTTGTGTTTTACAGAGATATACTCATATATGTCAAACTCATATTTTTTTTATTTATCAATTTGGACGTGAGCGTGAGCTACGATCAAATCTCACGTCTGGTCTTAGGTCGTGTACGCACATTTGAGCCTGTGTATTTGCAGTGCAGCACAGCAAAATCTGGCTGAAAATAATGAACAAACCTCAGCTGTCATTAAGCATAAGCAGTCACACATTAAGAACAGATCAAAACGGATTCTTAAAACGAATAAAAAAAATATAAAAATTGTGGTTAGCGCAATTGATTGTACTCATGTGCGTCTGAAGGCACCATCCATGAATGATTACGCATTCATCAATCGCCAAAACTACCACTCGATAAATGTACAGGTGATTTGTGATGCCAAGCTATCGCTTTTAAACGTGGTGGCCAGGTGGACACACACGATTCTTTTATATTTTAAAACAGCTCGGCTCCAGCCCCCCGCGACCCCGACATTGAATTAATGAATGAATGTGTTGCGGCGCGGCTGCAGCAAGACGCACTGCAGAGCCAAAGTCATCTCCTCGGTAAGTGGCTACCCTCGATAAATTGCATTAAATCAAACAAGGTATCAGATGATTAACATCTTGGTATGGTTCTTCTAGATGACAAAGGTTATCCTCTAACAGAATACCTAATAACCCCGCTGGCAAACCCCGCTACAGAGCAAGAGCGCCGGTGTTGTGCCGTATTTATAAAACAACACCTTGTTGTGTGTTCTGTGGAAATATCCTGCAGCCATAATTACAACATGATTTATTTAAATGGATCTTTTGAGCAAGTTGAATGTATTTGACTCAGCGTTTCCTAAATATAATCCCAGCTTTTCTTGCAATTCATATGTTCAAAAGTTTGTGCTTTTAATTGGGTTACCGGTATATAAACTACTCCTATAGGTGGAAACAACAGCCTTCTGATCCAGAATATCACCTATAATGTGAGGGGTGCATTTCACGGCAGGGGTGCTGAGTACGGCACAACACCTGTCCAACCCTTTTATTCCACTCTTAAGACTGCCAAAAAGCCCATCTTTATTTTGCTCCATCTCGGATGTCAGGATGCCGATCTGTGTGTCGGAAAAGTTTATTTTCTAACCTGCGTTCCTTCTCTCCATGTTTGACCTCAGTGGGCGAGGCCTCCGAAACAGGAATATTTAAGGGCGTAACATGTTAATGACGATCGAATTCAGCCGCCGCATTTATCAAGGCCCGCTCATTCGTACGCTGAGATTGGTCAGATAAAAATGTTTCATAAATCACACGTGGGTCCTTTCCTACGACCAATTCTGCGCTCAGATCTGCGCCCGTTTTCACGCAAGATTGATAAATCAGGCTTGGCCTGATTCAATTCAAGGTGGCACAAAGACTTAATTTACCTAAAGTTCGCATCTCAAAGATATCAGTTGATGATTTTTGTAATAAATTCACCTGTAACATTAGCGCATACATTCCTATTTTGCCCGGGACTCTGAGGATACTGGTAGGTATTGGCCTTTTAAGTAATTTCAATATTCGAATACTCGCATTACCTGATGGCCTAGTATTCTAATACTCTTAGTAAAAAACTTTAAAAAAATGTTTTTATTGTATTAATGTGAGTCACCTGCAGACAGAAGCACCTCATGCTCTCTCTCTTCTCCTCTGTTGAGAGGTTATTATTACTCTCATCTACCTGCTGAACTATTGGATGGGCTCGGTGTTTCCAGTTACGCATTGGTTCAGTTTTGTGCTTTTAAAGTGATTTAAAGAGCGTTGCAGGGAGCGAGTGGAGAGGAGCAACACAGTCTCTCACAGTGCGTTGGTGCGCAGACATGAGAGAGAGGACACTTTCTGGCTTTACGGCCACGTGCTGCCGTTAAGTTTTGTGGAAGGCGAAGGCCAGCGGATTACTTTTATCGAGCCTGAGTACAAGCCACTGTCACAGCGAACAACGACAACAAGGGTGGAGAAAACGTATTATGACAGAACGGCAACACTGAGGGCTGATTTGGAACATGTTGGAAAAGGCAACAGCAGTGGAAACCAACTTCCCACCAACGACTGGCACTGGCACTTTAAGCACAAAGGGTTCCAGTGACATCATTGGCCTTGTGCACACCCTCACTAGAAGTGAAATACCTGGATCTCCACACCAGACCTTCGGACCAGTCCCAGCCTGGTCAGATGCGTAAATTAAATGATGAAGCCTCTTGGATGAGAAGTGAAACGTCTTCCTAGACAAACAACCAAGTCCAGTTGCTTTTGACTGAAATTGCTTTGGAGATAAATGAAAGATACATTATTTGATCCTGAGATCTTGTACAATGGACCGACCTGCTGCAAAAGAGCCTGGCAGGTTCTGGTTGGGATTCGTGTCAAACATGCCAGGAGGAATTTGGCCACTCTGCTGTAGCATGACACATCCTCTTCAGCCTGGGAGAAATCTAAGGAAAAAAAAACCTTATTTTAGTAATAATGACACAATAATGCTGCATTTTAAATACAAAGCATTAATACATCTGTGAATATGTCCTTGCTAACAAGCTAATTAAAAAAGGCATTAAGGAATTACAAGTGAATTTGTATCAGCCCTGATGCATTAATACCTTCTTTAGCCACAGCTGCTGCCAAGGAGCTCTTCATGTGATTGGCCAGGAGGGCTGTGGGAGCATTGACAATCCCATCAGCTACAACCATGGACACAAGGTGGCCAGCTGTGCCGACGGGGTCCAGGGACTTAACAGCACTGGAGAAATGCTTGTCTCCTGTGTGTGTGGTGATCCTGAGAAGCAAACCTGGTGTCACCTCTAGCGCTGCCAGGCCTGTATTAGCTGTGAATAAATAAATAAAAAAAAAACACATTTTCCAACAAAGGAGTTAAAACTTTAATCCACTACAATTTTCTCTCATCATAGGGATGTCTGAGGAACACTGAATAGAATTAGCATTTAACAGCACAGGTAGAGGTGTAGTACATTTATCTAGAAATTATCTGGCCATGGGTGACCTGATAGCTACTATCAAAAAATGGCAGAAAATATTTTAAAAAAGATCTAGCCATACACAGGCTCCTACCTGCATTTCTTTCGATGAAATCTCTGAGGGAGCCATGAAGGGGTTTGAAGATCAGCTCCCATTCGCTCCACTCACTTAAATCCTCCAGCAGAGGGCAGGAGAGCAGGCTAGCCAGGGCCTGGGCCTTTGACATGTCACCTAGAAGCCCCACAGCCTCACACCCACCTTCAACACTGTCATCGAGGGATGTGGAAGACAAGAGGACGTGGGCAAAACTTTGCATGTTACATGTTAAAAAAAATCTCTTCAAAGCCAACTTACACATTATGCCCAAAATGACATGACATCACATTTCAAGTCATGTTTCTGGCAAATGCAACATTTTGATTCAACGATTGGCTTCATTTAAGGAGCATTCCAGGAGTTATTACTCATCATTAGAAGTACAATAGCGCCTGTGAAAGCAGCTGTTAGTCATATGTGGCTCTGGAGGGAAATCTCTAAAGTGTGAAAAAATATCCCTGATAATGTTATAGTGATGTGTATCTGAGAATACACTGCTAACCTTGATTTGCTGTGTTTGGCAAACAGGGCTGACTCATAGTAGACCTGGCTCAGTCCTCCTCCAGCCAGCCTTCTCTGGCGCTGGACTAGGCCAGCCAGCATTTGCAAAGTGCCAAAGCCCAGCTCACGACTGTCGCGGACCCTGTAGTGGGATCTCAATGCTGACTCAATGTGGGAAAGCTGGGAAATGGAAAGTGTATGTTAATGATCCTGGCACTTTTTAGAATATGTATTCTGTAGGGAAAAAGAGAAAACCAGAATTATCGCCTTGTGGTTGTATGTCTGCGCCGACCAGTCAAGTGGAAGTTTACATCCAAACTGTCTAGACATATATAACATATGTAATAAAGACTTTGAAAGAATTGAATAAAAAGGAATTAAGTGTATTTTTGGTGGAACTTGGATGCCTCACACATCTTCAGATCTATGCAATCAGCACAGTTTAAGATCAGTGTCACCAGCTCAGTATCTGACCAAATGTCTCTTCTGTTCCTGAGTTATGGCGTCGAATAATGGACAGAAACATTATGATGCCACAGTGAAGTTGAGCTTTTGGATATAAATTGTCATCACTTTATCCAGGGCTAGGCGATATGGTCAAAATCTTCTATCGATAAATACTGCCGACCGTTTCAATCCTGATAACATTTCTATCACAATATAGAATGATTTCTGGTTATTCAATAAATTAATAAATAGTCTCTATGAAATGACTATGTTTGCATACTCCTGTGTGAATTTAATACGTTAACAACTGAAAAATACAGAGTATTTTCCCATTTGATTAATAACTTTAGTGCAAAACTATTGACTTGATATATTTCACATCAGATTTTTTGGAAATTTTGAGTATGTGACCGTTATTATCAATTTAGATGACATAGTTGTGTATCACGATATCTCAATATTTTTGATTCCATTGAAAGACAATAAATGATCACATCGACTGATTGCCCAATTTCATCATTTTATCCTACTAGACATCTGTGTGAAATGTTGTCATGATTAGAACAGGAATTCTTGAGTTATGGCAAAAAGTGCATTTGTGAGGTCACAGTGACCTTTGATCTCCTAATCAATTCATCTTTGAGTCCAAGTGGACATTTGTGCCAAATTTGAAAAAAATCCCTCCTGGGGTTCCTGAGATATATCATTAATGAGAATGGGATGGAGGGATATGGCTATCGCCTGCACATAGGCATAACATCCTAATACTGAGAGAGGAAGAGCTTTGCTTTAGTACTTTTGAGTCTTTATATTTTTGAGACATCTTTGTGGGTGCCTTTAAATGACTCACTTCATCTGGATCAGTGGACGCTCTGTCACCACACTGTGTGATGAACTCGAACACGTCTTGTCTGCTGGGTCTAAAACCACTGCCCACAGGGTCCATGCTGCCACTGCCCAGAGTCAAAGAATACCCCAGTGTGTCCTGCAGCAGCTGCACACGACCAAAGACAAAAAAAATGAATGAGTTTCTCTCTGTGGCAAAATCAGGAGATCTTTTCAAGGGCTGTAAAACATCTCAGATCTATATTTCACAGTTAACAGTGAAGTATAAGGTTTTAGAGATGAAAAGAAAATTGTACCTGAATGTGTTTAACCAGGAATTCCAGAAAGTTGCCTTGCTCTAAAGAGAGGAAACTGTTGACCTGGAAGTGTTTGGTCAACTTCCTCTCCAAAGAGGCCAGGTGGGCAAAAGTGATGGCTGTGTTCTGAGAGGACAGGCTGTCTTTAATGTACTGCTTCACTTTGGCTGAGAGACACAGGGCAGAAATAGTGCATATACATCAATACAAGACAGTTTCAGAATAGGCAATTTGTGTGACACAAACACTATATCCTTAATTAATACCTTCACTGGGGAGCGATGTGGTTGGTTTGTCCTCTTTTTTAGTTTGTTCAGTGGAGTTGGATGTCTTATCTTTGAGCACCAGGTCCTGTGGAACAGCCAGGGAGCCTCCACAGATGGCCAGCTGAAACAGAGCCGTTGCCAGCCGGTTACCTGACACCTGCAACAGGAAGTTCTGGATGTGCTGCATTGGGAATTAAACAAAAGGTGTGTCACAGACAGGGTAATCATTCAGTTCAAGTACATCTGGCCAGCATTCATGCGGTGTGTGCCATGCAAAGCACCATCAGCTGTTCATTATGTAGCTACATCAATAAACAGAAGATGTGGAGAAATGTGTAAAACAAATATGACAGTTTATTTCTGCCTGGCGGTCACAAACAAACCCTAGAAAACAAATAAAGACTTCACTGAAAGCAACACTTCTGATACATTTGGCCAGTATGAAACCTGAAACCATTTTAATTTTGTCTGCTAAACTGGACTGGCTAATAGACTGCACAGTGCAGGTCCACAAGGGTCCAGATGGGCCGTTCGCATGCAGCCCAAAAAAATGGCCGCGCCAAATGTGCAAATAGTAAGCACACCTACTGCACATGCTCCAATTGTTTCAGGTCCCGTTGGTGGCGTATGCACCAGAATGCACGTCTAGCTGGTTTGACATGAAGCAGGAGGAGAAGAAGATGTGACTATGTTTTCTTTTGATCTGTATGTTAACAGTAGAAATACAGATTTCTTTTTAAAATGAAAAAAAAAGTGTGCGGCAACAGCACTTGATAAAAGACTTGCTGGAAGGACACACTAATGTTTCCTCGCTCAGCTCCTCCTGACGCCTCCTCTTCTGGGAGGAGGCGTACATTTAAGGTAGGGAAATGAAAAGATTGAGAAGGAGAAGAATAAGAACAAGAAGAAAAAGCTTGTAGCTTTGGTCTGGGACTGCCTTTTATGATATGGGTAAGCCCCCTTAGCTCTTAAAGGAATACTTTCCCTATTTTAAACCAACTCTGTATCATGGCAGTGTGGGCAGATGAGCATGTTTGTCTTTCTTTCATGGTGGAAATCCCCATGGAGCAGTGGAGGTCTGCTGATATCAGCCAGATAAAGGACTCCAAAAGAAATGTGGATTTCAGCAGATCGTAATGAAACATGCATCATTTTGCGTCATCCTGCAGATTGCAATGGACTTGCTGTGGACCTCAGGCTGTGCTGCAGCCACAGAAGGAAGCCCAGCACTGTTCATCTGCACACACTACCCACATGTCAGAGAGCTAAAGACAAATCAACAACACAACTCTTTTAGGGAAGTCTTAATGCCTCAGCTTATAGTGATTCAGAAAGAACAGCTTACAACTTTCCTTCTCAGGATATGATGATGTAGGGAAACATATCCGTGTGTGTGTGTGTGTGTGCGTGTGTGCGCGTGTGTGTGTGTGTGTGTGTGTGTGTGTGTGTGTGTGTGTGTGTGTGTGTGTTTGGGGGGGAGATTTATAATGACTGTTGTCCTCTCCTGTAAGATACTGTAATAAAGAATCCCTACTATGTCACAGGCTGCAGATAAATTGGATAAATTCTCCAGGATAAAGATAATTCCAGAACATACAAGTAGGCGGCTGTCAAGATAAGTTTAAGCCACAAATCTAATGTCTAGCAAGTATACATCGGCTAAAACTAACTTTTTTATTATTCCTTCATTAAGCATTAAGAGCTTAATGGTGACACTCTGTTAATGAGTTCAGAACTGGAGAGCAGGTCTGTAAGTCTTTGTTATCCCCCCAACGGCTCATGGTGGGAGGCTTAGAGGAATTAACACCCAGCAGCTTAATGCCGCAGTTTAAGGACACAAAACCAGAGTGTTAGAACCACTGAGCTCCCAAAAACGTGGACCCAAAATTCCCACACTGCCACTGAGCAAGTTCTTTTGATGCATCCAATTTATTAATAGAATACTTCTGTGAGTGTCTCGAACCCACCTTAGCCATCCTGGGACTGAACACCCCCTCTGCGTTTGAGAAGACTGCCAGCACTGCTTCGGCTGCCGTAATGGAGGCGTACTTTTTCCTGAGGTCTAAACTGCTTGTGGAGGAGAAGGAACCTGCTCCTTGCACTGGCTCCAACACACTCTTCTTTATCTTTCTCAGACGCTCGTGGGTCTCCTCCTCCAGCTCTCTCTGGATGGCCTCCCTGGCTTGCTCCAGGGTGGCGTACTCACATCGACTCACCTTCAGTAAGGTCTGAAGAGGATGGAGAAAGATTGTTAAACAAGCTGGGAAATATATACAAAACAAAAAATATTTCTCATCTCAATTGAACTACTATATTTCCACCAGATAATGTGATTTGCTGAGGTGACGCTGCAATGGAAATAAATGGCATTTGATAGGATTTCTTTTTTTTATTCACACCCTGCACACAGTGCTGCTACAGAAAAAGTGACTGACACACAATCACACAGTTGATTTTCTTACCTGTTGTTTCATTTGTTTAACCTTGGGTTGAAATTTTGATTGTAGATCTGCTTTTTATTGCTTCAATACTTTTTTTTCTAGTATAATAATTTGGCAACAAAAAGTACTAAAGTATTGATACTTTTGATAACCTTAGTACAGGGCTCCAGACTAACCTTTTTCACTAGGAGCATTGTGGCCCCCTAACTGAAAATTTTAGGGGCGCAACCACAAATTTTAGGGGCACACACAGTAAATACGACGATACACGATACCACGAGACTCTGCGATATTTTAACAGTATTTCAAAATGTCAGTATTTTCTTTACAGGGGGGTTGATTTTAGCAGAGAGCTGTGGAGGTGCTGCAGGTATTTGCATAGTACTTGTTTTAGCGGCGGTGTAGCCTTCTGTACTCACTAAGGTAAAGTATTGTATTATTATAACTTGTAGCCTGATGTTAAAGAAGCTGTGGGAGCTCACGTGTTACGCATTTGTGTTACGCTGCTGACGGCACTATCTTCTTACACTGCTTACATATTGTTCCTGTCTTATCTGTCACTCTGTTGCTGTTTAGCCTCTTAAATATTAATATGTCAAGACAAGTTGTTGCGCACGTGCGACTTATCATAAAATTCAGTCGCACACTCTCAAATTTTGGCCGCAGTCTGGAGCCCTGTAGTATTAAACGCTGGCTGTCTGAATCTGGAATTTACATTCCGTCATGTTTATTTCACTCATGATATATCTTGTTGCATGTAAGAATCACCATAAAGACATGTTAACAAGGTCAAAACCTAGATTTTCATTGGTCTAGGTTAAATAAATAAGAGTACTGGCACTGCAGGGATTTACTCCATCAGAAATAGTGAAAATAACAAAAACAACACATAACTCATGAGTAAACAACGTTCGATGGTTGCAGTATCTCATGTTTCTTACCGCTATGGGCAGACCAACACTGTGTATCCTGATACCCAGCTCGTAGGGAGAATCACAGTTGTAGTGGTCGGCCAGATACTTCATAAACTCAGCCAGGTCCACTTTTGGTTTGTTCTGCTGCCTCCGAAAAACACGAAGTTGCTAAACAATGGACACAGATCAGAAACATTCAGGAAAAATAATTGAGACACATACCGAAAGCTAGCAGTGGGATTTCTGTTATCTTCAAGCTGCATGCCACGCTTCATGTATCGCCAAAGCAACCGCCGCCACATAAATTCATTGTTTCACTGACATTATTTACATCGCCTTCCTGATTCATTCATTTGTATCCAACAGAAACAAGCCTACTACTGAGAGAAATGTTTTTTAACAGGTAGTTGAAGTTTTGTGTAACTTTGGGTGCTTTGCACTGTACATTACAGCTATACCAATAATAACAAATTTGGTTTTAATGAAACTTTTTTTTTCTTTAAATCAATACAACATTTGTTTTTATAAAAGGCCTCTTAATGTTCCAACATCTGCACACATAACCCTGAATTGTGGCTTATTACTTTTTACCAGAACCAAATTGTCCCACAGAGAAAATGTAATCAAAATAAAGATTTGTGGTTGAAAGCATAAAAATCCAAAGACAAAAAGGGACGGCAATTTTTGAATTATAAAAATTGAAAACTTCAATGTAAGACTCAATCTATAAAAAATACCAACGACCCCACCCTGGATAAGCGGTTGAAGATGAGCGAGTGTGTAAATCACCAAAAATAAAAATCATCTACATTATTATATCAAATGAATCCTGTCATTTGCCTACCTTTAAGATGTCAACTGTCTCGATCTGGTGGATATCATCGTCCTTAGTGTTGCTGTCAATCTTGAACATGCGGTGGATGAGGGGGAGTTTGCAGAGGGGCCCCAGGTTCAGCTCTTCATAGTGCTTCTTGTCCTTCAGGGCAGCCAGTGTCTGACCCAACTCATACAGAGTACAGATGGATGTCACTGCTTCAGTAGACTGATTGAAAAATGGACAAAATGACTTCAATAGCAACCAAACATCCACATTCAAACAAGTATTAGCAAATGCATGTGTGCCAACCTCTATGAACATGTTGATTTCTCTAATGATGTACTGAAGGTCTTTTAAAGCCGGATATTTCCAGGGTTTCATCCTTCCCGCATCGTAAGAGGGGATCTGCAGCAACTGACACACCCTGGAGATCACCTGGATAAAGGTTACACCAGTACAGTGAAATAAGCTCCACGTTTTAAAAAGATAAATGGAGTCACACTGTATTCTTCTCTGTTAAGAAAACTCCATTTTCTCAGCTGAACTTGAGTCTTGACTTGGACTTGCAAAAAGTGATATAAAGGAACACTCACAAGATGCAATCAAAATCCCACTGTCCCTTTAAAATCTTTCAGAAAATGATGTAAATGTATTGAATCAAATCGTATTGCTGGCTGAATACCGTGATATACGCCGTATCGTGAGCTGAATATCGCATATCGTGTTGTGAGATTAGTGCATCGCTACAGCCCTACTAGTGAAAGACCTGTTAGTAAGAGCCCAGAAAAGCCCCCAATCGGACCATCAGCAACAATTTGTCATGTTTAATAGCATATATAGTTGTTAACGTGGATGTAAAGGCACCATGTGAAGTATTTTATCACTCAAAGTTCTTATAAGGGGGTCCCTCTGTAGTGTTTGTATCAAAAAGGACACACATATGTACAGGAGCACATGGGTGACATGATGCTCAAAGTTTCACATTCCCCACTGATTTAGAGTTATAGGTGATACAGGTTATTATACACCAAGAAACTTAGAAATACAAGAGCAAAGGCGACTGCTAGTGAACAAACATAGATGTGAAAAAGACACATTGGATGGATACCACATGTATGTCTGCTAATTATGAAGCAAGAGCCAGGAGGCGATACCCAAACAGGAGCGTGAAAAGTTGTCATTTAACAGACATTATTAGATTGTTTATGTTAATATGAAATAAATGAAATAGTCTATTACAAATTACAAAGAAGCTCTAGGGCATCTTTAAAATCACAATAATAAAATGTATTGCAATTATTTCTTGGACAATATATCACCCACCAAAAGTAGGCCTACTAAGCTAATCACCTGCTGGCTTAGAGCTTCGCATTTACCATACAAACATGAATTTAGAAAAGAAATCAATAAAAATGTGTCCTCTTCCTCCTCACCTTCTCTTTGGTTACCAGCTCTCCCTCTGTAGCGATATCTCGTATCACATCTTCCATCAAACTGTTGACCGAATCCTGATCCGGGACTCTGTTCCTCCTCCTCCCTGTGAACTCCTCCCCCTCCTCCTCCTCCATGGCCTCTACTGCCCGCATATTAGCTCCGTGGACCTCTCTCAGCTGGGCATGATAAGCTTCTCTAAAGATGGTGGAACTGCCCTCTCTCTGGGTTGCATCTCTTATTTTGCTCATCTTCGCTTTGGTCGAGCTCTTTGCCTCCAGCGCTGGAAAGTCAGAGCCAGAGAGGAAGTTGGGCACAGAGGCCTGTTGCTGGTGTGTTTCTTTAGGCTCTTTCATAACATCCAGTGCTACTGTGGAAGGAAATACCAAGACATATTTGTTTGGGAAGTATGGACTAGTGACAGTCTTGGATTGTTTTTAAAAGAAAAAAATAAATTCCAACACACTCTAAACTGATGTATTAAAAGAGTTGAAGTTTGTTCACAAGTACCGTTTTCAAGACGGTATACTCGACGGCCACTTTATTAGGTACACCTGGCCAACTGCTCATTTACGCAAATTTGTAACCAGATTTGTTTCACAAACTGCTGATCTACTGGGATTTTCATGCACAACCATCTCTAGGGTTTACAGAGAATGGTCCAAAAAGAGAAAAGATCCAGTGAGCAGCAGTTCTGTGGGCGAAAATGCCTTGTTTTAGCCAGAGGTCAGAGGAGAATGGCCAGACTGGTTGGAGCTGATAGAAAGGCAACAGGAACTCAAATATCCACTGGTTCCAACAGAGGAATGCAGGAGAGCATCTGTGAACACACAACACCACCTACTTTCTAGCAGAGAGGGAACAGCAGCAGAAGACCACACTGACGCTTTATTCAGCACCAGGTGCGCCTAATAAAGTGGCCGGTGAGTGTATAAATATAATTCAAGTGAAAAAAATTAAAAAATATATGTAAAGAAAATTAAATAAAAACATAAAACAAAATATAAAAAAAATATATTAGATTAAAATGAATATGATCAGCTTTGTTGTGGTGCACTGCCAAACCCAACTGAAAACTACTAAATATAAATATTAAATATTCTAAGCATGGGGGGGCTGGCATCATATACTCAGCTGTATTCAAGCACCTTGTCAATTCACTGTTATCTACGTCTTAGTCATGAAAGTAAATGCTGTTATGACTGTCTACCTGCAGCGGTCTGCAATGCAACCGTATTGGGATCCGCTGTTGGTTCAGACTGAGTGGGAAGCTTCTTAGAGTAGGATGACTCCCAGCTGTCGTACAGAGACATGTACTGTGTGATAGGAAGCTGTTCATCAAACTGCTGAAAATAGCAGGATTGGAGCTGGTCCATTGTTGGAGCATTCAACTGGTACTTCCTCATCACCTGGAACACATAAATAAAGTTTTACTGACCAGGTGGTTGACCTGGAGCACAAAGGTAACAGTGAATCACTTTGTGTACTGTAAAGTTTAAAGGTTGTTTTTTTAAATTAGTACATGAAAGTCCCACTCCATCATCTAAATAAAAACTACAAATATATCCAAGTTATTATCTTAAAATCCTTTAAAGCTCTGTGAATATGGGTAATGATTATGAGCTTCTGAATTATAGTTAAATAGCCCACAAAATACCTTGACTTTCCATCGGCCATGGTGCACTAGTTTACGTCTAGTTTTGCGTCAAGGTTAAAACCACAATGTTTGGATGAAACATGCCCTGTCCGGGTCACTACTAGCTATAACTTAAATGACTGTCATTGTTTTATTGTTGCTTTAATGTCAAATGTAATCAGGTGTACATTAGAAACCAATGCTAAAAGAGTGAACACAACCCAACTGAAAAATGCTCATATTTGTCTTTATTACTGACCTCCATGACCCTCTCGTACAGCTGCTCTTGGGTCAGTTTTTCGGCTGGCTTAGACGCAGTAGACAGTGTGCTGACAGCCGGAGAGTGGGTGGATAAAAAAGAGGCATTGGGAATCAAATGAGGACCTAAAAGGTTTAATCCTGCTCGAGTTGGAGGCACAGTAGCGCTGACATCCACCTGTGGTACTGTAACATTTGGGGTAGCGCTATTCTTCCCAATAAGTGTTTCGGTTCTCTGTGGTGTTGCAGGTCTGCTGTCCTCTGTGGCTATCTCTGGCTTCCCAGCTACAGGCTGACTTTGAGGCTGGTAGCTCTTATGGAACACCACTTCTCCTCTTACAACTAGATCTCTTTTCAAATGTGCCACCAGGCAAGAAATCGTTTTGAAGCCTAAAGAGGCTAAGGCCAGGTTGTGGCGGTACTTTTGGTTGTAGAATATAGCCACCTTCTTCAGAGGAATCCCATCTGGGTATTCTGTCATCATAGCCACAATATTTTCCAGAATCTTCTTCTTCTCTTCTGTAGCGATTGCCCCAGCACCATTTATAGCCTGATTATCATGGTGACGGTGCTTGTAAAACACAAGTTCCCCCTCCACAAACAGATCCCGGTCCAGAGAGGCCACCAAGTCAGCCAAAGAGTTGAAGCCGAGGGAGGATAAAGTCAGGTTCTTGTGGTACGTCTGGCTGTAGAATACAGACAGCTTTTTAAGGGGGATCCCATCTGGGTGCTGCGTCACCATGGCCACTATATTCTTCAGAACCTTCTCCATTTTGCGTGATGCTATCAGGGGAAAAGAGACCATAAGTAACAGATAAAGACTGCAAATTAGTTTACAAGTAGTCTGTGCTCTCACTACTAAGCTAAAAACAATGCAGGGCTAATATAGTTTGAAGTATACTGGTGCTATTTACAAAAAATGTCTGGAATCATTACTCGAGTGAGCACTGAGAAGTTTACTTTTCCGCAGTAAAATGTCCCACTCAGAACACATCTTTGTCACAATTCTTTATAACCAAATATAAGGGATCTTAACCAGAAATGTTTGTTTTTGTTATGTTATTTATTTTTAAAAAGAAAAGGATATTTTACTTTTTTTAAATCACTATCAGTCTGATGGCAACTTACTTTACAACTTACTTTAAAGCTATTACAATAAGACACTTCTGTATTAACAATGGATCGAAGTACTATGTATGTGGAGGGGCTACTTGTTAAAATGCTATTATAATAAAATACTAATATTGTGCACAACAGTTGCACAATGACTTTGTCTAAATAAAATTATTTAATCTGTAACATGCAAGGCCTCCTGATTTCCTGACTTAGATGTTGAGCTAGTGATGAAAGAATACAACTAACAATCTATCCATGCATTATCTTCTTTAGAAGGATATTAGTATTACGCTTCAATGCTGTATACTGTTTAACAATGTTATAACACGTTATCGCCACCTACTGACCTCATCGCTATTTGCACTATTTTAACAGAATACTGTTGCACGGTTTCATTTCCCTATTTCATCACAATTTGTTCTATTTTTAACAGAATACTGCTGGGTACAGTTTACTGTCAACTGTTACCTTTGCTTTATTGTTATTTTGACCTTTTGTGTACTTTTACCTTATTTATTGATATTATAGAATTGTTACCACGATTGTAATCTTAATCTTGTTTTACTTGTACAATCAAAGATATTCAATTCTATTATACTAAAATTGCTAAAGTGCACTGGAGGGCTCTCATAACCAAATCCCCTTCAACTCTACCAGAACCAGGGAGGCAACAAATTACAGTGATAAGTCGAGCACAAAAAGGTTTATTGTTTTCTCTTCCAACAGAGGTACACCTAAATAACCACTAGTGTTTGTTATACTGTACATATATTTAATAAATAAAACATTTGAAAAACATGCAAAGCTGACAGACAGCATGACAGATATTGTTTTCCTTCCCACCCTAAAGTCAGAAGGTCTACACTCACATCAATGATACTACCCCGGCCTGTCAAATAAAAATGACCGTCTCTTTTGTTAAACGACAACAGATTCTGATCAGATCAACTTTACAGAAATAATTATAACAACTGTAGTTGTTACTAAAACAACATAGCGATGCTATTAATTAGCCTGCACATAACATTCCCAAAATATACACATTTGCATGACAACGAGAGAGAAAGGGTCTATCTTACCTATTCTTTCAAATGACAAACTGTGGATTTTCTCACTCAGAAGCTGAACTGCGTATAAACCAGGAACCTTCCGGTTTTAGCTTATAAACTCCTCTCCCTCCCTCCTCCTGTGTTTCATTCTAAGCAAAGTCACAGAGAAATGAAACTGAAAGTAAACTGGTAAACTCATACAAGTGTATGGGGGACTGTGACCAACAGCTACACTTCCATATTCCTGGAATGGATTATGCCTCATCTCTATTTGTCTGGGGCACTTATTCCTCCAAGTTTCTTTTTATGTTCAAAAAATATTGTATCTGCAGATACAAACTTAAAGTGAAATTCCGGCGTAAAATCATCCCAGGGTGTTTTTCGGCGAAATACATTCATCAAATAAGCCATTGAGACAATTTTTTTTCTGTAACAACTATTAACGGAGAAATACCGAACAGCCAAATGCGGCTAAAACACTGATTAGCATGGGGCAACACGGCGAACACATTAAAACATTTTTTTAACCACTAATACTGCTCAAAATAACAGCAAACCTCTGCAGTAGCATGAGAAGAGTCCCTACACAGAAAACAAAGCACCAACAACGTAGTTAGTGAACCCAGAGTTTATTAAAAGAGTGTTTTGAAAGACTTACCTACTGGCCCCTGTACCAGCTCCTCTCATAGTAAAGTCCATTCAAGTCAGTTACCAAAGTCAATCCCAAAGCAAGGAGTCCATTGGTGCTGTTTTCTGTGTAGGGACTCTTCTCATGCTACTGCAGAGGTTTGGTGTTATCATGAGCAGTAATAGTGGTTAAAAAAGCTGTTTTTAATGCGTTCACATTTAGCGACTGTTAGAAACTCAGGGATTTCTCCGTTAATAGTAAATAAAATAAAATGAAAAAATGTCTCAATGTCTTATTTGATGAGTGTTTCTGCTGAAAAAGACCCTGGGATGATTTTACAGAGAATTTCACTTTAACTAGAAAGACACTTGGAGAGTGCAGAACTCTGCCAAGGCCCAATGTTCCAAACTTTAAGGGGTTCTTCCTTGGCTTATGCAATACCCTTCCACCAAGTTTCATGGAAATTGGGCAAGTACTTTTCTTTTGAAAGATAAGGTTTGGAAGGGGACATGAATGAAGAGGAGGGAAAACAAAACAAGGGAAGCATGAGAGGTGATGTGACTGAGAAAGGGAGGGGAAAGAAACTGCCTTTAAGTTTCACATTCCTGGCTCGCCACAGCTGATTCCCCTCAAATGCTGAGTAATAAACCATGTGACCTAATAACACTGTTGTTTTATGCCCAGTAGGTGTCTCTCTTGTGGTAACGAAACAAAGGTAAGGAATGTAACTTTGGCACTGTGAACTACTGGATAGCTGTCTGTATATTTATGTGAACAAAATCACGTGTTAGTAGTTCTGTCACCCCGCCTGTTTTGGTAATCGTGCTCATTAATGCCAACAACCTGAATGACTGACTGCCACAGGAATTCACAGCAGCACAAAAGTTATCTTCTTCTGTTTCATATCCTTGTGTCTACCAGTGACAGAACAACAGAGTGGATGTCAAATGTCATGCTATCATATTTAGTGTCACATGAAAAACACTTAAATAATGGTGATGCTACTACCTGAAAAGCCACCCATGATGCTAACCTGTAAACCTTGAAAATTCGCTGACAAACGGCAGAAAAGATGTTGCTATCCCTGGCGACAACAATCAGCATTTTCTCCCCTTACATGACCTACGTGACCCACAATATCGACTATCTTGTGTTTTGGGCTAATGTAGCCTTGAACCGCTAGCCCCAAGCAGATAATCATTAAAACTGAATTGCACCTTTTCAAATACTTTCCACTTGAAAAATTCAGCTGGATGGCAGTGGTGTTGCTGATTGCATTGCCTAACTGCAGTCAGTAAATCAAATGTTAAATGCAACTTTGAAAAGAAAGAAAAGGCAGAGTGCTTTCTTATAGGGCTGGGTGAAATCGATGGACAAAATGTGTCGTCAAAATTACGTAAATATTACCTCATCTTGATATATGCGTCATCTTTTAATCATTTTGACAACTCTAATTATAAATCCAAAATTGCAATTTTCAAATTATATTCCCTTAGGTACTGTATTTCAGATAACATTTTCTGAGAAGTTCGAGTTAATGTGTTATTAACAATTTAGACGACATAATCACGATATCTAAACACATGATATCATCATAATACGATTCCACTGAGAAATACTATCATATTTAATTAACACCAAGCCCTACTTTCTTGTACTACATGGAACTCTGGCTCACAGTTTTCCAGTCATTTTTTATACAGTGAGGTAAACTCTTCGGGAACAACAGGGCCATACTGTGAAGGTGTAGAACATGTAGAATATGCAAGGGTTACGAAAAATACTGGCAAAAGCAAGCCGTTTACAACATACCTTGCATTAGTCATTCAGTTTGTGACTGTGTAGTCAGTCAGCGCATCATATCTTGTGTCTCCTCTCAGAGCACGGCAACTGATGATGAGGACAAGAATATAAAGAGAGAACAGTGATGAGAACACAGCTGACAGCAGAAGAGTGACAGACCTCAAAGGGGGATTTATCCGTGCAGAGTCACAACTAATCAGTCAAAATACTTATTTAGATCACACAGTTCAATGACATGTGACATGAACCTAAGTCAGTGGAGTCCTACGACCCAGGCTCATGACACTTGACAGTACCGACCCACTGACCCAGCAGTGTTGACACTGACACGTCTCTGACCTACAGTGAGGGCAGGCAGCAATGATTTTACTTGGCATGTAATATATATTATACTTATAATATATTCATGCAGAGCCGCAGCTTGCCAGTAGGCAACTGCTGTGGGCCTCGGGCCAAGGGCTGACTGACTTTAAACTAGAGCAGTGACAATGTTCAAAGTCTGCAGTGACAGTAGGAGATTTAGATTTTTATTGTTCTTCATATTAATGTTTAAATTACAAGTTTTTATGTTTATATTTATATTTTGACAATAACTAACTTTGAAAATAACTAAATATGCACTTTTGAAAGAATTTTTTTTGTTAGTGTCATATTATTTATGACATAATGCTGATGAATTCTGGTTCGAGGGGACCCCTGTGAAGTTTTTTGCCTAGGGTCCCAACAGACTCTACAATCACCTCTGAGGGTCTGCCTCCTGTCTCCATTGTATCCTTTGAGACGTCACACTCCGTATGTGCTTAGATTTGAACAATATAATGCATAAAAATGTACTTAACAGCCAGAAAACAGCATTGGAAATATCAATTTCACTAATGTTCTCCTCTCCAATCAATAACTAAGATGAAAGTCTTATTGTACAATATCACCCTGTTTACCATGTGAAATTATCATACATGTGCAAAAGTATTTACATTTATCATAACTATTAATATCAAAATGTAACCACTCCCCATTATTGCCCTCGTTTACCACGTATATAGCTATTAATTCTTATATTCTAACATTATTATACACCTTTTAATTGTTTTAAGCTCCCTTAAATTGTTTTTTTATATCGCTGTTTTAATTGTACTTATATTGTCTTGTATGCACCAAATCAGTTGCACTCTAATTTCGTTGTATGCAATACAATGATAATAGAGGCTATTATATTCTTATTGTAATGCGCTACTTAAGTAACATTGCTCTAAAGAAGAGGAACAGCGTTACTATGGCAATCTGCGCCTCCACCTGTCCCACGGTAAGTTAATGCAAAGTTGTGGCAGAAAGCGCGTGCAGCCAGATACATTCACTGTCACTGTTAACGTTAAGTTACACCGAGTTAACTTACGCGCTTGCAATACTTTAAAAACTCAATATATAGCCGGTTAAGCACGACTGACTGCCTCTCCAGCTAACGTTACCTGTTCTAGTGCCAGGCAGTTCCCTGGAGATGCCCTTGTCCCGTGTGTGTCTTCGCTTTCATTCACCGTCCTCCGTCAGTGTGCTGAAGAAAAGACCCATGGCAGTATAGGACCATACTTACAGGACCTTTAGCTGGCGGACCTGCTCGGCTAACGTTAGCACACGAAACCAGAAGTATTATACAACTTTACATTATTGGTCAATCAATAAGGAGTGTTGAAAGGCGTTAAAATGAGTATTGGTATTTCGGAATCTTAACACTGCTCCTAATAAGTGACTTATGGTACGGAATTAAGACAAGATGCTCATATTGTTTGCCAGTGTGCCCGGTGCTGCTAACGTTACCATGGCTATCTAGCTAGCGTTATGCTGCATTCAGGTTCCATTACAAAGATAGTAAATAGGAACTTTCCGTTCTAAGAAAACTGTTCATGCACACTGTTACTGTTGCTCGTGTGTGTGTGTGTGTGTGTGTGTGTGTGTGTGTGTGTGTGTGTGTGTGTGTGTGTGTGTGTGTGTGTGTGTGTGTGTGTGTGTGTGTGTGTGTGTGTGTGTGTGTGTGTGTGTGTGTGTGTGTGTGTGTGTGTGTGTGTGTGTGTGTGTGATCTACTGTGCTGTAGCGGTAACTACCACATATAAAGACTCTGTGGTAGTTCTCGCCCAATTTTGCCATTATGATACACACACATCGCTGTTGCAGTAGGTAACAAACACCATATACACTGAGAGGATACACTCTAGTGGTCTGTCTTTGAGAAAGAAAAACAGGTTTCTGTACATAACGCCATAGTGGAGAAGACTTTAATTTAGTGTTTTTGTTCATTTTGATCCCATACAAACTTGTATTTGGCATCTTTGATTTTATCTTTGTAAACAACATCAAAGTACTCTGCTTCTGCCACGGTCAGAAGATTCTTCCAGTCTCCAGCAATTCCTGAAACACACCATGCAAAAAGAGGAATCGTAGCGAAATTGTGTGTGAAATTAGGTCCCTTATTAAAATGATGTTTTTTGTGTAATTTTCTCTCTGTGCACAGTAGTTGTACAGATAGTCATTCCAAATATAACTTACTTTACTTATAATACTGGATGAAGAGAAGTGTGTTTAGCTCTATAAATCATATCTATGAACAGTGGAATTGAAAAAGTTCTGTAGGCTATATGCATTATTTAATGAAACTCACCTTTCCGGAGAAATTCAGACTTTGTTTGGTCCATGAATTCACGAGGAACAGCAGAGTAGTTTGACATGTTGTTTTTCTTCATGTTCTTGAACAAACACCGCTCTGCTATCCTCTCCATCACCTCAGTGTCCAGTGATTTCTGCAGGAACTCAGCAAGTCTGGCCACAGAGTTCCTCAGGTCCTGCACCACAGAGAAACACCGATCATCTCATATTCCTGCACCTATTCTGACAGCACAACTGTTTATTCTTGGGTGGTCAGAATTGTTCAGAAAATATTGGAAAATGAAGGTTATAGTAGACAGTTTTGAGGGTTGATGCTAAATCTCACCATTATCATTTCTTCGTAGGAAATGTACATTATGTGCCCTTTATCTTCAGCATTCAGCCAGCTCTTCACATGGTCAAACCATGAGCCAAACATTACTAGAAGGAAAAGTATCCCATTATCATGAGCAAATTATCACTTAAAACAATAATGAAAAAGCTTTTTTTTTCAATAAACTTCGCTTGTTGTGTCCCGATGGTAACCCAAGATTTGCAAAAGTCTTATGAGATGGTTAAGGTTAGACATTGATCCTGAATGGGTATGGTTAAATGCTTATGGTAATTATAGTTGGTCAAAGTCAGTCGCTACAAATCTAGGGTTACCATCTAGACACGACATCGGTCTTTGAACACTGCCCATGTTAAATCGTGTTATCTGGTAAAAGATTATAGCTCTTTAATAAAACATAGGTTCCTGTCACTTATTGTATCCAGACTAAATATTGTTCCGTGAGAACAACCTTTTCCATCGAGGAACTTGTGGAGGAACTCGTCCTGTGAGCCTGGGTTTACCAGGAAGGATGCAGTCCCATGGTAGTGGAAAGAAGATGTAAACACATCTTTGGGGTTCCTCATCACATAGATGACCTGCAGGGATTAAATGACATCCATTCATCATTTATGCAGCTTTAAAGACTCAAACATTTTCAGTCTTTGAACATACTGTACGTGATATATCATATGTCATTTGAATTTGCTTTGCTTTCATTTGCAAAATAACATTCATGTGCTCATAAACTAAGTATAACTTTAGTATTTAGGGCAGACTAAGGGCGCACTCACACTGTCCGCCCGTACCGTGCCCCGTGCTTTAGGGTACTTGTCCCCCCCTCCCTCTCCCCCCGCGCCCCAGGCCCGTTTGTACTCACACTACCTGGGCCTCGGCGAGTGCTTCTTGCCTGTCTATACGTCATCACGCCGTAACACGTCGCATGCATTGATGACGTCATCGCGATGCGTCGCTTTGTTTTCTCTTGTCTTGTTTACAAGAGAGTTTTTGTGCGTCTTGTCCGACTGTTTTTGAGTATATTCATCTGACTAAATCTGCAGTAAACTTTCCACCTCCGCATCACACCAACGTGTACCTTTCGCCGCCATTGTTTTAAATGTCATGCGCATGGTCCGTCTTTTTTTTTTTCTATGTCCAAACAGGCGCACAGGCCTCGTGCTCATACACGTGCGCACGCTCGTGCTAGTACATTTGTAAACGCCCATACAAAAGCCCACCTCTCCCAAGCGCTCCGTGGCCGTCAATCTGGCCGCAATAAGGCGCGGTGCGGTTGCACTCACACTGGTCAAACGAACTAGGCTTTACTTGTAAAACCTGTTTTGGCACGGTACGGATGGACAGTGTGAGTGCGCCCTAAATGAGGTTGAAGGCAGATGTGAAAAGTGTAGCATGACATTAGCTGATATTAGCACATGGTAGCATTTCTTCTCAGCATATTGTAAAGTAAACTTTAACCAGCCTGGTTCTAAGTGAAAAGAACAATAAAAGAGAGAAACAGAGTTAAAATGCTTAGCTACTATGCTAGCTGTGTGGCAACGCCAGGCTCTGGAGCAACAGGCTCCAGAAGATTGACATTCTCTCCAGATTACCAATAGCATGCTCCCCACCACAAATATCATTATATGGGAAATACTGATCTTTTTAAAAGACTGTATGTAGAAGTATCTAGAATTTATTGTTTTGTTTTTTACGATGGTATCGAATTGCGTATGGAGAATCTTGGAATTTGACTGGTATTGGCATCGAATACCCCCGTAATATGGATTAAAGCGTAATTACTGTCTTGATGACCATGACACAAACCATGTGATTAGTTTACCTTTGGCTTAACTTCAAAGAAAGACGGAGGCATCATGTTGTAGTGGAAATGTGTGGTGAACATTCGGGGAGACGGCCTCTCTTCGAGGTTAAGGATGCGGGCCCGACTCTCCTCCAGCCAGGGAACACGGTCCCAGTTAGGAAGAGTCTCAACCGAGGCCGGATCTCCTCCACTCATGATCAGAGGGGCAATCTCCTGCATCCAAGTCGTACCTAAGCAAAGAAAACAAGAGGTTTTCTGAAATGTATAATGACGGATCACATTGTTTCGATACATCTTTTGATCTAGTGCTTAAATGAGTAGGGGAGGCCGGGGATGATTGTAACATGGGTCAGTTGTAACACATTTAATTTCTCCCATCAGGAACAAGTCACCGATCACCTGATTCCCTCTGCACATGCTCAGTTTAGCCCTTAGTCCACATGAAAAAAAAAATATTTTGACTTTATTTTTGTGACTATGTTGCCTGCTTTATAGTTCAGGTTATCAACCTTAAATCACAATGATAATGTGTCTGTGTAGCTCTCTCATGAATGCTGTTAGTGCGAATGTTTTAGCTGTGAAATAACAAGACCCTTTATTTTGATCATGACTACAGTGCAGAGGTGGTCAAGAAAAGCAAAGAATACAATGGGGCTGAAAAGGCTCTGTAAGTGAAAGGGGTACGTTTCCGTACACTGTATGTAAACGTGTGAATACACTGGAACACGGGAGCCCGACTTTATAACAACATGGAGGAAGTGAGAGCTGAGGAGACGCGGAGTAACGGTAGAAGACGCGATGCCAGCCAAGGAGGAGACTGACTAGGAGACTAGGGGTCGTGGCAGAAGTTAACGGGACATCGCGACATCGCAAGGCAGAGGACCACGTCACCTGGAGAGCGGGGTCCAAACTTCAGAGATTTCCAGTGATCATACTGCTAAGAGATGACCCCCAGCGCAGTGACGTGCAGTGAGGGTTGGGGAGGCACTGACTCCCAAGTCAGATTTACAAACATACAGTAGGATGCCAATAGGATAGAATGAGAGAATAGGAGCGAACAGGATGCTGAAAACCATTTTAAAACACCAGTGCAACTGTATATTACAGTATATCTTACCTTTACTTGTAAATTACTTCTTGCTTTGACTGAAAGTCCAGCTTTGAAAAATTTCTCAGTTTAGAAATCAAATCCTCCATTTTCAGGGGGAGAAATGACAGCTTGTCGCTAAGCTCTACAGCGTCGCACAGCACACTTCGAGAGGGGTCATGATAAGGATATCCAATTCATTGCACTTTGATCTGATTAAAGAAAAAATCAATATAAATCTATATATTATAATCAAGGGCAGGATGGATAATTTCCTCGTCACATTTGTGAATGCCTATGCTCCTCCGGAGAGTGACAGGTCTTTTTCCAAAAGATTATTCGACCCGATTGTATCTGAGAGTGAAGGAATACTTGGAGAGTAGAGACTCAGGAGATTGGAATGCAATTTTAAACCACCAACTAGACACAACAAGCATGAGCAGGCATGGATCCCCAGATCAAAAGACCTATATATTCTGGTAAAAGAAACAGGCTTATTTGATGTGTGGAGAGGTGCCCATACAAGGGACAGGGAATTTACCCTCTGCTCAGCTACACACAAAGTACACTGTAGGTTCGACTTTTTCCTGATGAATATTATAAATAGACACATAGTGCATGAGTGCACAATCGGAACAGCAGATATATCCGATCACAGCATTATTTATCGAAATATACATTTAAACAGCAAGCCAAGGAACACACTATGGAGGCTGAATATTGGAATTTGAAACAATATATTCATGGTGGAAGAAATTAAAAAAGAAATTGGTGAGTGTATAAATGACAATAGGGATGACCAGTTTGACCCAACTATTATTTGGGATACGGTCAAAGCAGTCGTGAGAGGGAAGCTGATATCAAGAACAGCTCATCTAAGAGATTAAAATGTGAAAAATTAGAGAAGGAATTGGAAAAACTAGAGAAACCACGACCCAAACATGGCGATAAAGATACAATAGGGAATCAGATTAAAGATATAAGGAAACAAATGGAAAATGTAAACGATGTAATTGGAAATAAACTGAGATTCATAAAGTAAACCTTCTATGAGTCCGGCCCAAGGGCAACAGCAATGTTAGCGAGGCGTCTTCGAAAGCAATTCAATTCACAAAATCCGATCCGAGCCGGTCCCAGCTGACATCGGGCGTGAGGCGGGGTCCACCCTGGACAGGACGCCAGTCTATCACAGGACACATAAAGACAAACAGAGACAGACAACCATTCACACGCACATTCACACCTACGGGAAATTTAGAGTCATCAATAAACCTAACACCTGCATGTCTTTGGACTGTGGGAGGAAGCCGGAGAAAACCCACACAGACACGGGGAGAACATGCGAACTCCAAACAGAAGGGCCCCAGTCTGGATTCGTACCCTATTGTTGTGAGGCAACAGTGCTAACCACTATAACACCGTACTGCCCTCCCTTAATATGTCTTGGTCGAAAAGGGGTATGGGAGTGATTGGCAGTCCATATTTAAGACCCAACATTCACCCATAAGCTTTAAAACATGGAGGGAGTTTGGTTGGAAAAATATAACTTAAAATAACAAATTAGACCAACAACAACAACATCGTTGGAGAAATTGTGGACAACAGAGTGCGAACCATTCCCATTTATGTAGGTCATGTATGAAAATACAGTCATTTTAGGAGGTTGTTTTAAGAGCCATGGTTGACAATTTTGTGTATAATATTCCCAATGATCCTCGCTATGTGTCGGGTAAAGTAGACATATACCTGTTTAAGATGTTATTACTTGCAGCTCAGAAAGCCATTAGAAGGAGTCGGCTGAGAACGGACCCACCTGGACCGAGCCACTGTCTGGACACTGTAGAAGGGATCAGATCAGTGAAACAAACGACCTACAGTCTCTGATCCAAACACAGCTGTGTGCTGTAAGATGGACAAACGGCACCTTTATGTGGCCACGTGGTGTTTACCCCCCTTGTGTTTTGCATTCCTGTACTTGTTTCCTTATTGATTTGAAAAAAAAACAAGTTTAAAAGAAAGAAGAGCTCCAAAATACAGACAGAAATGACAAAAATGTTACTGCCATCCCTGGTGTCCCCTGTGCCATTTCAGATACTACCACAGAAGGGTCTGAAAGCGTGTTTTGGATTCATTATAGGGTCCTACATTTCTATTTCACTATGACTAGGCTACATCACAGCAAGAGGGTTCCTGGTTCGAATCCCGGCTGGGGCCCTTCTGTGTGGAGTTTGCATGTTCTCCCCTTGTTTGTGTGGGTTTTCTCTCCGGGTTCTCCAGCTTCCTCCCACCATCCAAAGACATGCAGGTGTTAGGTTCATTGATGACTCTAAAATTGCACGTAGGTGTGAATGGTTGTCTGTCTCTGTTTGTCTCTATCTGCCCTGTGATAGACTGGCGTCCTGTCCAGGGTGTACCCAGCCTCACGCCCGATGTCAGCTGGGGTCGGCTCTATCGCGACCCCGATAGGGACAAGTGAAGATGGATGGATGGATGGATGGATGGAAGGATGGATGAATGGATGAATGGATGGATGGATGGATGGATAGGCTACATAACCCCTTGGAGATTGCAAGTCTGTGTTAGACTTTGGTTTCTTGATATTAATGTGTGGTAAAACTCCCACCAGTAAGCAAAAACCATAGTCTATGGCAAAAAAACAACATAGATTTACATAAATAAAGATGTTTAGTGCAACAGCACAGGCGTATCTAAGCAAATGTAACCGGGTCATACCTGTAAGTAGCCTGAGTTACACATCCACAGGTTAAGGCTTGAGAGGAGCACCTCAGTCCCATCTTTGTGAGAGAGGTGTGAACTTTGATGAGCTAAACAGCGTCTGTGACTTTGAAAAGGTGGGGATGCGTATTGAACTGAATTGAGTAACCTCAGGATGTGCGAATTTCAAAGTGCTCTGTCCTGTGACTGTGCTTTTATGAAGTGTGTCAAACGATAACGCTACGAGTTAGTGTTTGCCCTCCCAGTTCAAGTACAGTGGCCGTTTTCACAAAATGTCAAATGCTCCCGGAAAAAAAGCGAGAAGAACAGGGCTACTACCAAAAACTGTGCATTTAGGGCAACGCGGAGAAAATCTATCCCAAGCCCCGGAGCGAAGCAGCGGACCGGCGTCGTATTGAAGGCGCGTTAACAGTCTGCTGGACGCACGTTTAAGCAGCAAGAACCGGGATAACTCACCGGACTTTGGGTACGTTACAATGACGATATCGTCCGGGCGAAAAGTAAACTCCTCGTAGTACTTCAGGCTCTGTGGAGGGTGCAGGTTTGTAGGCAGGTAGACCCCCTTGTACAGTGTGTATAACTCGGCCTCAGTCATGGTTCAATTCAAGAAAACGAGCAGAATATCCACTGCGGCCAAGGGTCATTCGTTTCACCGAAGTCAAGCAGGCAGCCCGTATATTTGTAGTGCGCCCGTATCGTAATAGTTATGGTAAATTCAGTGAAACTGCTCAGAGTGACTTCCGGTTTTTAGTTTTCAGAATAAAGTGTGACACAACCAGGATCATATACAGGATAAACCCGGAAATAAGTTGACTTGCGTGACTTTCACGTAACTTTTCACTGTGGAATATCAGAATAAAGTGCCTTTGGATATTTCCTGTACAGTAAAATATGACATGATGCTAAAAAATAATTTAAATCAAACCGTCTGTTTTTCAATGACTCATTTCACTTCGGGTATATTCAATGCAAATCAATTAAATTGTATTTATAGTGCCAAATCATACAAAAGTTATCTCAGGACACTTTACAGAGTAGGTAAAGACCACACTCTATGACTTATTTATGATTTACATAGACCCAACAATTCCCCTGTAGAGTACGGTGGCAACAAAAGCCTTCCCTTTAACAGACAGGAACGTCAGACAATTCTTATTGACCTCCGGTATCTTTTTACACTCTTACAGAACTTTTCACTGTGGATTTCTTTCATAAAACGCATTAGGATATGTACTGTACAGTAAAATATTACATTATCTTAAAAGTTTATTAAAATTAAACCGTCTGTTTCCAATGACTCATTTCACTTCAGGTATATTCTAATTGACCTCAGGTATCTTTTTACAAACTTACAGAACTTTTCACTGTGTTCAACAGTATTCGTCCGTGTGCTTCTTCTGTGAATCCACAGTGGAAAGTGAGTACTGTAAGTTTATAAAAAGATACCTGAGGTCAATTAGAATATACCTGTAATCACTGGAAACAGACGGTTTAATTTCAATTATCTTTTAAAGATGTAGTAAGTAATATTTTACTGTACAGTAGATGTTCAAAGGCGTTTTATTAAAGAAAATCACGGTGAAAAGTTGTATAAGTTTTGGAGAAGATACCTGAGGTCAATTAGAATATACCCAAAGTGATTTTTTAACATCATGTCATATTTTACTGTACAGTACATATCCTAATGCGTTTTATGAAAGAAATCCACAGTGAAAAGTTCTGTAAGTTTGTAAAAAGATACCTGAAGTGAAATGAGTCATTGGAAACAGTTGCTTTAATTTTAATTATCTTTTAACATCATGTAATATTTTACTGTACAGGAAATATCCAAAGGCACTTTATTCTGATATTCCACAGTGAAAATTTACGTAAATGTTACGCAAGTCATCTTATTTCCGTGTTTATCCTGTATATGAGCCTGGTTGTGTCACACTTTATTCTGAAAACTGAAAAAGGAAGTCCCCTGAGCAGTCGCAATGAATTTACCATAACTATCACATTACGGGCGCACTACAAATATACTTGATATATACTCACTTGACCACAGTGAACATCTGTGGCTCTCTCTCTCTCTGGGAGCAGAAACCCCTCCTCTGCGAATACCCACGTCCTTACACGTTTACAACCAGTTTGCTGCTTCTCTGTAACAGGGGATAGTAACCAAGCAATCTCTGTTTGTCTGACAGAGAGAACAGCTACACCCTTTAACAGCCAAGACACAGAAACAAATGTCAAAACTGTTCAAAGTGTCCCAGTCAGTGGCGGATTAAGGTGGTCAGAGGCTTCTGTTTGTTTGGGCCACCCACATTATTAATCACACTCAAAAAAACACACACAAAAAAAAACCCCACTACAGATGAAGAGTCCGCAACCTTGAAAAATCCTGTCAATTTAGGAATTTTCTTCAGTAGATCTTGGTCTCACTGTTCTTTTCAGTCTTTGTGCTTTTCTTTTTCATTCTCTGTTACATTTCTTCTCTGACATTTTGCCGCTATACTGACTAGTGACAGTGAGTGAGGTGTCATTTGACTACAAAACTGACCTTATGAACCCAGCATGATGGCAGCTGATTGGGTAAATGTGTCCCATATATGTATCCAATCAGCAACTCAATTTAAAAAAATGTTTCTAAGGGCCCCAATAGGAGGCAAACGATTTATTAACAGTCAATTATCGACATCCTGTGTGTTTAATGATGAAATGTTGAAATATCTAATGAATAAACAAATCTAACCTCTGGTAGATGCAAAGAGGAAAAAGTCAATCCAAACCTTGTCTTGTTTGAATGCACACTTTCTTGCAGCGTAAAGATAACTTGTTTTGTCTAACTTGTGAGAGTACAAAAGTGCATTGGTATAGTTTATATTTGTAGAACAGTAGAGATCATTTGCTCCACGTCTTTTTGGTGTAAAAGCCTCATGTCTGTATAATGGAACATCCTTCATGTTACTTCGCGTGGCGTAGTAGGAGCAGCAGTTGGCTCTGTAGCATCACCTCCATTTGTAATTTCTTCCATTTCTGACATTCTTCTTTTTAGTCTATTATGTAAATGGTAAATGGTAAATGGACTTTTACTTATATAGCGCCTTTCTAGTCTTCTGACTACTCAAGGCGCTTTCAACCTACTTGTCACATTCACCCATTCACAAAGACATTCACACTGATGGCAGTGGACACCTACATACCATCTAATGTAACCATTCACACCACATTTACACACCCATGCGCAGCACAGGGAGCCTGACTCTATGAAAGTGTTATAATGATAATGTTGTTGAATGCCGAATAAAGCACACATTTCTAAACCAATCTCCCATCTTTTTTAAATGAGGAGAAAGGCTCTGCATTACAGGACAGGTTGTTTTTAATAAAGCACCTTTTGGATTTTTGAGGATATTAACCTTGCTGTGCTGAATACCCAATATTTCCCCTATCATGAATAAAAGGGAATGAATCATAGAATTAACATAAAATAACCACACACATTAAACGCTACAGTGCCTATAGAAAGTCTTGATACCCTTTTGAAATAGTCACTTTTTAGTTTTACAGCCTAAAATACTTACTTTTGTTATTTTTTTAATCTTTTATCTTATTTTATCTTATTTTGTAATATGTTTCTGCTTGTAATATTCTGTTGCTGCTGTGACAAACACATTTCCCCGTCTGCAGGACATTAAAGGTTTTCTGATTCTGATTCTGAAAATGATATCGCACAAAAATATAATTTCTCCAGCTTGATTTTTGCCTTACAACATTCAAGTGAATTTTTCTTTTAAATTCTGAAAATGAATAAAAAATGAAAAACATTAGAATAGCAGTGTTGAGTCCCTTTAGAATCACCACTATAAACATTCTCAGGTTTAACCAATCACCTTCCAGATAACACACCAAGTTAATTGGCCTCCACCTGACTTCAACTGTGGTGTTTTACCATAGTTGGAAAGATGCTTTCAAAAGAGCTCCAGGATAAAGTTGTGGATAGGCACAAGTTAGGAGAAGTATCTAGGAAGATTTCAAAGGCTTTAACTTTCCCTCTGAGTACCGTCCAGAGTATTGTCCAGAAGTGGAAGGCATATGGAACCACCCAGACCTGGCCTAGATCGGGCCACCTCTCCAAACTGGAGGACTGAGCCAGGAAAAGATTGATGGACTTGATAAATGGAATTCTACAGCGCCTTTCTAGTCTTCTGACTACTCAAGGAACTTTCACACTATTTGTCACATTCACCCATTCATACAGATGGCAGCGGACATCTACATACCATCTAATCTAACCATTCACACCACATTCACTCACCCTTGCACAGCACGGGGAGCAATTCGGGGTAAGTGTCTTGCCCAAGGACACTTCGAAATGCGGATGCCCATTGATCAGGGAAGCTACCAAGAGGCCCATGGTGACCTTTAAGGAGTTACAAGTCTTAATGGCAGATGTTGGTCGATCTGTGCATGTGACAACAATTCCACAAGCTCTACATGTGGCAGGGCGGAGAGAAAGAAACCTCTTCTGAAAAAATGTCACACTGAGTCTCGTTTACAGTATACCAAAAAACATGCCATGTGGCAAAAGGTTACATGGTCAGATGAGACCAAAATTTAACTTTTTGGGCTGAACTCTAAGCTCTATGTTTGGTGGAAACCAAACACAGCACACCACCCAAACACACCATCCCTACAGTGAAGCATGGTGGTGGCAGCGTTAGGTTGAGGGCTCGTTTCTCTTCAGCAGGGACTGGGCAGTTGGTCAGAATTGAAGGGAAAAAGGATGCTGCCAAGTCCACCCCAATTCTTGAGGAAAACCCTTGTCCCTCTGTTAGAGACTTGGAAATGGGCAGGTGGTTCACCTTCAGCATGACAACGACCCAAAACACACCTAAAAAAACACAGTGGCTAAAGGACAGGAAGGTGAAGGTCCAAGAGAGGCCCAGTCAGAGCCCTGACCTGAATCCTACAGAGCATCTGTGGATGGCCTTGAAGAGTGTAGTCCATCAGCGCTCACCACAAAATCTGACTGAACTCCAACAGTTCTGCAGGAAGAATGGGGAAATATTTCCAATCTTGGTGCAAAAAGCTGGTAGAGACACATCCAAACAGACTGATGGCTAGGATTAAAGCAAAAGGTGCCTCCACGAAGGATTACATCTGGGGACTCATCACTTTTACAACCCTGCTATTCTAGTTTTTCATTAAAAAACAAAAAAAAACACTGGAATGTTGTATGGCAAAATGTGTAAATCATGCTGGGATTTTTTTTAGGTGTATTATCTGTAAAACGGCTGTAAAACAAAGAAAGTGACAATCACACCAACAACCATATACACCCATGAACTCAACACGCTACGGCGAGCGAAGAGGGTCTGTTAAAGCTTTCCGGTTTCCCACTGTCAACACTTGGCTCGAGCGCTGCTGTGGGAGCAACGACCATGTCGGAGCCGGAGTCTCTGAGGTGCTCCAGTGCCAGAAACCGTGGAGGCGTACAGAGGGTCGAGGGCAAACTGCGAGCCAGTGTAGAAAAGGGGGACTACTATGAGGCACATCAGATGTATAGGACTTTATATTTTAGGTAAGACCTCGTTTCGTGTGCGGTTGGCTTTGGGGCCTGCTTGTTCCAGATCATTCTAACGTCAACCTTGCTTCTGCGCCTGTCCGTCTGTGATTGGGCAAATTCCACCGCGGACCCGCCCACTCATGTTCGTCCGTCTGTTTGTGTGGCCAGCTGGGGTGTCAATCTATTATCACAAAATGGGACTGCTAACTATGGCTAGTTAGCTAGCTACGCGTTTAGCCCCACAACTAAAGGTAGCTGAATTAGCTGGACCGCTAATACAAGGAGGCGTTTTTACGTTATTGGAAAATAGAAAATACATGCAAATTAACCGAATACAGTGGTTAACTGCTTTGTTAACCTTAGTTGTTTCTTAAACGAGTGTTGAATATCTCCAGCTGTGTTAGCATTTAGCCACATAGCCGCATATTGCACCGCCGCAGTCTGATGATGGCTAGACATGTTTTTACCCACTGCCTAGTATATTTCATTTGGATATACAGCTGGTTATGCTTACATGGCCAATGGTCAAATGTGCAGAATCTGGAAGAAGGATAACCATGATTTGTTAGGGTTCTTTTTTTCAGTGGCTGTCTATGTACGTATAGCTCCCTGCACCAATGTAGTATAGAAACCTAGATGGTGTTTGGGGTAATGCATAGAATAGTTGTGCTGTCAAACTGGTTGGCTGCCTGGAGCATAGTTTACGAGGTGATCTGAATTCAATCCAGTTAAAGCCAGAGTGAGTGTGTGACCCTCCTATTTCTTTGTCATCGTCTTGCTCATTCTCATGACTAACCGTCATAATTGCAATATTAACATAACCCCTTAGATCTTCTTATTTCATGCACCATGGGGAGTCAAATAATGCTGTACCTGGCCCGTGGTCCTTAAGAAAGTTGCAATATTCATATTCATACCCTGCTTCGTTTCTAAAGCAAAACCAGCATGCACATGTCTTTATCTTGCAGCCCCTTGCCAGAATGTTCTTGAGTGACGCAAACAAACCTTGTGTATGTCTCGATAAGCAGAAGGTCTAATCTCAAGTGTTCTGCTGTCTTCCATCAGGTACATGTCACAGGCAAAGCATGCTGAGGCCAGGGAGCTGATGTACAATGGCGCTCTACTTTTCTTCAGCTATAACCAGGTACATACATACATGCATGCATGTGGTATATCCCACACCAAGTGTTAAATGTCAAGTGCACATATTCACGAAAACACTCCAGATTGGCAACTGTATATATTGTTTACTTTAGTATAATTAAAATTCACAAGTGAAACAGCACATGTAAGATTATAATGTTTGCTTTGGGTCCATATTTGTGAGTAACAGTGCGCAGAAAGCTAATGTTAACATCAGATTAATACTTGTCACACTGTGTGTAGACTTTGTTTTGAGAGTATATTACACTAATGCTATACACACACTATCAGGTTTCCTGCCCTAATCATTTTAGTTTGAAAAACTCTGGGGTTCCATTTTAGTACGGACTGGCAGAAACCGAGGCTTGAAACCATGACCAAGAAGTCTTGTCACTTAGGAAGGCTGACATACCTTTGAGGGCTCCAGACTGACCACATTTTGAGAGTGTGAGACTGAATCTTGCATCTTGTCGGACATGCGCAACCAGATATCTCCCCATATCAATATGTAAGAGGTTAAACAGCAACAGAGTGACAGTACTTTACCTCTGAGTACCGTAGGCTACACCTTGGCTAACACAAGTACTATGCAAAGACACCTGCAGCACCTCCACAGCTCTCTGCTAAAATCAACCCCCCTGTAAAGAAAATACTGACACTTTGAGGTAGTGTTAAAATATTGTCCCGTCTCGTTCTTGTGGACTCAATATCGTGTATCGTCTCGTCACACCCCTCATTCTGAATGTATGGTATATTTTTTTAATATTGTACTGTCCTGACAGCGATGGTGCTGTCGGTTTACCTTCCATGTTGCATCTTCAAAAAAGCACAATAAAAATGTGACAATGAATTTGAAACGGCACATTGTAGTAATTTCTGCATCTATTATTGATTTACCGTGTATGCCCCTAAAACGTCTGGTTGGGCCCCTAAAATTTTCAGTTGGGGGCCACAGTGGTCCTAGTGAAAAAAGTTAGCCCTGCCTTTTTCGATGTCAACCTTCTTGTATGGGTGCTCCTTTCCCTTTGCCATGGCCTCCTCCAGCAATAGATAATGCTTCCGGTACCGCTTTATACGCCGCTCTATCTTCTTTGCAACAACTCTCTGATCTGCTTTGCTCTGTTGTCTGCTGCTTATACTGCCCTATACTCGTGTTTTACTTTTAGTGACCACCTCGTAGTCGGTCCAGGCAAAAAAATCTTGGGTTTTACTTTCATCACCATTGCTGTTCTTCTTCTGAAGTATTTTTTTCTGCATTTTCAACGTATACATCTGTAATTTGCCACTGCAGAATAACATCTGCTTCCTGTTTACACCAGCACAGGCATGCCCAGTGTACACGACTAGTCATGTGATATGCAAATGTTTTTATACATATAAACATACTATATATTGATAATGCTTCTTCCACCTCACAATGTGCTTGTGTAATATATCAAATTCTTTTGAAAATATTGAATTAAAGATGCACTTAATGGTGTTTTCCTCTCCAGCAAAACAGTGCAGCAGACCTGTCCATGCTGGTGCTGGAGGTGTTTGAGAAATCTGAGACAAAAGTTGAAGATGAAATATTAGGTGAGTGGCAGTTTTGAGCCTTTAAAATACGGTACACCAATTCACCTTCAAGCCTACCTGTGCTGAACTATTCAATTTGTAAAGAGGTGTTTAAGAGTTGATTGTTTCTGGATATTTTGAGCCTCTTATATCTGTCCTTTTATTATGTGAAAGAGAGCCACGTTTACACGCGTTGGGGAATTTGCTCTTGTATTGTTACTATGCTATTGTTAAAGATACATACATTACCTTTCCCAGCAAAACACAAATATAGTTGATTCCACTGCCTCTGAAATTTACCTTGGAACACTTAGTGAAGTAAAAGCCAATACAATTCAGCTTCTTATGGAAGTCAATAATGCTTTACAAGAAGAATGTAACCAGTGCAGAAAGAGTCAATGTTGAAATGTAAAAAAATATACAATGTTCATTATTAGCAGTATGTACTGATCAATAAGGGACAGTATTTTAATGCAAGGAGTCCTTTTTGACAGCTGACATAATCAGATCGCAGTTGGTGACAGATAGTGTTACATTTATAGTGTTTATAGATCCACTAATGATTGGCCTTGATACTGTAGTGATGTGCTGGACATGTTTGGGGAATCTCTAGCATTTGTCCTTGTCATGACATTCAGTCAAGTCTGTATTTCTTGAGGAGGGCCATAGAAGGGACATTGTCTTATGTTGTTACACCTGTTTGTTTGTGTGTGCGTGTGTGTCTGTCGGTGTGTGATTGTTGAGCAGAAAGCCTGGCTAAGCTGTTCAGCCGGATGGACCAGAACTCTCCAGAGAGAGTAGCGTTTGTGTCCAGAGCCCTGAAATGGTCCACAGGAGGGTCTGGCAAGCTTGGTCACCCAAAACTACACCAGCTACTAGCTGTCACCTTGTGGAAAGGTAATGGATGAATTATTAGGGTTTTAAAGTCGGATAATGACACACGCTTAGTGTATCACAAGTTATGATGAATTTAAGGAGGCCCTATTGTGCTAGTTTTCAGGGTCATATTTGTATTTTTTTGGGTCAACTACAGTAGGTGCCCCCCTGCTCTGCTGTTATTGGTCAACTGTCTATGCTGCGTACCGGAAATGTTAAAATATACGGAGTCGGTTATCTCAGCAGCTTAAAACGTGTCTATATTGCACCTAGCCATTTTAGCTGCGCAACATGCAAAAGTTAGCTTTAACAGGTTAACCTCCAAAATAAAACACCAAACAGCATAAAAATGGCTGAACTCCCAGCTTACAGTTTGAGCCTGTGTGTGTGTAGCAGCTGACCAAAAGGGAACTCAGGATTCTTCTACGGAGACAAATCCCAGAAATTCTGAGAAATCTCTCATAGTGACCGAGACCCTAGCGTTCAGAGCTGAGCACAGCCACGTCTAAATGCAAGCACTTCATTATTTGACCCTTTGGTATTATTGAACATGACTATAAAACATTCTAACTACATTTATAGGTCAGAAAAGATGGAAAAGCATAATAGGTCCTCTTTAATGATATAAAATAGATAGTTGAGGCGCTGTAACCACCACCAAGTGTTTGGCAGTTGTACTTGGTAATTGTCTGAAAGTATTTGAGTCATTTTTAAATAGTCTCATCAATGATCCAAATATCTATATCACTCACAGTCATAAACCCGCCTCACATCCTACCAAATCCAACTGGAGCGTAACATACAAAGGCAGCGTATGATGTGCATCAAAACACCCATGTCGGATGTTTTCTATTTAAGCTTAAATATTGTTCCTAACGGACAAGCTGCCCTGTCCCTGTGTGAAAATGAATGTTTTTTAAGAGTTAAAGTATTGAATATTCAAATATGTGTTTAGAGCAAAACTTCAGCGAGTCTCGTTACCACTTCCTGCATTCGTCTGACGGGGAGGGCTGTGCACAGATGCTGGTGGAATATTCAGCGTCACGAGGCTTCCGCAGCGAGGTCGACATGTTTGTGGCGCAGGCCGTCCTACAGTAAGTGAAACACCACCAGATTTTGATGTTGTTACAATTAGGGATGTTAATGAGTAACAGTGAACCAACTCGTAGAAGTTGTGTCCGATTTTTTTAATACTATCAGTTAAAGTGTTTCTAAATATATATGATTTACATTTAAAAAAAAAAATTCATTCGTGGCTACACATGCCTGTCTTTGGAGTAGCTTATTGGAGAGCTTAGGCACTAGAACATTGCGTTTTAGCTGTGTTTGCGTCAGCTTTGCGTCTGCCAGGCATACTCGGACACGCAGGCCGTCTCAGGAAAGCGTCGGCATGTGTCCACCACATTGACCCCAACATCATGGCTGCGCGGCCGGTACAAGGGGAACTGGGACTCAGTTACCTGCTCGCCTGTTAAACGATCAGTTAACGAAGGTTGACCATCAGTCGGAAGAAAAATTCCAAATGAGCATTCTTAGTCACAATGTAAAAGCTGAAATGACCCTTGTGTTTGATGTCTTTGATGTGTGTTTCTGGTCTACAGTCTCTCTTATCTGTGTCACGTTTCCTTTCCCATCTTCTTCTTTTGTCTTTATCCACTGTCCCTTTCTTTCTCCCAACCTCCACCCTCCAGGTTCCTCTGCTTAAAGAACAAAAACAGCGCTTCCGTGGTGTTCAGCACATACACAGAGAAACACCCGTCCATAGAGAAAGGCCCTCCTTTCGTCCAGCCTTTACTAAACTTTATTTGGTTTCTGCTGCTGGCAGTGGATGGGTGAGTTGTATTTGTTCTGTTAACACTCACAACCCTAGGTATAGATGTATTTATTTACTTCAATATTTATTGGCTTTCTTATGACTTCAGTGTCGCATAATAATGTTTTATTTTTTGTATATCTGAACAAACTTGTTCAGTGGCCTTTCCCCGGAGCAAGTGATAAGCTAATTAAGCTAGCATTAGCCCTTTGGACTCATGTGATATACAAATTTTTGCGGCAAAAAGAACATTGTCTGAATGAATTCTGAGCATGCTCCTCTAGTACTTTACAGCAGTAAATTGTTTGTTTGAAAAATAGATTTAGGGTAATAATATACAATATTAAAGCCTTTTCTTCTCTTTGTTTCTTCAGGGGTAAATTAACAGTTTTCACAGTGTTATGTGAGCAATATCAACCTTCCCTGAAGAGGGACCCCATGTATAATGAGGTGAGTTAAAAAAACAGCTGGAAGCTCAGTTATTTACTCCCATGAGTCATGAATCTGCATTAATGTGATTGCAGCTGCGAACACACCATGTTTACCATATGTGTTATGCTTGCATAATATTGTCTTTCATCTTTTTTATGAAGGAATGTTTCAGTCCATGTAAACATGGGTGTTGAGGTGTAATATTGTGTCCTGTCTTATTCTTAACCCTGTCTCTGTCCTCTTCTTTTGGATCTCTTCCTGCTCCTCAGTATCTCGACAGAATAGGACAGGTTTTCTTTGGAGTTCCACCCAAACAGTCCCCATCATACGGTGGACTGCTAGGTGAGTGAGCCAAGACTGCGTTCATTTGAGCTGATATTAAGCATTATTTACATGATCAGTAAATAACTGATCAACTGTATCTGTCACTGCGTTTGGCGTGTTTTGTAAGTTTTCTTCCTTCTATGAGCTGATTAGACTCAACTTCACAAAAGTCTTTACTCTGCATCAACCCTTTCAACTCTCAAGGTTTACAGATTAGGTATGAAGCAATAAAATGAAATTAAAATTAAATTTGTCTAATCAAATAAATAATTAATAAAATTAAGGATGCAAAATCAAACTGTAAAAAAAAACTAAAACTGAACTGCTCATCACACAAACCACAACCCGCTTTTTAGATAACGCTTCACTAAACGTGACGAAAATGGACTTAAAGCATGAAAAACACACACGGTCTTCATGAGATGTCAAAGAGTCAGTGTGGATTGGTGCATTTAATAAAATGGAAGCCTATCTATGCTGTGAGATGCGTTTAAAAGTGTGGGAATTGGTGGAGATGGCTTGTGGAGGTCAAAATTGAATTGAATTAAATTGTCTTTATTGTCATTGTACCAGTACAACAACATTTACCCTTAAAGTGCAGAAATATTCTAACATAAAAAGCATCAAAAAGAATAGGCTAGACCTTTAAAAGACACATTTAAAACAGCAAGCTTACACACACACACACACTGTGTAGCAGCTTAAGGAGACAAAACTAAAAACAGTAGATTGCAGAGACCCTGAGCATCATGTACCATCATAGGTAAAGGTATTTGTGGTGTTAAGCACTCTTATAGCTTTTGGTATCAATTTTTCTCATCTTACTCTGAAAGAAATTGAATTAGTGTATTTCCCAAAAATGTATGCATGTAATGTATTTATACCTTCAAAATAATATCCATTTGCCTTTTTGAAAAGTAATTCTCTATGCAGAGTCGTTTTGTACTGTAAAGTGTTGCACTGTTGTATGCACAGAGTACTGATCCCTGTGTTGCATCCTGCAGGAAACCTGCTCAACAGCCTGATGGGTTCAGGCGAGGAGGATGACTCAGCCGAAGAAGCCCAGGAGGACAGCAGCCCCATAGAGCTGGACTGAGCCTGCCCTCCTGACAGAGAACAAACGAACACACACACACACACAAAAAAGAGGAAGACTACGTCACCTCCCTCCTTCACCTCCACAACGAGGGTGGGGGCGAAGCATCGGTCTATGTTTTCAGAGGCGTGCCGTTTTCAAAAGCCCCCTTCCCACCTATCCAGTCTTAAAATCAGAGCAAGTATCAGGCCGCCAAAACATCCCTCTCAACACTGCCGGGACTGACCGCGCCAAACTGCAAACTCTTCCCGTGGTGAATTATTGTGAGAAGATTCTATTATTTTATTTTAATCATTCTTTTTGTTAGTTTGGGACTCTCTGTTTAGGGTGTGTGGTTTTTAACAAACGTTTCCTCTCCCTGGAATGGTCGGAGTCTCCCAGTGGAGAGGATAGCATCACAAGTGAAACCCCTCTTCATAATGGTGTGGATGACATCATTATATAAGAGGGTGTAGTCGACTCACTACAATTGCTCAGCTGTTTGCCAGACAGAGCTCCGTCAGAGCCATGGTGTTGCCGCTGTTGGCGCTTTCCAGCAGCTTTCTCCGTTAAACTCTCTTCTTTCATTAGTAATTTAAATTGTACCTGTAGTCATCTGTCAGTGTCTCATCTTTTTGTCCTTTAGTGATACGGACAAAAAGAACACAGCGCTTTGTAAGTTATTATCAAGGGTCACCTTGAGTATCAACCAAACAAATCTTTTCTGCTCAGTGTCTCCTCCACAGACACACATTTCTATTTAAGTGGAATACCGCAAACATACAGCTACTCCATTGTAGAGATCCCACTTTTTTTTTTTTTTTTTACTGTTCACTAGCTGAGCTGCTGCTGTTTGCAGAGAGGCAGAAGAGGAATTGTGTGGAAACATTCAATTTTGGCTTTTTAAAGTTGCAAAGTCATTAAAAAAACTGTCTGGCAACGAGGTGTTTGAAGCACTTAAGAGTTTGTGTTTTGGCTCCGGGTGCCTGTGTACATGTGAAAAATAAAAAGTCAAAGTTGGGGTTACCTTCTAAGTCTGTAAAGTGATCTTTATTAGAAAGTGAGTGTGAAAACCTGTCCGTTGGAGTGAATCTCGGTTTTTCGCGTGACAAAATGCTGGTTACCTGACAATTTCTGCTCTTGTTCTGTTACACTTTCCTTTTTTTAATGCACTTAAACAATTGGATAAACCGTGCAACAACAGTTCAGCCAGTGCACAATTAGAAGTGGGAATCAAACATAAGCTAACGTCCATCGGTGTTAAGGTCGTCGAACAACCGAAGACACGCTGTCCATTCCTCCTGACGGCTTTTTCTTTGCTCGCGTCTTTCAGTCTTCAGCGGCTTTCTGTCAGCCCAGGCCTCGTCAGTTTTAAAATAGGAACCCTAATTGTGTTTCACATCGTCTTAAAAGGGGTCTGACATTCAATTTCAATTGAATACTTGGAAAGCCCAGAGGTCTTCCAATGTAGAATACTATTTATTGACTTCTGTGTCATTATCTGTGTGGGACTAGAATACAGAAATGATGAAATAAATAATTGCATGAATCAGTAGAGTCAAATATTTAAACGAACCAATACATACTCAACTAGTTTCCTTGAAAAATACAAAGTTTAAAATAATTCAATTATAATGAGTTGCTTCAATAACAAATAATTGGTTCCTTTAACCATTTTACTCTTTACATGATTATTCGTTTCATATACATTAATAATGGCCATTTAGTCGTGCCGTATGGGAGCGGGGCTGGCTCTGTGTGGTCGTGCTACAGAGGGACAGGCAGACCAGGGTGGAGCTGTCCATGTACTTGCTCTGCTGTGGTTGCATCCATCTAATGTTGATGTTGAAGATACAGAGAGAGTGACAAGTGATGTGGCAGCTGAAGGGTTAACAGCAGCAGAGGGATCGGAAGAGAAACTGTAAACCAATATTCAAATGACTCCGCTTTAGCAGTATTATGTTCAGGGAAATCCAAGCAAAATGGACTTCTCAAGGTACCTCACACATTTCCCAAGACGTCACTTAGTGAAAACCAGACTGTGCAACTCGCTCTACTGCTTATATTGCACATTTTATCATTCATAAACTTAATAACGTCTTTTTTTGCTAACCTGAAAGTGTTTTGTTCTAATTCTCCTTTTAATTCTATTATCTGGCAGTAAAACGTGTGAGACTAAGGGCCTGTCAGTGTCATCACACTTTTGTTTTGGATGATTCTTTTCTTTTCCTAACTAAAGGGGAGTGTTTGCTTTTTCCATGATTCACTAATTGAGTAAATAAACTACAACTGAGAAGACTTTGAGAATGTCTTGAAACAAGTATTGTCCTGTCCCCATTTTTTCCGCATCATTCAGCGAAGGTTGCTACATGTGGTTTAGAGCTGTCATTGGGCCCGCAAAGTCAGGCCTGTTCCTGCATGAACCTGCATAGTTTCTGCGCCCGAACCCTGGCAGCAGTTTTGAGCCTGAGCCCGATAAAAAAAACCTGACATTATCCATGAAAGTACACAGACTAAAGGGTCTGCATTTAAAAACATGTTCAAGCCCGGGGTCATTTTGAGAAGTTACAGCCCGGAGAGGGCAGAGAATCAAAGCCCCGATGCAGGGAAAGAGAACAAAAGCGTCATTCTTAGCGTACAATTAAATATGCAGACAAAAAACAATATCCAGTTAATAAGGCATTTAATAAGCAGAACATTAGTTACAACAGCTTAAAAATAGATTCATACTCGTGTGTTTAAATATTTCTACAAATGTAGAGAGGGAATGTTTTAACACCTATTGAACTATTAATATTACATCATATAATCTCTGCATGATGCCAGATTATGTTGCAGTGCACAGAACAGTTGTGGTGGAGGTTGAACCGTGTTTTTTTTTTTTTTTCAGTATTTGAAGCCATTTCAGCTTGACTGCAGGTAACACACTGACTATGGATAAGTACCACATACAACCCCACTCCCAAAAATGTGAACTATCCCTTTAAGGGTTTTGCAGCTTACTTTATTTAATGTACCCCCAAATTATGACACATAATAGGTGCAATTAGCAAAACTGGACAGAACTTCCTTTAAGGTTTTAGTGAACAGTTTTATTGTTCTGTGATCGTGAAATTAGGTGCCATTTTTAGGCTTGAAAACTTTACAAAAAAGCTTGAATATTCTTTTTTTATTGGTCCAAACTGACTGTAAATATTTAGAGTCACACCTTGAAATGTTTACGATGTCCTCGCACAAAATACATTCAGGCAATTTTTCTTCTTCTTTGCTCTTTTTGTTATTTGTCATTTACACATAGTGCACAAACATTTAACAATGGTGGATGTTGACATTCACGTGCGGGACTGCAGTACCAGCCGTTGGACTGTGTCTGACAGGTGGGCCATGTCAGCCTGCTGAGCCTGGTGTTTGATGTACTCAAGGGTCCGAACCTGGAGCAGATGAGAGACACGGGAAGTCACTGTGTTCATTTGGGCGCACTCACACTGTCCATCCGTACCGTTCCCAGACAGGTTTCACGGATAAAGTCTAGTTCGTTTTGACCAGTTTGAGTGCCTAGTTGCGGCACGCTTGCCAGCCACGGCCCGTTTGGGAGAGGTGGGCGTTTGTGAAGCGCGTTTGCACATGTACGAGCACGAGCTTGTACACGTGTATGAGCACGAGGCCTACGGCGGTTCTGACATAATTTTATGTGCGCCTGTTCGGACATAGAAAAAAAGACGAACCATGCGCGGACATTTAAAACAATGGCGGTGAAAGGTTCACGTTGGTGTGATGCGGAGGTGGAGTGTTTACTGCAGATTTGGTCTATGAAAAGATTCAAAAACAGTCGACAAGACGCACAAAAACTCTGAGGTCTGTGGAAAGATTTGTAAACAAAGCGACGCATCGTGATGACGTCAGTCAATGCGTGTGACGCGTTACGGCGTGTTATGACGTATAGGCAGCAAGAAGCATTCGCCGAGGCCCAGGTAGTGAGAGTACAAACGGGCCTGGGCGGGAGAGGGAGGGGGGGACAAGTACCCTAGAGCACGGGGCACGGTATGGATGGACAGTGTGAGTGCGCCCTTAAACCTGAGTGCAGCAGCTTGAGAACTCACCGACACACGCGTCTCACAGTGCCCATGTTTGTGGCTGAGGTTCCACAGGTTGACAGCTAGCTGGCTCAGCTTGTTGTTCCTCAGGTCACTGTGAGCCAGCAGGACACCGAACAGGGAGAAGGCCAGAGAGCCCTGACGCCGTGTGCTCTGCTGCAAGGGTTAGGAAGAAGGGTGTTTTAGTTGTCAGAAGGAAATTAGCATCTGAGGAAAATTAAGTGAAGCATCATAAAAAAACAAACACTGCAGTCTTAGTTGTGGTGGTGAACAGTTTGTGCCTCACCTCGTCCCGACCGAGCACCTTCAGATGGTCCAGGATCTGTCCGATCAGAGTCTCGCACAGCTTGTTGATCTCCGATAGAAACTTGGGGTCTCCTCCGTAAAGTGTCTCATTGGAATCCACTGAGGGAAGGGGAAAACAGATCAGTTCAGCTGGAAAAATGCTCACGTAAAATCCCTCTATAAACCACTACAACTTACAAAATATATAAGCTAGAGTCTGTTATAAAAGGCGGCAGGAACAAAGAAGTGTTGCAGTTTTTCAACGCTTAAAACTTGGTATTCTTAGTGAATAGAGTAATTGATTATGAGCAGATAAAAAATCAGGGGGTCACAGAAAAAAAAAAAACGTCTTTAAGATCTCAAAGAGCTCTGTTGAATTATCTTTGGCGGCACCTGTGGTGATAAGCAGAAACTGCAGCTGTGTTTTTGGATCTTTCCATAGCTCGCGACAGTGTCACTGTGTGCTGCCAGGCAGAAACCTCTGGACCTGAAAAGTGAAGCTAATGGTGGAGTGACTCAAACTTGCACTCTTTCTGTCTGTCTACAAAAAGAAGACAAATTGTATGGACGTTTTTTTTTTGATTTTATGGGCTTAATCTCTAGTTTCAGGGTCTTTTTCAACATGCATGATGTTCATTTAGTAAATGATGGTCCTATTTAGCATAAAATAGGTGATGAAGTGGGTTATGGTTTGGGATGTGTTGTCCGGTTCGGGTGTTGCCTTTATTTTTGTCTTAGAACTTTGACCCATTCACAGTGCGTTTTCCGTCCATTAAAGTCAATTGTAACATCACGGCCACCTAAAAATGTCTTGACACTTCACACTGTTCATCTTTGCATCTTGCTAACCTAGCAAGCGATAGCTAATGACTTACACCCTCTCGTCCCAATATGGTCGTTTCTGGCTCAAAAACAAACTAGATAGTGACGGCCTTAATCCTAAACCTGAAGCTTCAGAGGGCGGAACTGAATAAATGGTAGTCCACAAACCCATGGGTGACATAACGGTGGATACATCCACTTCTACAACAGAACATGACTTAAGAGGCATTTTTTTAATAATGAAAATCCTCTACTTTGTTACGAGAAAATAAAACAAACAAAACAAACAAACAAGTGAGTACAGGGCTGCAGTGTATCAGAGAAATTCTTCCGACACTGTACGAGCATGTACCTTTAGGGATGGAGTAGAGGTAGGTTTCTTGGCTCATGGCAGCTAGCAGAGGCAGAGCACTGATGTAGACCCGCACTTTGGCATCGCTGTTGTCCTCCCAGGTGTAATCCTGGACCATGTTGAGCAGACCACGGACTAGGTAGAGCACGCCATGCTCTGGATGGTCCTGCAAACAAACACACACACACGCACGCACACACACGAGTTTAAGGGAGATTAGCTGGTTGGTTTTGGTACTTTGTCTCATTTGACTCTAAACTACAAGGGTTTAGAGTCAAAGACAGAGTCAAGGATTTTGTTACCGGGACAACCAGCAGTGTAGCCAGGAAGTTGTTGATGAAGTCCATCAGGAAGCTCTCAGAAGAGCGAAGTTTCCCCTCCACACTGATGGAGCGAGGAACCTCCGGAAGAAGACTGACGGCCGCCTTAAGGAATGCATCCGCTGGAAGTGTGGGAAGTACGGAGAGAGGGAGGAAGGAAGGTAGAGAGGAAACAAGGAAACAATGACAGTAACAAGGTAACAATAAGAGTAGGGAGAAAGGAAAGAAGGAAAACACAGAAGAAATGAAGGAAGGAAGCAAAGGAAGTTGGAGGAGAGGAAAGGAGGGAGATAAAAGAAGGATGTTAAGGATTGCTGAAAGCAAATTATATTCACCATCAAATTTTAAGCACAAAATCTGGAACATGAGCTGAATTATTACTCCTTGTTTATAAGTTGAAAGGGACAGGTAGAATAGTGTGTCCGTGCTCACCCTGGGAGAGACACTGATTTGCCAACGCAACCTGACCAGACAGCAGATAGAGGCTGAGGCGGCTGAAGATGCTGCTGAGAGACGGGATGGTGATGAAACTGTAGGCAGCACACGCCTGGGGGAGAGGGATAATAACATGCCTTGAAGTGGGATCTGACATCTGATGCCAACACTAGGCCCAAAGTTTCCTCTTTACTAAGCCAGTACTGAAACCTCCTCCTGTAGGAAGGCACGGCGCAGGGATCAGATGCTGTGCGTTGACTCACCCTGACGAAGGCTGCTGTTTTGCGGGAGTGGCTTCCTCTCATCACCCGACTGGTCTCCATTGCCAGCTGGTTCACCGTCTGAAAGCGACAAGGTGAATGGTGAGGATGTTGTGTGTGCGTGTGTGTGTGCATGGATATCACACACAAATTAAAACATACAAACGCAGATTTTGTACTGACGTGAATGAGCTGCACCAGCACTGACTCCAGGTTGCAGAAGGTGGCTCTGGCCTCCACACAGAAACTCAACTGCTGCTCAAAGTCACGACCAAAAGAAACCTGTACAGTGATGTACAGACGGAATGTATGAGTACAAGAAGAGAGGAAAGAGTTCTTATTTAACCAAACAAAATGAACTTAAAGTTATAATCTGTTAGCTTTTCATCTAGTCAATTGTCTGTTGAGTTTCTATCTATCAGAGTGACTTCAAACAGTGACCAGCAATAACATGTTTCACTACGGTACAGTCATATCATTTAGTTTATGTACAAAACATGTTTAAAGCTATGGTCCACGATTTGGAATATTGGTATTTATTAACATCGTTTATACGGCGATTATGGTCCTGTGGTCCGATCTACACAATATGAATAGAAAAAGAACCAAAAAAGTCCATTCAGTCCATCAGCTGTAGGCCTGCATAGAAAATGACCAATGGGAGCCATCCGGTCCGATATGCTCCCTTTGGCTCGTACCCTCCATCCAATCTTCTCGTCTCCCCTCGTCTAACCTGCTGCAAATAGCCAAGCAGCCGGTCCAGCTCCAGGAGTGAATTAGCTGACATTATCCACTCAAGACAGTATTTTGTTACGCAAGTTAGCTAGCAATTCGTCTGTGTTCGCAAGAAAGCTAACATTGCTATTAGCTGTTGGCGCTGTAGGGGAGCTGGAGAGAGGGATGGCACTCAGCAGAGCGCATTAAGGTCGCAACCTTTGGATTTATAGAAATCAATCCGCAGGCTATTATAGGCAACCGAGCAAGTCAGAGAAGATCTCAGTTTTTAAGCTCTGTTACTACAATCCACTCACACATAAATTGCTTCACATGGTAATCTACCTTTGATAGGAAAGTGAAGAATTAACTGTTGTTTTGGTCAAAAATCACAACATGTTGCAATCATTTAGAGCACAGAAGAAATTGATTCAGTATAGTTTACTGCTTTGTGCCACTGAGCTCCAAACATTATTAAAAACACCTCAACAATTTGCACGGAGTTACGTGTATTTCTCTGTTGTCATGAACATCCTTGAAGTTTATTTGAGTCAATCCTACATACACCATCCTTTATTTGTCAGCCATTATAAAAATATAAACATCTTCAGTAAAAACAAATGGGATTGGTCTGAAGAGCCACAGTCATTTGGAAGTTATTAAGTACTGAGAGAGAGACCATAAGAGATTTAAAATAACATTGGGCGGTCACTCAATCAATCAGTCAATCAATCAATCAGTCACGTTAAACCATAAGTGTTAAGGGTGCTAAGAGGTGTGTTCACCCACCTATTTTACCTGGGTGGGTCCTATCAGGAAGTCAAGGATCCACATGCACAGTGAGGTGTTTAATCCCACGTCCGTGAGTTTTCTGAACAAGCTTGAAGGGAACTATGTTGTCTTATTTCTAAACCATAGTCAAAAGTGTGAGGAGTCTCACCATGCGGATGAAGCCAACGATCAGCAGAGCCAAAGATCTTTTCTCATCATCAAGAGTGAGTGCGCTGCAATACAGAGAGCAGACAGGTGACTAACTGAAGGCTGTCGCCAGGCAGGTCAGGAGACGTCAGATGAAATATCTGTCCTTAGTAACAATCTACTTCAAAGACTAAGAAGAAGAAAACACTGTGTCCTAAATCATTGGCATTTACTAACATCAAAATAAAAAAAGACACCCTACTTGACAGAGTCATGCATGGTCTTGCAGATGTGCAACATGGCGTTAAGGATGACCGGGTCTCTGGTGGGCTCCATCTGGTGTCTGCAGGAGATGGAGAACAATTAGAAGTCTAGACATTTCAGGTTTTTTTAAGATTATTTTTTGGCAGTTTTCAAGCCTTTATTAGATAGGACAGACAGGAAGTGGGGTGAGAGAGAGAGAGAGAGGGAGACATGCAGCAAAGGGTCGCAGGTCGGAGTCGAACCCTCGGCCGCTGCCTCGAGGACCCTCAGCCTCTTTGCATGGGGTGACTGCTCTAACCACTCAGCCCCGGCCTCCCAGACATTTCTTTATTTAAAACTCTTTCTAACAAATTTGTTACTTTTTTTCTGTCTTTGTTATCACAAAAGTCAACAAATCTCATCATCAAACTCAGAGGTGGCTCTTACCTGATGAAGACCTCCATGATGGATCTGCACACCTCCACCCTCACGCTGTCCTTCTGGAACATGTCTAGGAACGGCAGGAAACGCTCCTGGCAATCAGAAAAAATGGGGGACAACTTGTCATTAATCATTTCAGGCCTCCAGAGTGGAAACGTTCCATCATACCTGTTTATGAAGCGGGGATTGCTTACCATGGAGAAGAGGATGGAGAAGTCGTGGAAGTAGGTGAGGATCTTCCTGATCACTGACTGCAGCTGCATACAGAACAGAACAAGACAGAGTCACTACAGAGAAAACAACAGAAGGACGGAGAATGGTTCGGTTTCGAGGGAACAAGGTGACTTGTCCTGTTAACCAATGAGCTGCTAACCTGAGAATAAGCGTCCTCAAACGCCCGGTCAGGGGTCATGTGTTTGATGATGTCAGCTAGAACGGTGTTGACCTCACGTTTCTGAGAGCAGGAGACAAAAGAAAGGGGATGAAAAAGTGATAGAAACTTTAAAGGGCCCATACTTGTATTTTGGGTTTCTACTAGAACATGTTTACATGCTTTAATGTTTTTAAAACACATTATTTTCCTCATACTGTGTGTCTGAATATACCTGTACTCACCTTCTGTCTGAAACGCTCTGTATTAGCGCCTGTCTCTTTAAGACCTCTGTCTGCTCTAATTGGTCAGGGTTTCCATGTCTTCTGCATCTCTCCACCATCATTGCGACCGGGGAATGACTGTAACAGCACTGTAGCAGCACTTTCAACCTATATGCACTCACCGGCCACTTTATTAGGTGCACCTGTCCGACTGCTCGGTAACGCAAATTTCTAATCAGCCAATCACATGGCAGCAACTCAGTGCATTCTGGCATGTAGACATGGTGAAGAGGATGTGCTGCATCAAAGCAGCATCAGAACGGGGAACAAAGGTGATTGAAGTGACTTTGAACATGGCATGGTTGTTGGTGCCAGACGGGCTGGTCTGAGTGTTTCAGAAACTGCTGATCTACTGGGACTTTCACGCACAACCATCTCTAGGGTTTACAGAGAATGCTCCCAAAAAGAGGAAAGATCCAGTGAGCAGCAGTTCTGTGGGCGCAAATGCCTTGTTTTAGCCAGAGGTCAGAGGAGAATGGGCAGACTGGTTGAAGCTCCTCCTCTTCCTCCCCCTCCTCCTCTATCTCCTCCTCTGTGGGCACAGATGCCTCATTTTATCCAGAGGTCAGAGGAGAATGGTCAGACTGGTTGGAGCTGATAGAAAGGCAACAGGAACTCAAATATCCACTGGTTCCAACAGAGGAATGCAGGAGAGCATCTGTGAACACACAACACCACCTACTTTCTAGCAGAGAGGGAACAGCAGCAGAAGACCACACTGACACTTTATTCAGCACCAGGTGTGCCTAATAAAGTGGCCGCTGAGTGTATGGTGTAGTTGTGAAATCACAACTGTACAGAAGTCCTGATGAGTTGTTTAAAAGGCACAGTTTCTGAATACGGGCAGTGTGCATTTCTCTGTGGATTCAGCGCTTTGATACTTTCTTTTTAGTTTGTTTTAAGCACCTTGACCTGCTTTATAAAAGAGACATGGAGATCGCACTTTTTACAATATGGGACCTTTAAATTCCACGTGATAATTGTTACAAACTGTGCTTTACTCACTGTGAAGTGTCGGCAGGTGAACTCCACCCAGATCTCAGCACAGTTGACGTAATCCTAAAAACCACAAATAATCACATATGCAGTTATAACCGGAGTCATTTCATGGAAACAAACAGCAGCGTCATTCTCACGGCACCTGAGGACTGCGGACTTTGGTGACGACCTTCCAGGCTTCATTAAGGATCGTCAGTCTTTCCGACTCAGGGGGGTCTGCACAGGCCAGACTGCGACCCAAAGATCCAAACAGCAGATGCTGGAGAGAGGATGACAATTGAGCTTCCGCTCATATTTCAAGCACATTTAGACCATGCTTTAACCTACAGTATACCTCAACAGTAGAATAAACTTCAATTTTCCTGGAACATTCAAGGTTTGAGAACATTCCTCTCCATATTTATACAGAACAACTGATCGTGTCTTCTGACCTTTGGGAAGCCGGCCTCGTCGCAGTCTTTGATCATACCGATGAAGTCTGTGGCTCTGGCTGCCACAAATTCTGGCCTGAACGCCCTCATAACTGAATTCAGCAGCAAAGCACTATGGGAAACAGGGACACTTTTTGTTGGATCTTTGTGGTCAAAAATGTTTTTTTCACCACCACCAGAAACCATTGAAACACTGAGTAAAAGCTGTGTACAACTTTTGGTGAGTACATTGTGTTTTCGTTGTTGGCAGCGCATTTATGTGTTAACAATTTCTGGATCCATAAACTGGATTTTCATTAAATGGTTCCCAATCATTTTGACTTGTGAAAACAGCAAAGGTAACCACAGGGTGTTTTTTCCCCTTGCTTTATAAAAAAAACTAGGACGTTGAAATTCTCTAATTAGAAAAAAAGTAGCCATTATATTAAGAGCATGATTGGATGATAATTGTACCATACAGTGCACCTGAGTGGAAGCATTTGCATTATGTTTCTCCACTTATTTATTCAAGGTTTTCCTTCAATTCGTCCCTTACAAAATCAAAGTCCCATACTTCCTGTACAGCATGTTCGACAAAAAAGGCTACAGATTCAATCCAGCTCATATTTAACAGCACTCACTTGTTCCCCAGCTTCTTGCATCTCTCCATCATCTCCGTTAGCAGAGGCTGAAACGGAAACAAAGACAGCATTTAAACTCCTGAAAGCTTACAATTTTTGTTATATCAAAATTGTACTCCGTAAGATTTGAGACAAGTTGTTTCTAGCGGCCTCTTTGGCGGTAACGCGTAACTGCAGGTGAGCCTGTTCTTTCAGAGCCTCCATCTTGTCACATTCACGGTCACTATGTAGGTTGACAATTTTAATTTTTTTCTAATTTATGCCTTTATATAAACTTTATTGAAACCCATTCACCTCTCTACTTCCAGTCCGTTCCCTATATGTTTCCCTCTTAAATCCATACACACATTTGTTCCTATAACACTTCTGCTCTTACTACAAACCTGTCTCAAGTTGGAAGTTCCCAATTACCGATTACAAGTGAATGCAGCATAACGTTTGTGTCGAGTTGGGCCAGGAGACCAACTGCTGTCAGCAGCGTCACAAACATGGTGGCTTTTTTACATCTGTCGCCACAGACTCGTTTAGTGGAATACTCAGCAAAAAGGAAAGTAGAAGTGCTTTCATTAGTGGGTCAAATGATCACTCAACATTGCTTTAACTCACTCTTTGATGGATAGTAACTTTAAAGACAATTAAATAAGGAAAATCTTACGGAGTGCAACTTTACATAACTTTCAGTTTGAAAAATGCAAGCTCAATGAGTTTAGTTAAGTCAAACGTGTGTGACTGCGTGCCTCTGGAGCCCTGTAGGCGATGCACTGCAGGATCCAGTTGATGGCGGGTGAGTAAAGCGTCAGGTACTCGGGCACCTCCACCCTCTGCAGGACCAGCTGGTTCTGGACGCTCTCGCCGCTGATCTGTCGGAAGGTGCCCAGCAGGTCGAAGAAGTTGCGGTTCAGGCTGTCTTTCAGGTGGGGGGCCACTTCAATGCCCACCTGGAGGGAGAGAGCACGGTTATCTCTGGCCCCAGATCGCCTTTTTTCCCCCCCTTAAACATTTAGAACGTTCAAAAGTGAAAACAAAATGATAGATTCATGAACCAGTGTGTCGAAACAGGAAGGAAGGTGGAAGACACCACAATTCTGTTTTCGCATCACCCAGAAAGGGGAAAAGTAAGGCCAGGTACAAACAGTGAAGATTAGGGGGGACAGAGAAGAATTGGCTCAGAAACAAGAGAGAACGACAAAAGGAAGTGAGCATGTCTCACCCTGCAGAGGTAAGCTCTGGTGTACGCTGCCACCAGGGGGTCTCCAATCCCTCTGATCATGGCTGTCAACCTAGGGAGCGTCTCCTGAATACCGCTGTGAAGAGTTGACGGACAGAACGGGGCAGAAAGCAAGGTGTGTTATGTGTCTAAAAAAAGGACTATTTAGTTGGTCTGTTGTAACAAATGCATCTCCAAATCTTTTTAAATAACCCATAAATGGGATTCTGATTTAGAAGTCAAAAGTATGGAAGCCCTGAGAGGCAAGTGAGCAAAACATTTTTGATGAACCATACTCGAAGTCTGATCTAGATTGTTTTTACCCTGACTCCTCCAGATGGATTGATTCGCATTTGCTCTGCATATCCATCTGGAACTCTCGTTTGGAGATACATACCAATAAGATCAACGAAGTGTATGACGTGCCAACAGCGTCACGGCGAAGCTCAGAATGTCAGTAATGGATATTTGCCGTTTGTGTAACGCAAATTTACGGATACACAATTCCAGGTGCCCGGTCCATATTCCAACAGAAGGATCCAAGAGAAAAAGGCGTTAGCGAGCGGATACTATAGCTGCGCTCGTCCCATCCGTGGAAGCCGGCGTGTTGTTTCCACTGAACAGTCGCTTCTCGTTGGCGTCACACTTTAATCCGCCCCAAAACCAACGCTGATTGGGTGTTCGCTTGGTAAACGGCTCCAGATTTTCTTTCTTTACCGGTAAAATACAATGGCTCTCGAGAGATCAGGATGGTCTCCCAAGGCTAAATTGTTTGTATGTGTTGTTGTAATACTCATTTTGGCCACAAGAGGCAGAAGTGCATCACTACCCCATGTTCTAAAATAGGAATAAAACAGCAGATTAGCACAAATTAAAACACATTTCCAGCCAAAATAAAGGCACATACAGTTTCATTAATTGAGAAACATACAATAATTGTTTGTTTGTTTAGATTGCATTGATTAATTCAAATCAGGGTTCCCACACATTATTTCCTTGACTTTTCAAGGACCCATATCAAAATTTCCATGACCATTCACAATTTATAACGCAAAAACAACTGCACTGTAAAGTTTCAATCAAATGTTAATCACTGTATGAAATAAACAGCAACCTTTTTTCTCTCTAATAGTATTTACGTTCATATTCATTTCAATACATGGTCCTTTTTTCAGTCTGGCACTGGCTTTCAATCATGAGGAGAAAATGATTGTAGTATCCATGTATTCTTAATGCATTTTATTATGAACTCATTTTTAGATGCAAGACTGAAAAACAGTGGAGCAACGTAAGTGTTTAGTCTACATACTACATGATATTACATATACACTAGCTTGGTATTATTCAACATATCAGATGTACATGGGAGGGAGAGAGGAAACGCACAGAGAAAATGCAGAAACCTATAAGATAGTAAACTAAATGTCACACGCTGACACGTAAGAGCTACGTTACATAAACAGCTACAGACAGTACATTGGGCATACTGTTACATTACAGGGAAGGTTATCCACAGAAGATTACGGTAACGATTAATTTCATTAAAAAATTACCCAAAATCCAAGAATTCGACTTATTCCTGGCTGAAAAAAAGGGATTTCAATGTTCCACGACTTTTTAACGTTTTCCATAACAGCGAGAACCCAATAAAACCCACCTGGAAGAAAAAATCTAATGCACCTGCCAGAAGCTTTTTTTGTTTTCACAGATGAAAAAAATGTAACTTAGAAATTGCATTATCTTTTATTATGGAACTCTGAAAAATGATCCTGGCAAAACCTTGTTTCGCCTGTTCTTGAGTCATAAATGCAGGAAAGAAAACAATATTTGATCAAACTTAGAAAATGGATCACCAGAATTGATTATTTCTCACTTCCCTCTCAAGGCTTCTGTACGTTTCTCTGACTCTCAGACTGACTAATGAAATCCATAAGGAAAACACACTTACGACTTGTTCAGGAAGCGGTTGCACTTCAGGATGGCAGCCTCAACATATCTGTGCACAGTGGTCAAAGAGTCACATTTCTACATGAGGACTGCACCCTGGATGATGAGGGATGTCATGGAGTCGACCTTAAATCAGTCCAAATGTAATGTTTAATTTAACATAGAAGTCAATATGTGATAAAGTTTGAGAATGGAGAACGGGTAGTATTAAAGGTTGAATATATAGAATCTTTATTAAAAGCTATATATTTAAAAAAGAAAAAAGAAAATACACCCACAAGGCGTATTCAGGGATAAAGAATGAAAGTATTGCTTTCCATAAAAAATATATATAGTCTGAATTAATACTTAAATTTTTGTTGTGCATTGCTGGTTGCCAGGGTTGTCTGTTGTTGGGTGCAGCTACTGTAGGCTGGCACTGGGAGACGGGCAAAACCAGAGTCAATACAGACAAGCATTCACTCCATGGAATGAGAGAAAGGAGAGAAACGGCATTAAAACGCACGCCCAAATGGCTACGGTTCTCCTTGATCGGTAAGATCACTTTCATCTTTACTAAGCTGGAACGACTAATGTTAACGGCTAACGCTAACTGTCAGTCAAACTCCTCTAATCCTTGTTTTTATGGTGTGGTTTTTTCCGGAGGTGATGGGTTCAGACAGAGTCAAACAGACTCAGGTCTCCTGTAGGCTTCTGGACCGGGTCTGTCTCCAGGTATTTTTTGTTGTTCGGCTACGATCTTGAGACAATAGATGGTGGTGCTCTGCTCATTCTCCATATTCAACCTCTAAATAAGTTGTTTATTCATTTTACTACTCCTTTTTGGACATTTCAAACTGTTTAACTATTTTGTCCATTTATTTTGTATGGCAAAAATTTTTTGTTATTATTTATTTTCTTTTTTTTCTTTTTATTATTTCTTTTTATTGTTATTCCTTACACATATTCAAAATTTAAAATAAAGAAACTAAACTAAACTAATGTTATAAGAAGAGATGTGGACTGATGCAGGGGCTGATGCAGGGGCTCCGGACTAAACTATCTGACAAATAAATAGAAAAATTAGAGTCAACGGGGAGAAGAATCCGAAGGCCAGATAAAGAGGTGGGACATTAGTCACCCGAGAAGCGTCTTTGAGAAGAATAGATTGAAACAGTGAAGCGTCTGCTGATGGGGTGAGTGAAAGGATACAGTCTGGGCAGAAGCTCTCTGATGGACGCGATCTTGTAGAACCAGTTTAGGCACGTCTCCTTGGCCGTGTCATTCACATCGTCGACCGTGAACAAGTCTGAGGAAGGAGGAAGAGGAGCGGACGTATCGGACAGGAGCCGGGGACATAGGCCGTACATCCATGACAAAAACATTCAAACTAAATCCCACTGTAAATGGGAGAGTATCTGTACCTGATAGGGGTCGTGGGTCCGAACACATGGTCCAGATCCTATCGTACACCAGCCGGCCTACACACAGAGAGACTACAGTCAGAAAAGTTGGTCCTCTTCTACTGAACTGAGACGTACGAGGATTCTCTACGCACCGAAAGTGTCCAGGATATCTGTGATGAGCACAAACTTGCTGGGGTAGAACTGGATCACAGAGGTGTCGGACAGAAGCTTTGAGCACTGGAACACAGATCTCGGATCAGTTGTATTTTGACGCAGAGGTGCTTATTGTGACCGGGGGAGCATGAAGAAATGAAGTGGTGCTTTTTTGAGTTTGTTTGTGCCATTGTTTTGGGGATGGGTGTGTTCGACTGCAGGATTACCTGGATGACGATCTTCAGGGCTTTGACCTTCTGGTCCGAGGCCCAGGCTTCCTTTAGGGACTGGTTCAGCTCCTCGATGCGGTTGGCGTAATCCTGCTGGGAGAGGTTCAGCAGCTCTCTCTGGGAACCCTGCACACACACGCACACAAACACACAAACAAGTCAGTGCAAAATCTGGATTCATTCTTCTTAGCTCGAATGAAGTTTACTTCAATGAAAATCTATTGTGTTGATGAATTTTGCAGCTTATTTAAAGGTCCCATATAGTAACAGATATGTCTTTTGTAAATATAAAGCAGGTGAGTGAGCTACAATCCACAGAGAAACGAGGCACACAGCCTGTATTCAGAAACTGTGTCTTTAAACGAGCTGTCGGGACTTCTGTACAGTGTCTGTAAGATGTCACAATGATATCGGTAGAAAGTGCTGCTACAGTGCTGTTGCAGTCATTCCCCGGCTGCAATGACGGTGCAGAGACACAGAGGGCATAGATGTGGAAGACCTGGAAACACTGACCGATCAGAGCAGACTTTTTCCCTCTTAAAAGGGGTTTTTATATAAAAAATACATCAGACAAAGGCTGCACTTGGACATCCTGTCTATGTGAAACAAAGGCGTAATATTCCTCCTTCCATCAAAGACGGCGTTCTGGGATAGGCGTGAACATGTGACGTCACATGATGCACAGGGTTGGGCGTACAGTTATGTAAAACATATGCGTATATAAGTACATAAGTTAAGTTGATCTGCCAATTCAGGACTTTCTGTGCCGCGATGATCAGCACCTGACGGATTTCACAGGCTTTCCAGGCGCTCATCAAACTGGGGATATTTTGCTGTCTCTCGTTTCTGTGATCAGCTTTTCCCTGCTTCTAAAACTCCCGGCCAAGCTGCAACAACTCTATTTACATGGGAATCGAGCCGCAAATATGGCTGGCGGCAAAATCATGTCTTACTGTCGAGTGTAAAAACACCTAAAGAGAAAGGCGCTAAAGGTGAATACAGGTATATTCAGACAGACAGGATGAGGAAAAGAATGTGTTTTCAAACATGTCAACACGTTCAAGAAGAAACAAAAATTACAACTTTGAACCTGACAATGAGCCTCATATGGGACCTTTAGGCACCAATAAAGGCGGTGAAAGTGCCTTTAATGTATGAGCAGTATGCATACAAACACATGAATTTAATCTTGACTCATTCAATTGTTACAGTAGAGATAATTTTAAAATGAATGTTCCCATTTAGAACCCACACTCTAATATATCGACACTTATGGACAGAGCCGTACCTCCTCCAGATCATCCAGTTCCTCCAGGCGAGTCCGAACCTTCTCCGAAACAGCCGAGGATCCCGGACTCGGGGCTTTTCCTACAGCGACAATGGGAGTGATTGGTTAGCTTTCGACCACGAACACACACACAAACTCTGTGTTGCTTTTGATGGATTACTTCAAGCAGTGTTGGTTGATTATTTTTGACACTTGGGGCAGCACAACAGGCTGTAAACACAACAGTGAAATATCATGGCCTAAAAAAGCTGTTATGGCATGTCACATTCACACATTTACACAAGTTTTTGTTTCTACCCGACACATTCTAGTGCAGTTTTCACTCTCTTTTAGCTCTGATTTGGTCTCCACCAACTCCTGAGGAAAATATCTCGTTCTTTAGCTGCTTAATGCTCCACTATGTTCACCAGCTAGGTGCTAAATGTGCCTGGTAAACAGTGAGTTTATCAGGATGTGAGTGTGATTCATACTTCCCTTAACGCCACAAAAACATGATGCAGCCTTACCTCGATCAGAACCCATGAAAAGATTCTGTGAAGACAAGAAATTGAAATTAGGCGCCTGTCGTACAAAGCATGGCTGTGAACACACTTCCTTCGTTTAGTTTAAAGTAACGGAACAACTTGCTACGACTCACAATTGAGAGTTTTTCTGTGGTGGTGAACCTGGCCAGGATCTCTCCTCGTTTTGACGACCAGGGCTCAAAGTCTTCTCCCACCGCCTCTTCCTCCTTGTCCCTCTTCTTCCTCCCCAGGTCCTGGAAGCACAGCACAACATCTCCCCTTAAAAAAACAGATTTGGGCTTTCCACTTCTGTGTTTGGCGAATAGGATGGCTGGCTGGCTGAAAGATCAGAGGAGAAAAGCTTCTGGAACAACATTAGTCTCAGTATCGACACATCTGTGTGCAGCGTCACTGACCCCTGCGGAGGCGCTGTGTGACATAACGGGGGTCTCAGTGGCCGAGGCTGCTGCGAACATGGAGAGGGGGTCGGTCCCATCCAGCATGGAGCTGAGGGGGTCCGCGGGCGCCGAGGAGGACGAGGAGGAAGATGAGGAGGTGCTGCCTTTACGAGCCCCACGGCGGGTCTTTGTGTCCGTCACCTGGGTGGAGAAGAGGGGGGGTCTGAGCTGTTAAAGGGACATCAGTGAGCTGATAGTGGTGTCGGACAGTATGAGGCTAACAGTAGGAAGACCGTGATAACAGCAGGTGGTCTACCATTATGGGTTTGAGGGGATGGTAGTCTCCAAACTCAACCGGAGCAGCCTCGGGACGACATCTCTGCAGCTCGGACTCATAGTTGCGCCCTGTGGATCGCCTTGGTACACAGCAGACAGACAGGACACCAGAGTCAGCGGTTTCTACTGACAGCCTTCCGGTACCAGTCTGAGGTCTCTGAACACTCACACACACTGCATTGGATGCATACTGTTGATTGCTTATACATGCAAACACTTGAAACACTTATTAAATCCTGTTAGGGTCTAAGATCTCGCCTCAAACCCAAAGATGAAGGTGTGTGGTGGCAAAAGACCCCCCAATAAGGAAGTGCTGCTACCAAACCTGTGCGATACAACAGACACATCCCCACAGGCTCTACCACACCACTAACCCCCTAATAAAGAGGGCACCTGGGCCTGTCGCCATATCACTCACTGAATGCATCTGACTGGGATTGTTATGTTGACAACCTGGAAAGAAAAGTTGTCATTTCATTTTGGGACGCTAAATTCTAAATAATCTCGCGATACACGGGTTTGAATGCAGGCACGTTCTCAAAACCCACGCAATATCAATAAATACACGGTTTAACTTTTATTTATGTTGCTTTTTTTAAATAAGAAAAATGCATCTTACCACTGCACCGCAGCCATTTTTCTACAGTCATGTGACACCTCAGTGCTTCCTGGTTAAGGCATATTTAGAGAAAGCGCTGTTTTTGGGTTTAAATGCGCGGACTGTCACATATTTATGTTGTCGTCGTAAGGACTGATACTGTGGGTGCACACCATGCTATTGTTTTACCGCTTATAGCAACGACAGCGTTCATTTTTTATGTTTTAATGAACCGTTGCAGCTACAAGACGACTTCATTTCCCAGGACACATTGCGCGTTGTCAAGAGAGCGTCGCCAAAGAGTAGACGAAGAAGAAGAGGTCTCACTCTGGAATGTTTTTTTGGGGGGAGTTTTCCTTTCCGTTGTACGAAGGGCTGCTTGGAGAAAAAAAAATTCACCTTTGGTATACCCGTATTTGACACTCCACTGCTACATTTATCGTATAATTGTTTTTCCTGTCACCACTTTAGCCGAAAGAGACACGTCCGCCTGCTTCTGTTGAAGACACTTCTGCGCAATAGACGATCTACGTGAGTAGCGCCGCTCTGAGCTGTGTGTCCGCGGCCGCACACCCACGGTGAGACCGGTGGACCATGGCTACAGGGGTCTGACCATGACCTAACCGGGGTGCTGCAGATTCGTCCGCCCGTTCCACCTGACCAGGTACAGCACGTCAATGTCAACTTTGGACCGAGCCGGTGTACTGTATTTATTAAACACGACCGTTAACGTGGTCCGGTTGGAGGCAGCTAGCAGTTAGCTAACGGTAAAGCATTGTAGCTAAACTGGAGGAACGCTTTCTCTTACGGGGTGACACGATAAATAGTTTTAGTTCAGTCCGTCAGTGTGTGATGTCTTTATGTGGACTCTTTGTCAGTCGTCCATTGAATTCTTCAACCCTCATTTTATTTCGATAATGGTGATATTCTGTAACCTAACAGATCTATTACGGACAACCACAATACTGCATTCACATATGCAATACTTGGGTGTATAATAGTAAAGCGATTTTGTGGCTGTACACGTGAACGTTACATGTTGTTGTATCGACTGTAATATAAAGGGGTGGATGATATCGTTACTGTCAAACTTAGGTCCACATGCTGGCATTGTGTATTCATTTCACTCAGATAGAACTGTAGCTTCAGAAATGCATCACCTGACCGTGATGTGGCCTTAAAGGATGGAGAGATACATTACTTCAGATAATTTAAGCAAGAATTGCTATTAACAATTGTTTTCATTGTCGATTAATCCGTCGATCTTCTCCATTAACCGATTGTTTTGGTCTATAAAATGTTGATCATTGGGTTTCTCAAAGTCCAAGATGATGTCCTCAAATGTCATACTCAAAAATATTCAATTTACCGACATAAAGGAGGAAAGAAACCAGGATATAGTCACATTTAATAAGCTGAAATCAGAGAATTTGAACTTTTTTTCCCTTAAATTATTCAATCCACAGAGTAGATGTTTTAATCCTCTTTTATATGTATTCAGTGTGGGTGCCTTAGTGGAAACATTGCACATTTATACTATTTACCTTTGTCACAGATATGACAGTTTTGCACATATCTTCACAAAATTACAACATTTAAAGACTGCACAGCTACATCACTTTAATTCTCATGGGTTTTACAAATTTCTATGGTATTTTTCACATCTTTTTTTTTATTATAATAGTAAAGTATTTTATCATATATTTATTGGTAAGAACTTCTATAATGACAATTATAAATTTCACTGACATTTTATAGATAAAACAGTTATTTAATCGAGAAAATATTCCTAAGATTTATAAAAGAGAATTGTTGGAAGCAGCCCTAAACATGACTTTTTTGTGGCCATTCATTCCTAACTCTTGATCCATTTTCCCCAAGTGAAAGGGGCCTCTCACACATTTGTGTAGAGTAATCACGCCAAATAATAAAGATTTAATGTGGTCATCACGATTTATTAAAGTTGCATGTGTAACAGGTGTGATCGTGTGTAGTGTTATAAAGACACCACAGGTCAGGCTTCCCAGTTGAGTACACACACACACACACACACACACACACACACACACACACACACACACACACACACACACACACACACACACACACACACACACACAGCTTAGTAGTTAGCTGACTTTGCTAGCCACATAGCCTATGTGTCGTTGTTTCATCTCGTCTCATCTTCAACCGCTTATCCGTGGTCGGGTAGAGGGGGCAGCAGCTTTAGCAGGGGACCCCAAACTTTCCTTTCCCGGACTACATTAACCAGCTCTAACTGGGGGATCCCGAGGCGGTCCCATGAATATTTGCATCCATATTTAACCTCCTCTAGGTACGTATAGTAAACAACACTGCACAATGTTATAAATATGACCAACTGCTCACATGGGTAAGTTAGACTGGGAATAAGGTAAGGTTGGTCCTTCCCTAAAAGATGAGCACATGGTATGACCTTAACATATGAGACATGTCACATTTACAGTTTTAGATCACTTCTTGCAGTTGCAGGCTTTTTCACTGTGAGGTCACTGTGGATAGTCGAGGTGCAGGTGATAGCAAAGAGGGCACATTGTTGACACTCCTTACTGGTACTGTCCACTTAAGGCCCCCATTAGCATCTCTCATTATTAATGCCATCCTATTTTGGAGAACTTGAACTTGCCTTATCTGTGTAACCAATACTCACTTTCATGAAATGATGCCCTGGATCAGGTAGCTACTTTATTTCCTTCTTAAGATATTCACCCCATTGCATTGCCGTCTTACTGGGTTACCACTCTGCGTCTCCCCTGTAAGTTTCTAAGAGGGTTTTGGCCTGGAGATGTGGATTTGCTGTGAATTATTAAAAGCAGAAGTTTATTTGCAGGGGCTGATGGGCGTAGCTCATTACCTGATAGCCCGTCCTTGTTTTCTTTGACGGACGTCTGTCTTACAGAGGATACAGTCACAGATTCAAATAGTGCCTTTTAGAACTTGAGGTCCCTTTTGCTGACTGCTGCCTCTGCTTTGGGTGTTACTTAATTTTTAAACTCTGACTTCGCCTGAGGGAAGCCGGCAGAGATGACAACGGAAAACTCGGCGCCCTTCCGGCTACTCTACGAAGAGCTGCTGTTTTGCGTGGCCTGCGTTTGTAACTGCTGGGGTCTGTGTCTGTGTGTTTGTGTGTGTCTGGAAGGCAGAGTGTGCAGGCGAGGAGGTGGCGGTGGCATGCGTACGGCCAGCAGTTTAAGGTGGCAGCTCTCCCGGGTCATGAGGCTGACGCTGCGCTGGTGCCGGCTGTGCCGCCTACAGAGAGGAGGCAGAGGCGAGGGATCCAAGGAGCACAGGTTCTCGGAGCTGTGGAGCTACAGCAAGCTGATGCTCAGGTCGCTGTACTTCAACAGCCACACCAACGCGGACACTCTGCTCGACTGTGCGTTTGAGCCAGTCTATTGGATCGTGGACAATGTGACCCGCTGGTTTGGAGTGGTGAGCTGTTTGAATTCTAGACGCTTCTCTTCTCCCTACACACCAAAGCTATGTTCTTCACCCACTCATGTGTTTTCTCTTCCTCTCTCAGGTGTTTGTCAGCCTGGTCGTACTGCTGACTACCTCGGTTTTGGTCATCGTCTACCTGTTCGTCCTTCCTACAATTGTCAGCACTTATCCTTTGTACCGGGTCGTCTGGCACCTCTGCTGTGGCCACTGGCTTCTTATTATGGTGGTCTTCCATTATTATAAGGCCACCACCACCTCCCCAGGACACCCGCCCAAGGTACCAAACTCCTCCCTAGGCAACATCCACACTGCTACGTTTTCTTTTTAAAACAGTGCTTCGAAACAAAAACGATCTCCAGGGACGGCAGGTGGCTGAGTGGTTAGAGCAGTCGCCCCATGTAAAGAGGCTGAAGGTCCACGAGCGGCCGGGGGTTCGACTCCGACCTGCGGCCCTTTGCGGCGTGTGTCCCCCCCCCCCTCTCTCTCACCCCATTTCCTGTCTGTCCTATATAATAACGGCTTGAAAAAAACGATCTCCATCCCCTGAAAACGCATATCACGTGAACATTTGCATACTCTGAGTGTGTGTGCTGGTGTAAACAGGAAGTAGATCGTCTAATGTTACTCTGGTTGAAAATCTGGTTTGCAAACTTCTCTGTTTTAGGGGCTCGGAAACATCGGAGTAGTGACGACGAGAGGCATAGTGTTTATTTATTATAATTGTAGTAGTATTTTACAGATAAAATGTCTGTCTACTTCTTGATTAGATTGACTTCTGTTGTTCCAATAGACAATAATACATCTCCTTAATCTGTGTTTTTTTGTTTGTTTATTGTAGGACAAAATTCACATTCCCTCAGTGTCCATCTGTAAGAAATGCATCACTCCCAAACCGGCCAGGACGCACCACTGCAGCATCTGCAACACGTATGATCATCAATGAATCATTTCCATGTACAGGTCATCAGTGTTGTCTTTTTAATGTAATTAAATTGATCGATAACTTCATTTTTGAACTGTTTTGTGTTATGTTACAGATGTGTTTTGAAGATGGACCACCACTGTCGTATCCTTCTAAAAAGCAACACATAAAAAAACTCAAAAGTGAACGCATGAAACCGTACATTTACATTTTAAGCTTTTAAAATGTTTTTTTTAAATATTATTTTCTACTTTAAACATATTGAACTGAACATGTTTCCAGCCTGGTTGAACAACTGTGTGGGCCATTTCAACCACCGCTACTTCTTCTCCTTCTGCCTGTACATGACCCTGGGCTGCATCTACTGCAGCATCAGCAGCAAGGACATGTTTCTGGATGCCTACAGCGCTATAGAGGTGAGACCGGAAGAGGTATCATGCTGCAACATCACGTCTATGACCAAAAAATGACCACCAGTATCTGTGGGTGGAGTTTTTCTTAACATCTAGGCTACTGCCATCCCCAACCCAATTTTAGTTTTTTTCTCTCATAGACCGTAAATTACAGTATAATAGACGTAGCCACCATGACGTCAACTATTGTCTTGTGTTTTAAAGCCAGGAGTTGGGCATTTAGCTGTAACAATCTTGGTATTTTGCAGCCAGAAGTGACCCCATCTTGACAAGAAGGCGGCGCTAGGGAGTAATGCTACGCTGCTGTCGCTTCAATTGCGCTGCATTAAACACTTAAGAAGGACATTTTTCTATTCAATTCAATTTTTAACTGGCAGATGCAAGTCATCTGGTGGGTGACTGGGTCGTTTACGCATCTGCATGTACGGCAGTGACACAGAGCCGGTTGAAAAAAAAAAAAGCCCTTAAGTTACCAGCTAATGCTAACGCTAGCTACCTTGGTTAACAAGGTGCAACCACTGAACGATGATTAAGAGATTGGCGACCAGTAAATTACAATTAACTTTGATGAAGTGAACTGTGAGATGGTCAAAGTCACGCCCTAAAGCATCTCCTGCTTTATAGTCTATTTTACTTTAAATGGGACCATAATTTACTAAATGACCCTCATGTTGTATCGAAGAAGACTAAAGACTAGCAACTGAGACCATAAACTAAGTAGGACAAGTTTACTGAGGTAATAAAACAAGTGAGAAGTAGGCTCATTTTCTCATTGACTTCTATACAAATGGACCTTTGTGGAGCTAGAGAAGTCGGCCCCCCTCCGCTGGACATTAGAATGACTGCCCCTTTAAGGCACTTCACCATTGGCCTCCTGTTTCTTAGTCTGATTGCTGCCAATGGTACAAGTAGAGATGGTGTTTGGTTTAAGCGAGGAGCTATGATGAAATGTTTTGTATGTTGACAACTGCCAGACGATAACAAGAAGGTAGACAGCGAAACAGGAGACATGAAAAGGATCTTTACTTTTCTGCTTTCACATTCACCTCTGATCCAGGATAGCCTTATGTCAAAGGTGCCTGTGTACCAGCTAGTAAACCAACAACTCTAGGCTTTAAATACCAACTAATATGAAGGTTTCAAGTCCTTGCCACCCAAATATCTCTTAACCTGGAACAGTATCCAGCATTTGTAACATAGCCATATTGTATGAAGCCTGACTATTTCCTTTCACCTTCAGAGATACTATCAGACCACTCCTCCAACTGACGCCTACAGCGAGACCACGGCTCAAAAGAGTATCATCTTCCTCTGGGTGCTGACCAGGTAAGAAACAGTTCACCACATATATGCCCCATTTAATCGGATAAATGTTGATAACGTCACGCAGAAAGCTCAGGTTGTGATATGTCCCCTCCGCAGCTCAGTGACAGTAGCTCTTGGAGGACTAACCCTGTGGCACATGATACTCATCAGCAGAGCAGAGACCAGCGTGGAGCGGCACATCAACAACAAAGAGACCAGAAGACTCCGGGAGAAGGGCAAGGTACGTACACTCCTTTCCAAATGAGCACTGGACTACCTGTGGAGCCATAGGCTGTATATAAGAGATGGACAGAGTCTTCAATGCTCAAGTTCCTTAAACCTTCATTCTTTCTTTCTTTCTAATGTCCAGTAAGGGGCGACTCCACTCGGAAAAGAGGATTGTATAGAAGTCAATGAGAAAATGAGCCTACTTCTCACTTTATTTATTACCCCAGTAAACATTTTCCTAATGAGTTTATGGACTCAATCTCTAGTTGCCAGCCTTCTTCAAGTAGAGCACGATGTATATTTTGTTAATTACGGTCCTGTTTAGAGTAAAATAGACCATGGAGTGGGGCGGGGCTACATTTTGATTGACAGGTCATCGTGCTAGCAACAGGTATGGGTTTAATAAAGCATCCACAGCACTGTGTACACTAAAAAAGTTCCGAACTTGTGTTAAATATTATGAAAAATATGTATGTTCTTGTCGTACATGACGGTTTTGAGACCTGGGAGTTAAAGTCTTAAAACATTAACCCTCTGTGTGTTTTCATTTACCTACCCTAACAATGTCTTGTTAAGCTGTAGCACCTTGCTAACAGCAAAGCTGGATAGTTAGGGTCAGGTTTAGTGTTAGCAGGTAACCGAAAGGGAAAGTGCAGATTTTCAAAATGGCACATGCAGATGAACGGTGCGAGCACCTCGAGCTCCTCCCTGCTCACCTCCTAGCAAAAGTCCACCACATGACCCGTGTCAGCCAGTTGAAAATCTTCAGTTTCCCTCTTTAGCATTTAGCGCAGCGACATTTTGAAACGATGCTTGCGATGTGCTCAGCTGTGCCCACTCATTCAAATATGGTTATGTCCAGTTTTAAAAATCCAAGATGGTGGCTACATCAGCCTCTTGTAAATTTAAGGACTAAACCCTTAAATAACATTAACTCCACTCAAGTATTTAGGGTAAAACACAACTTTGAAAATGGCACAGGAGCAGCTTTTTTATGTTTCTTCTGCTCTAACGCAGGTCTTTAAAAATCCATATCACCATGGAACAGTGAACAACTGGAAGTTACTGTTGGGTGTGGAAAAAAGGAGGTGAGTTCAGTTGCACATTTTCCTAAGTGGAAACTACAGCACCCACCACACAAAAAGAAGCTTACTCATGGATGAGAAACTTACGGTCGTTGCAGCAGGAGATGCAAACATTAGTGGCTTAGCCGTAGCATTAGCTAGCTAAATCGATCAGCTACACCTACAGCTCGGTTGAGGAGCACAAGCCTCCCGTCCATGAGTTTATGTTTCTGTGAGGTGATACGCTTGGAGGGTGTAGTTCGGTAGAAGAAAATAGTTCCTACATGAAACTGCTCACAACAGGTCTGAGGATTATCTTAAGTAACGGGTCAGGATTTTCTTGGAAGAGACATTGCTGTTGAGTTTTTCAAATGTATTTTTTTGGTGCCACTTTGTCCCATTATATTGGAGAGAAGGCCCACCTCTACAGCTGATATCTCCAACACTGGGTAACTCACACCAAAACGGTCTAGATTGATAAATCGCACTACAGGAGAGAGGAAACGTGTATGTTTGATTTTGGGGCGAAGTGTCCCTTTTAACACTACAGCGAAGCACTACTAGTTACTACTATATAATAGAGAGGTAATTACAGAATTGAAATACATAGAATGGCTTAGAATAAATAAAATATAAATACATTTAAAAAAAATACAGATCATAAATGGGAGGAAAAATGGGGTTAGATTTCATGAAACCTTAAGAACTTTGACTTTAAAGGGCTAAACAATCCTCACTTGGACCCAAATTTCTTCCTATTGTGTTTCATAATGATTTCACACAACACAGCAGGAAAGCCTTTATTGATGCACAAGCACTTCAACAACCACTAAGTCAGTGGTTCTTAACCTGGGTTCGATCGAACCCTAGGGGTTCAGTGAGTCGGTCTCAGGGGTTCGGCGGAGCCTCCGCCGCGGAGGTCAAGACACACCCGACTCATCGTGTAAATTCATGATGACACGCCCCGCTTGGCCATCACTGGCTGCAGATGATCATGTGACATTGCTTGGCCAATCAGTGCTGCAGAGAATTTAATGCGCTCAGTAGTCAACGTGTGACTGTCGTGGTAGTACGTCATGTGATTTCTTCCTTAATATTTTAATCCATACAAACTATGTCGAGCAAAAAAAGAAAGTGGTTGGACGAATATGTACAACATGGATTCACATGTATCACGGAACGTGATGGGAGTCAGCGTCCTATCTGCATGATTTGCAATGCCAAGTTGAGCAACTCTAGTCTCGCACCGGCAAAACTAAAGGAACACTTCTTGAAGCTCCATGGAGACGGGGAATACAAGAACACAACGCTTGCTGAATTCAAGGTGAAGAAAGCCAGATTCGATGAAAGGGCCACTCCGCCTGCTCTTGGATTTGTACCCATTAACAAACCGATCCTCGAAGCATCTTACGAAGTTGCTTACCTGATCGCAAAGCAGGGCAAGCCCCACACCATTGGTGAAACACTCATAAAACCAGCTGCGTTAAAGATGGCGAATCTGATACTTGGAACAGCGGCCGAAGGTAAATTATCCCAAATTCCTCTTTCAAATGACACCATCAGCGACAGAATAGAGGACATGAGTAAAGATATCTTGGCTCAAGTAGTCGCAGATCTGATTTCAAGCCCGGCAAAATTCAGCCTTCAACTCGACAAGACCACAGACGTTTCTAATCTAAGCCAGCTTGCTGTTTTTGTGCGCTATGTGAAAGATGACATGATAAAATAAGATTTTTTATTTTGTAAGCCTCTTACAACAACAACTAAGGCGGCCGATGTGAAGAAGCTTGTGGATGACTTCTTTAGAGACAACAGTCTTTCATGGGACATGGTTTCTGCAGTTTGTACGGACGGAGCTCCAGTCATGCTGGGAAGAAAGTCTGGTTTTGGCGGGCTAGTAAAAGCCGATGCACCACACATCATTGTTACGCATTGTATTCTGCACAGGCATGCGTTGGCAACAAAAACCTTGCCTCCAAAAATGGCAGAAGCATTAAAAACTGTAGTGGAATGTGTGAACTATGTGCGAAATAGTGCTCTGAGGCACCGCATCTTCAGTGAGCTGTGTAAAGAAATGGGCTCTGAATTTGCGATACTTCTGTACCATTCTAATGTTCGGTGGTTATCCTGGGGACGGGTGCTGAATCGTGTTTTTGCCATGCGTGTGGAATTAGCCCTGTTTTTGCAAGAGCACCAACATTGTCATGCAGATTGCATTAAAATTCTGAGTTCATTCTCATTTTAGCGTACATAGCTGATATATTCGCAGCTCTCAATCATCTCAATCAGCAGATGCAGGGTGGTGGAGTCAACATCCTGGAAGCGGAAGAACACCTGAAGGCTTTTTCAAAAAAGCTACCGTTATGGAAATGGCGAACAGAGAACAATAACTTCGCAAACTTTCCCCTTCTGGACAACTGTGTAAGTAAGATCGAAGATGTGTCTGGAATAGGAGACATTTCTGTAACCATGGAACTGAAGCAAACAATTGCCACACACTTAGATGAGCTTGCAAAGTCTCTCAACGGATATTTCCCTACAAGAGAGTCATATCCAGCATGGGTGAGACAGCCGTTCACGTTTGCTGTTGAGACAGCAGATGTCAATGATGAATACCTCGACGAAATCATTGAAATTCAGCAGAGCCAGGTTCAACAGCAACTCTTCCGAACAACAACGCTCTCAACATTTTGGTGTCGACAAATGGAAAAAGTATCCAGTTATTGCTAAGAAAGCCCTGGAATTTTTTATCCCATTTGTTACAACATATCTTTGCGAGCAATCCTTTTCGAGGATGCTGGACATAAAAACGAAGAAAAGGAACAGACTTTGCTGTGAAAATGACATGAAAGTGGCACTTGCCAAGGTGAAGCCACGCATATCTGAACTGGTCTCTCAAAGGCAACAGCAGAAGTCGCACTGATATGCAGGTATGTTATTTCTTGTGATTTCATGCACTGTGTTTGTTTTATTCTTTGAACAAGGTAATGTTCATGCACAGTTCATTTTGTGCACCAGTAAAAAAACATATATTTATGTGTTGAATTTTAAAAAAAACATTTTATTTTTCACCAAAGAAGGGTTCGGTGAATGTGCGTATGAAACTGGTGGGGTTCGGTACCTCCAACAAGGTTAAGAACCACTGCACTAAGTCCTATGTGTATGTTTCCAGCCATTACAGGTGATTTGTTCTTCTGTCCCACAGTCACTGGATCACACGAGTCCTCTTGCCCTCCAGCCACCTTCCCAAAGGGGAAGGCATCCTGTGGGATTGCACCTTCACCAGAAAAGACCCCATGGCCATCTGATCCGCATCCCTTTTTCATCGAAACCGTATCAAAAAAACTCTTTTAATCCGCAGTCATACTACAAGCAACGTGACCGATGTGTCACGCTATTGTGACCAGCTCGGGACAAAGAAGAGAAGCTCCCGCTGTTTTGCTGGGTTTTCTTTGCACTGTTAGAAGTGGGAACCACATGGAAATAACCACTAGTGATTGATCGTCCTCATCATTTCCCACTTTCCCACTCTGTCTTCAGTTGACCTTGCACAGTAGGTCTAATCGCAGGCCGCGCCACCAGCCAATGTCAGCTCTGTCCCCTCATTCGACTTATAAATGGTGCTGCTGGCCAGCATTGTTGTAAAGCCTAAACCTTTGTCCCACCTATTTGTAACGACTCTTCGACTGAAAAATCTTGCACCAACACGAGAGGCTCTCTCGGCAGGTGAGAGGTAATATAGAAGGATGGATAGGACATTGGAAAGCTAATACCTAAATATTATTGGTAGCCGCCATTTTAGTTCTGCTACATTGTTGTTGCTTTCAAATATGAGACAAAGGTCAATACTAGTGTTTTGTTTTCCGTTTGGCTTGTCAGAGAAGGTCTCCTGTTTACATTGTTTGAATGTGTCAGCGTTAATGTGCTATCTCCACCCTTACTTTTAACGCTGGTTGTATGTCTTTGTTTTCAAAGCCTGACACTGGGCCTCACACATGCAACCACATTCAGGAACTTTTCCACCTCGGGCCTTTTCACACTTAACCCTCCAATGTTCCTGTTTGCATTCACAGCACAGCCATACCTAACCTCAATCCACCAGCTGGATTTATTCTCATTTGCTCAGCATGTCCATCTGGGAACTTTCGATCTTTTGGGAAGGGGCGAAAATACTGGTCGCTGTTTGGGTAAAACATCTGTCTATCACCAACACTAGGCCAAATCAACCAATCAGATCAATGAAGCGTATGACGTACTCACAGCGTGGAGTCAAAGTAAACAACATGTCGGTGAAGGATATTTGCCATTTGTGTAACGTGAATTTATGAATAAAAGTCACAATTTCAGGAGCCCGGTCCATATTCTAACAGAAGGATCCAGAGAAAAAAGAGTCAGTGAGCATAGCTGCTCATCTCATCAGCAGAAACCGCCATGTTGTTTACACTGAACAGTCTCTTCTCGTTTCGACCTGTCTCAAAACCAAAGCTGATTGGTTCGGTCACTTGGCAAACTTCTCCAAATTTTCTCCGCCGTACGTTACTAGACTGATCTGAGAGTAAAATAGAATGGAGCTCAGAGATCAGGATGGTCTCATGAGGCTAAGCCATACCGCCATTTTCCCCATGATTGTTATGAGGTCTTGACGTGGGAAATGGGCGGTACAGATTTCTCTAAACATCGATTCCCGCTCCCATTCACACATGAGCCCTTGCAGGAAACGTCCCTGCACATTTCAGGGAAAAGATTGCGTGTGAATGTGTGAAAGGGGCTTCGAGTTTCTCAAATCATAAATGATATTTAATCCCGTAGGCACCTGACAGTTGAGCGAAGACAGCCAAAAATTGCTGTTTGACACAACTTCAGACCGCCAAAAACATAAAATAAGGTATATCCGAAGGCATTTATTTGTTTCTGACATTGGGAAAGTGGAAAAACAGTGAAATTCCCCAAAACTACTATACGTCTGAACTCTTAAACCAAATCACACACATCATGCTATTCAATGTGATCTAATAATGTAAGAACTATCATTCCCCTGATACTGTTCAGAGGCCCGCCTCACACTTAGGGCTCACTCACACTGTCCTTCCGCACCGGGCAAAAAACGTTTTTTCAGCTAAAGCCTGGTGCGTTTGAGCAGTGTGAGTGCACCCGCTCCGCGCATAACTGCGGACAGCAGGCCGTCCACGGGCCGCCTGAGAGAGGTGGGCTTTTGTAGAGCACGTTTGCACATGTACGAGCGGGACAAGTACCCTAAAGCCCGGGGCGCGGTGCGGAAAGACAGTGTGAGTGCGCCCTGAAACCTCTGCTGTAGACCAATCACAATCGTCCTAGGTCAGCCCAGGATACAGTGACAGTGCCCTTCAAAAAAAAGCGGGGAAACATGTTTTGGTGGAACATTTGCACGTGTGGAGGCGAGCCATTTAAGACGTGTGTTGACTGTGTGATACGACTTTTACTGATGAAAAAAGACAAACACTATTTGACCATCGATGCCCTGGAGGAAGATTCTGTCTGAAAAAGGCAAGAACACTAATGTGCTCACGGCTCATTGATGATAAAAGATACAGCACCATTAATAGGTGACATGTTGATCCATGACTTCATATTAACTCAGAGGTGTGTCTGCTTAACCAAGGTCTTTAAGATTTCATTGCATGTGTTAACTTTGTGTCCTGGGCTGAGAACAAATCCATGTGTTTCTTAACGTGAGGGAGGCAAGATGAAAACACTTTTCCAACGTTCATTTTAGATTTTGTTCTTTAACGTCCTGTAATTACTTAGAGAATGGTCATTTTTCAAAAGCTGTGTTTTAAGGTTTACTTCTCTTGCATGTTTACACGCGCTGTTGTGTTTAGGGAGCGCGTGCCGAGCGGATTAAGAGTCTGATCTGATGCGCCGAAGAAGAGCGAAAAACCAAAAGTCACATTCACTTGTCTTTAAACTTCTGACAGGATTTTTATGAGTACTTGCAAGTTTAGATAAAGGGAAAATAAAGCGTCACAACCATTGTACATAACATTTCTGTCCTTGATGCTGATAAAGGAATTGTTGTGTGCCTTGTTTTGTCGTTCAGCCTTTAAAATGAGGCACTGTGAGATGTAATTCCACATTTTTTAATTCCCTTTTAGATTTTTCACCCCAACATGTTTGTACCAATAACTTAATAATGAAGGGGATTGGTGTGTAGTTGCCATAGCTGTGATATCATGTGTAACCAATGGGAGCTGTGCTCCACTTTGATTTATTATGTCTTTTTTTTAATAAAACACCCGATTGATATTTCTCATTTGCAGTGTTTCCATTTTCAGGTGATGTTATTTAGTTCAATAAATGTCTGTCAGGTCACTAACTCTGAATGAGGTAACACAGTGGTGAGGGAAGTATTACAAGGTCTCCATATTTGCACTATTAGAACGGGGTGTTACTCCTAATGCAAGAACGTTTCCTACTGCTGCAGCGTCGCATTAAACGCATTTAAGTGGCACGAGTAAGCTTTTATTATGAAATCACAGGAAATGGGATGCGTTTGACACTGGCCGCTATCTTTCATCAAAAAAATGCATTTAACAAAACGAGACATTCTGGGCATTTTTTTAAAATACATTTTCTGGCAGTTTTTCAAGCCTTTATTACAGACGGACAGGAACTGTGGTGAGCGAGAGGGAGGGGAGACATGCAGCAAAGGGCTGCGTGTTGGGGAGTCGAACCCACGGCCACTGCCTCGAGGACCTTCAGCCTCTTTACATGGGGCAACTGCTCTAACCACTGTTCCACCGGCCGCCCCATTCTGGGCATTTTTCTACAGCATCAGTTTGAGATACTGCAGGGACTAATGAAGAGAGAGGGGCAGCCACAGTGGACTGAGCTGTCACTGTTCACAGACTCAGGCCAATTATAGCCTGACTCTTATTAAACTTTCTTAATACAGGCTGTGTGCATCTCTCTGTGGACTGAGTGATTCCATACTATACTGTATTTATAAAATATGGATCGACTGATATGTTTGTTTATTTTAGGGCCGTTGCTGATACCGATTTCTTTTTCATCAGCCTTAGCCGATGACCGATAGGGCCTGACGATTTCCTTGAGCCGATATTATCTGGTACATGATAAACGTTAACACAAATATTCAACTACGTATTAAACAGATCTCTCGTCTGTGATATCACTGTGCTGTAAAGAGGGACCTTTGGAGAGAAACACGTGCGCGTCCAATCCTCCAGCCAGGTGTTCACTAAATAAAACTCCAACACTGCACGGAACAACGTCGGCATTATATCATCCTATAACCAGTGTTGGTAACAGCTACCGTATGAATACATAAAGACACAACGGCAGTAGCTTTATAGACCAGGCATTCGGCTTTCCCGTTTACCATTTGGAGAACCTAGCTTAGCTATAGCTTCAAGCAAAACACAAGAGCGTGCGGAGAATATGCTTGGTCTGTAAGTGAACTGCAGCGTCTCCAGCAACACGGAGCTGCCTGTGGACGCCTGTATGTGTATAATGCTGTGCAGTGAATGCAGCAGTCCGCACCCGCCGATACACGGAAAAAACAAAAATATCGTCCGGCCGATGTTTCGGTCTATCACTATTGCACAGCACCTCAACCTGCTTTATAATCTAAACAGACATGGAAATATAATAATATAAAACCTTGACAATTGCCACTTCAATATAAAATGACATTAAATGCATTTTGTATAATTACAAAGAAAGGTTTTTAATGACATTTGAAGTTAGACATTTTAAATATTGTCCATTTCCTTGGCATAAGTCGATAAGTCGACCTTACTGCAATGACTCAACATGAAGTATGATACAGCATCAATATTTGTGACAATATTGAGACAATACAAGGCAAAGGTTTGACACACACTTCACGTAACATACAATCTTAATTGAACATACATTAACCTCAACATAGGTATTTCATTATTAATCTTAAAATATAACTCATGTCAGTGGAGGCACAGAATCATGTCACCGAGGGCAACCAGAGGAGAATTGCCCAGCCCCCCCTCTCGGTGCCTGCTGGGTTCATTTGGCTGCGGGGCCACATCTTTCTCTGTAGTGAAGTTGAGATCTTTGATGTTTTCAGCAGCGCACATTCTCAAAATGAAGTTTAAAAAAAAGAAAGTACATTGTTCCATTCATCACGTATGAGCGCTGCGGTGACTTTTCCATTCGATGTATGTACACTGTTCGCTCTCTCTCTTCGTATAGGACTCCACACATTCAAAGTGCTTTCGACAGGAGCCATTTCAATCTCACAAGTCAACTTTTCTGACTAGATGGAAAACGGTTTCATTCAATTTTTCAAAAATCGGGCAAAAAATGTCTCAATTTCTTGATTGTTTTGTTCGTTAATTGACAGACAGCTACTTCAAAATACCACTGTCCATTTCATTAATGTTATATCATGATTTCTGGGGTTATTTTAACTTGCGGTCTTATGACAGTGATTTAAAATGCACTTTCAGCCAAATTTTTCAAATTAGGAACAACCAATATGCCTCCATCCAATCTGATGTCACGTTTTCTCCGATATCTAGTGAGAAAGACAAAGACGTACATGAGGTGCTGTACATAAAACTTAACTTGGACAACGCTCCATCGTCAGTCCACACACTCTTATTTGTGCGTTCACGAAGATACAGACAGTTACAACAGAAACTTTTCAGCAAAAAGGGGGAGAGAAAATGAAGGATGGAGGGGTTCTGGTTGAAAGATGAGAGCAGGGAGGATAGAGAGATGCTGGAAGATCCAAAGAAAGGGGGCAGACCACAGGAGGGACAGCTGTTCTGTGGACTGTTCAGCTTCGATCCTTGGCACCTGGTCCTGGGGTTCGACTTTCCCACCTCTGTATTCTTGCAGGTTATAGGACGAGGGGAGACTCGGGTTGTGTTTGAGGAGCAGGATCAACTTCCCCCAGGGCTTCCTAACAGGAACCTGGAGGAAAATAAAGGCCCTTTTACACATGCAGTGCAAACCTGAAATGATCTAGACATTACCTGGTGGAGCTGTATGTGAGAAGGTAAATGTCCGAATCAGTTTGACCGGACATTAAACAGACTTTAACCTGCCAGCTCCTTAGTACAAAGTACAACTGCGTCTAACCATTTTCATTGACTGGTTATGAATCTGTTGATCATTTTCTTAATTATCTGCCAATTTGCCTACTGGAAGAAAGACACTCTTACTTTTTTTGTCTTAGTCTTTTAGGAGTGGACATTTCCTTCCTTTGCACATTAAAACCTAGTTTACAGTCAATGATGATCATCTTTCATGATCATCTTCATCTTTTTCTGGACAGCATAACCGCATACTTTTGTTAACCGATGACGCCATCACCCCACCCCGGAACACTAACCACTGCGGTGTCACATAACAACAACTTCGTTGAGAGAGACACAGACCCATAGACTGTTTACTGAACTGGACTCTGAGCGGCTGCATGTGAATGAATTAGGCCGAGCACAGATTTCTCCCTTTTCCCTGATGCTCTGAATAAGAAGCTATATTGATGGCTAGTAGCTTTTTTATAAATAAGGTTGCCAAGAAGGTCTCAAAAAGTAGTGAGACAGTGTCCGCCTGTGAGTGCTTTGGGACGGGGAAGGGGCTCCCAGCAGCAACCTCTGCTCGTTGAGGACACTAACTACAGAGTGATTGGTGCATCAGAGTCAAAAACAGCACAAAAGTCTCCACTAACACCAGAAACAGTGACACATTTCTCTCTAGGATGGAGGAGGATTTGGGAAGTCTCCAGATTTGCAGAGAAACCCTTTTGTGTTTGTAATATGATTCTACACAACAGGGTCTCTCCCTTACTTCTCCTTCTCGTTACAGCGCCAGATCCAGGCCTGGCATGTGTATTACAGTGTTTTTAGCCGGTTTCATCGGGTTCGTGTGGATGCAGATATTCCCTAGGCCGAGTGGACGGAAAACTTTTGAGAACGGTGGAGAAAAAAAAGGTTGTTTTTGATCGTGTGGACGTATCCTGAGACACCACTTATCTCCAATCTACAATGCTGCCCTTTCATCCCTTCCCAGGAGATTCAACAATCTAACCTCAAAGAACAACTGTTCACAAATGGCCTCCTGTGACTCCAACGACTGTCGTTAAGACTCAATAGAGCACTAACGAAGTCCAAACCATCTTCCCACCAACGACTGTCATTTTAACGATGGGCATTGACACTTGGTGCACAAAGGGTTCCAGTGACATCATCGGCCTTGTGAGAGGTTAAATACCTGGATCTCCACACCAGTTAGTTGGACCAGTCCCAGCCTGGTCCTGGTCCTGGTCCAGTCCCAGCCTGGTCAGATGCGTACATGAACTGATGAAGCCTCTTGGATGAGAGGTGAAACGTCTTCCCTAGACAAATAACCAAGTCCAGTTGCTTTTGACTGAAAGTGCTTTGGGGATTCTCCTAGTGGACCTAGTGCAATTTTTGGCACTTCCTGACTGGATCAACCAGGAAGTCTCTTTGGTAGGGGCTTGTACTGAAGTCATAATTTTGGTATCGTGACAACACTAGACTAACGTGATACATTGTGAGGATTTGAAATATCCTCCAGTGTTCCTCTTAACAGCGGTTTCTGGTTCTTACCACTGTCCTCTTGCCCGGACCGCCTCCCTCCTCACCAGCCTCTTCTTGTCGTCCAGAGGCCGGGCCAGAGCTCGCAGCACTCGGGCCCGAAACGGCAAGACCTGATGTGGAAAGAAAAACTTATTCTCAGTGTCTGGGGAAGATTTTTCCCCCCAGTGTCTTTAAAAATAGGAATAAGTTATACAGTCATTTTAACAAATAAGTCAAATCTGCAGTATTTAAATTGTGCCTCTTTAAACTGTAAACTTCAGTCCAGACAGTAAATATGTTTTTCTTCACTGTATCAACTAGAATTGAGGTTTGACAGCCTTGAGGTTGTACGTCTCCACCAAACACTCTAGTTAGATCGCAATCACGATCACAAGAATGGGACGGACAGCCTGAAACAATAATGTCTCCGGCCTTAACTATCGCCGACACAGAGACATTAACACCCAACTGGGTTCACTGAAGAGTCCACATTTATTAAATGGAAGTGGAGGGAAATTGAGGGCTGGGACATTTTATTCACAATTCTTCAAGGAAACATTTTTGGATGGGAATCCAGAACCAGTTCCTGTTGAGAACTGGTAACAAATTGGAATCTGGTGCCTGTGAGCTTACAGAATTCATTCCTTTTGTAAATGCCTGCATGTTTTGTCCGGCAGGTGTGCATTCCAAACAAAAACTTCCAGCATGAAGGAATGGTGGAGAGGAGGAAACGGTTCAAAGCTAGGCGTAATAAGAACATCAGCACCACGCAGGCACATTTTGTCTTTGAAAAACCTGAAAACCTAAATGAAAAAGAAAGCTGTACAGATATCCTCTCATGTCACTCTCACTGTGTTCTGACTCGGAGGTAAAACAGTTGCACTAAAAAATCCGACTTTTCTTATTATACCGAAAAACAAGGGAATCCATAAAGAATCTGACAAATCAATCATTTGTATCAATAGAATCTTATCAATTCTCATCCCTACAACCATCTGTTGTTCGTGTTCGGGGTTTTGAGAAGGTATTGAATACTGACGAGGTTCTCAAGCATGGAATTTTACCTCATGTTCAGGGAAGCGGGAAATGGCGTGGATGCAGCGCAGTGAAATGATCCTTACGTTCTGCAACAAACAAGGAACAAACTCAATGTTCGACAGAGCTCCGGATAATTAACATGTTTATGCTATCAAGATTCAAGATTCAAGATTCAAGAAGCTTTATTTATCCCGAGGGAAATTATTGTAATCAGCAGCTTAATCAGCAGCTTCATCGCATCAAGAAAGACATCTTTTTCTGCCATTTTCTTGATTCTTGTTTTTTTTTTTTAAATGTTCAGGGTTCACATACATTTGTAATTACTTCATACTCTTCTACAACTGAAAGTAGAATTTTGTTGTAGTTTTGAACCCCCCAACGATGCTGATTACAGTTGGAATTTTTCCTGCTCACCATCCTACCAATGAGGACTAACGGATGAGCACAGAAGACACTGTCAGGTAGGACATGTGACTAACCATGGCTGGACTGGATGGGAGGGCCAGCAGCCTGCTGAACAAAGCCTCCAGCTGCTGGATGAGCACGGCTGGGGGGTCTACGAGGACGGGCTCCAGGCAGGACAGGGTGGACAGCTGGACGCCCTGGTCAGGACATGACAAGGCCTCCAACAGCAGAGACAGGAGCTGGAGAGGGACAGCAAAACACATTAATACTCATCATTTTTTGGATTAACTGGCAGGCAGCCACTGGTTACAGTAGTTTTAGCTCCATTCGATAAATCACTTGCAATGAGCACTTTACCCACCGCTGGTAGCTCAGTGACTTGAACTTGCTTGGGCAGTTTATTGACGATGTTAGACAGAGCTTTCAGGTAGTTGGCCTTCTTCTCTGTAGAGGAGAGAGGGATAAACAACATTCAGAGGAAGATAAAACCTGACACAAGTGATGACGGGGAGACCAGGGAGAAAGTCCAAAACTTCTGAAATAAAAAGTCACTTCATTTGGAGTTGTATCCTTGTGGAGATTTTACATATTGTCTTTCAAATATTCTGCAAATGTGATGTTTGACCATGAGCATGCATCTATGGCAACACACTGTTACCCCAAGTGTGAAAAATATTTCATACACAGCACTTGGTGGAAATTAACAAAATCATTCATTAATTAACTTAAGACTCTTAAGTATGTCCATAAATGTTCACAGCGGAATTTTCCATGGTTTAAAAGTCTGCGATTTCCATCAGACAGTATAATCAATATGAAGGCTCCTACAACGCATTGCATTTCATTCTTTCACTTCCACATTTTCCTTAATATATTCAAATATGGATGGCTATGGATGACTAATGATGCACTTTAAAGTGTCATTCCGGCACAAAATCATCCCATGGTCTTTTTCAGCACTTACATACATCATAAAGCCATCAAGACAGTTTTTTTCATGTTTCAACTATTAAAAGGAGAAATCTGGTAGAGTCGCTAACAGCTGGACATGGCTAACACTAATTAGCTCGGGGCAGTGCGGTGAAGACATTAAAACGTCTTTTTTAACCACTAATACTGCTCAAAATAACACCAAGCCTAGTCATGCAGTAGCATGAGAAGAGTCCCTACACAGAAAACAAGGCACCAACAGCATAGTTCGTGAACCCAGAGTTTATTAAAAGAGTGTTTTGAAAGACTTGGCCTGTACCAGCTCCTCTCGTAGTAAAGTCCATTCAAGTCTATCAGCAAATGCACTCCAAAAGGAAGGAGCCCGGTTAGTGACTCTCCTTTCTCCGTTAATAGATGATATACGTGTGAGTGAAATTTATAATTATGACTCTGTGTAAGTCAAAGCACAGGACAAGGCGCCCTTGTGCTCTGTAAACATCATGCCAGCTGGGCTGCTTGCACTATCTGTATTTAAACTCTACAGAACCTGACCTTGGGGGAACTCTTGGAGCCGGGAGCCGTTTGTGCAGGCCTTTTGAAGACGGCTTTCCACAAGGGAAATTATTTGGAATAAACTCACATAGAGAAAGCCGATCTTATGTTCATTGACTAATTTCCCACAACACACGAAAAAAACTGTCTCGATGGCTTATTTATATGTATGTAAGTGCAGAAAAAAACATGGGATGATTTTGCGGCAGAATTTCGCTTTCATCTTGATATTCATATCAGCAGCACAGCCCACATTTCTATGCTTAAATTAATGTGTGTCTTATTCTTTTTTTCATGGACTGTCTATAATGGACAGCAGCATGTGTTTCTGTCTGCTACAGTGCCTTTTATGTCGTCACAACTTTTCAAACGGGATAGATAATCTCTATAAATAGATTCTACATAGGAATGCAGAGGGCTGGATAGATGGATACTTCACTGACCCTGAGGAAAATTTAGTATTTACTTACAAAGGACATACTACAAATCCATATAGTGAACCCAAACTACTCAGCGGTGCTGTTGTCTCGTACCTTGCGGTGCAGCATTGAAGCCCTGGACCAACTTCGCTGAATTCTCGCTGAAGAAGCGCTGGCGGTACATGATTCGAATGTCGGCATGGCAACTGCGGTTCAGGATGTCGGCAGAGTCACTCATCAGCAGCGAAAAGCCGTCGGCTGCCACCGGACCCAGATCGGCATCATCCAGCAGAGAGAAGAGCTTGAAAATACACGGGAAAGTTCAAACTAAAGATTTATTTTTTTTATCTTTAGTGAACTGTAAATGAAAAGAATAAAACTGTTAGAAAAACACAAGAAAGATGCATGCTCGTTACCTTGTCAGTCAGTGTTGTGAACAGAGGGTGGTATCTGAGAAGCAGAGCCTTGGCAACCTGGAGACAAGAGCAACTTTATTGAACAAACTAACGTGTGTTTATTCACCATTAACTGGATTTAATGATTGACAGCTGAAGCAGAAAAAAAACGTGTGTGTCGTCACACACCAAATGTCAGAACTATCTGACCAAAAGTTCTGACATTTGGTGACAATAGAGAAAAAATAATGACGCAAACAATCTGCAGCAGACAAATTGAACTTGACTTTTACCCAGATCATGAGGGTGAAGGCCTGAGTGCGTCCAGATGAAGACTCAGAGTCCAACTCGCAGCACACTCTCTTCATGGTGCTCTGGATTAGACTGTCAAGAGAATTACCTGAAGAAGAAACCAAACCAATACGGACTCTTTTAGCTGACAAAGTGAGGCTCTCAATTTTACAAAAAACCCTGACTCCTGACCAAAGACTGTGTGCTAAAGATGGACGTAGCATCTGGGTGTGAGAAGTGAAGGAATGGGAAAATGCCTAATGTCCAGCAGGGGGCGACAGTCAGTCGGTGGGAAACTTGATTTACTACCTCAGTAAACATTTTCCTAGTGAGTATATGGTCTTTTGTCACTAGCTTCAAGTCTTTTTCAATACAGCATGATGTTCATTTAGTAAATTATGAGATTATAATTATGACTATTATTAGAGTCAAATAGATTTTTGCTGTGCGTTTTTGCGAGAGCACTCTGAACACCTTGTTGTCATTTAACTTCACAGCAAAAATAACGGCTGGCTGAGGAGGGGTGATTCTGTGAAAAATGACAAAAGACGCATCTGCAGGGCGGCCAGGGGCGCAGTGGTTGGAGCAGTCGCCCCATGTAAAGAGGATGAAGGTTCTCGAGGCAGAGGCCATGGGTTTGACTCCAACTTGTGACCCTTTGCTGTATTTCTCCCCCTCTCTCTGACCCCATTTCCTGTCTGCCCTGTATAACAAAGGCTTGGAACAACTGCCAAAAATAATCTTAAAAAAAAAAGACGCAACTGCGAAACACGCTCCATCTGATCGGGGCATCTTTAGCTAAAAGGGCAGTGCAGTGCGCCTCTTGCTTGCAAAACACTATTCATTTTGTTTGAAGCCTGTTGTTTTTGCAAACCAAAATTAGCATTCAATTAATATATTAACATGAATTACAGATGCACTTGGTAACCAAGCTGACGTTAGCTGATAACTTAACTTTACCCTCTTGTACAAATACGGTCACTTTTGCTTCCAAAAAAAACAAAAGGCCAAACTCAAGACATAAAACTGTAGTCCACAAACCCATGGGTGACACTTATTGTATACAGTCTATGCTCCTACAGTAATGCAAAGACACAAACTGACCCTGTGGTCTCTTATTGACCAGGCCAGCAAAGCACTTTGCAGCCGAGGTGTATGACAGCGGGTGGCTGCAGGTGCAGCTCATCTCCTCCAGCTCTGACAGCAGCGCATCTATCTGAGGCACCTCCACCTAGATGACACAAACAACACTCAGAAAACAGCTTCAACACTGAAGCAACAATGGTTTTTAGGAACTTCAGTAAAAACAGAATCAAGTGTTCGAGCTGAGACTCACACTGTGAGGTAAGGAACACACACACCCCATGAGCAGACAAATCATCTGAGACTGGCTCCACGAGTCGCCCTGCTGCTTCTGGGGAAACATGACATGAATTAACAGTGACCCTAAAAAGTGCTAGAGATGTCAGATTCTGCGACACTTTTTCATGATATGGTCTTCAGTGACAAAGATGTATTTGTTATAATCTCATTATAAAATGCACAGTGATGGAATAATGAAGAATTGGTTTACGAAGTTAGGAACATAAAAAGAGACAATATCTGAATAAAAGTCTTACCGCAGTCACTCCCATACAAAAATACAAGTGCGTACAAACCTTGAGCAGCTGGATGTGTGAAGGGAAGGAGTTGTCGGGCAAAAAGGAAACGTCACCATTCAGGAAGAGAGAGACAGCCCTCGACGCCGTCTGTCCTGCCAACCTGACCACAACAAAAAGGAAACCCCACAGACCTCATGACAAATGGTCTCACAGTCAAATAAATCTGACACACTGGCTAAACAAGAAGAGGTGAGAAACAGACAGGAACTAGTAGCATTGGTTTTCTTTGATCGGATTTCAAACTAAGAAGCACAGCAGGAAAAAGCCCCTTGTGTGCGACAATTGCTTCAAATATAGAACGACTGTCAGAACAATGGAAACAATATGCATGTAATTATGGAGGACATGATATGAGACAGGTTAGAAAAGCAAAAGCAAGTGATCATCTGTTATACCATGAACCCTGTTAGAAATCTGTTCTCTTCAACACATTTGAAAGACTAATAATTTCACATAGATCCATCATTAACATTCCTAAATATACCCGATAAATAGTTTATTGATCAAATGACAGAAAGCTTCTCAAAGCTATGATCTGCTGCTCAAACTTTCCTCATTATTTTTTTAGGAAATGTTGGTTTTCAGGCAAGGCATCCTGCTGAAATTATTTTCATTTTGAATTTTGATATCTGCAGATAAAATGCACTCACAGGGTGCTAAATACAGAGAGCACTTAGGGCAAGAGTTTGTGGAGGTACCACAGGAATGACCCTGTAATGTAGTTTCAGTCTGGCAAACCTCATTCATTTAATGATGGTAGTTCTTTTTTTATTCTCATGCATATTTTCAACGCTCTTGTGCTGATTTCCTTAGCGCTCTCTCCCAAAATGTACACAGTTCTTAAGTTTTGAAAAATGTGTCTGTAGTTTGGTGATGACGGAATGGGCGGCGTCACTCTCTACCTCCATGTCAGCTGATGGTGGGATATAAACAAAAAATTCTCTACATTCTCTAATATACTAAAGATGGAATGAATAAATGGAATGAAATGGTACACACTTCCTGTCTCCTAAATGCGTGGGCCCTCATTTGAAAGTGTAGTGAACATCGTGTGGATGGATGAAGAGTTATATTCTCATGATGTATTTATATTTACTTTTGCCACCATTAGATAAACATACAGCTAACAGTCATACTTAGCATTACACACATAATTATCTGAGGCGTTTGTGAACATTAGTTGAGGTGAGCTAAGCTATGTTCACAGAAGGTGCGAGAGTTCGATGCTGAGACAGAAACAGGTCGCAAACAAAGTTCATTTTCTCAACTGAAAAATGCCATTTATGTATCACAATGTTCTGGAGATATGTGGCCAATATTTCTCCTTTTCTGCACACTGAGGAGTTATTTAGGTCCAACACTGCGTGCTATATTTAAATACATACGGGTAACAAAGGGACAACCCACTGCTGCACTTGAAACATTAACATATTAATGAAAAAGGAAAAATAAAAAGGAGACTCTGAATGGGTTTGGATCGCTGGTGATCAGCTGATCAGCACGCCATTCTTTCTCCAAGAAACACACAATAGTGGCAGTTTCATTTGTGTCCCGTGTCATTATCAATGTCTACTTATGTAAAAGTAACATGTGTGTTGACAAACAGGCTGTCACCCTGTTTGCAGTACGGTGTGTGCGTGTGTACGGAGAGAGAGAGAGAGAGAGAGAGGGAGCATGCAGCAAAGGACCACAGGTCAGAATTCAATCCGGCTGCTGCAGCACTCTTTTTAACAAGCCTGTGCGAAGATGTGCGTGCACAGAACGTTTTCTGTGCAGCGTTCTACTACACCACTGGATAACAGTGTCTACTAAAAGTGTTGTCTGTACTACCACACGTCACATCGTACTGAGAGTTACATCCAATCGGCAACTGGGCTTCTCTCAGGGGAGAAAAGCGTCCCTGCTCTGCGAAAGGGTAAAAAAGCAGCTCACATGCAAATTAGGGGCGTTCCTGTGAGATAGAACCGCCTTATCCCGGGCATTCGACCCTGAGCCTTATATTTTCCCACTAGAATGAATACACTCAGGACCTGCTGCTATTCGCCTAAAGACCGTTACACCCCTTTTAGTATGTCTTTATAACATTTAGGTAGTTATAGACGCTAGAGTTAAGGTGACTCTACAGGTATATGCAGATGTCATTATCATGGTAACGTGGCTTTCAGAACAAAGAGATTTACTATGGACAGAAAGTTTGCACTGACGTGGGCTGGAGCCTGGAGCAGGACGTACTGATGACAGGGACCATGGCAGACAGGACCACCTCCTCAAGAAGAGGACTGCGACGACCAGGAGACCCCTCGTCTACAAAACAGGAATAGTGAGTTCTAGCTAAAATAATTCATCTTTTACAAATATGGGTAGAGAGGAGAGTGGAAGGTCACCAACTGAAATCCCTGATAGAAACATTCTAAGTGGTTTATTTGATAGAAGGAGCCTGTGGATCTGGTTGTTACACTGTTAATATATTGTTTATAGGTTTAAGAAATGTAACTTTTGTATCCGGTAAGTCATAAGGTTACTATTAAACTTAGATTAAAAAATGAGACTATTGATCTAGATGATTCTTAGGACTGTTAATAAAAAGAAGCACATCATCAGTAGTTAATACAGAGGCTGCTCACCCTGCAGTGCTGCCTGGAGTGCCAGAGACAGCATGCGCGGGATAACGATGTCATGGAAGCAGCGTCCCGTCTCCTCAGTGTCCTGAACCTGCTCTGCTATCCTCTGGAGGCTGCGACACGCCAACACCACCTCCTCCACTGAGAAGCCAACAGCACCTAAAACAAAAACTAGACATTAACATTGACATTCAACTGAAACGTCTTTTTTTTTTTTTATCTCCTTCTTCAATTATTTAGCCTGAACAGGTGAGACAATCCCTGTGTATCTAAACAACAACACACTTCACTGCACGCATGTCATTTGACACAGGTGCACTGCAGACGGGAGAGCTGAAACGTCAGCTCGCAGTACTGACACTCACATTTCACAAATTAACAAGTACTGTTACTGTATCGTAACTCTTGTCCTGCTTAACCCTGACCAGCTTTTCGTATCTGGAGACAAACTAATGAGTACAAAATCTGGAACTTGTTCTAATTGGTCATTACAGCTCAAAATAATATAAAATAGATGTAAATATGAACACTGTGGGACTGCATAAAGGCCATTTATGAGTATATCTTCATACAATACAAAGAACATGTCTTCTGATGTTTTATGTATCTATAAAGATGAATTGCTGTTGGTTTTTTTTTACTGAAGACTTCCACCAACCAGGACAAAAAAAAAAAAAAGAGTCTCTGCCTTAAGTCAGAAAAATCATCTTCCAGACAGATTACCTGTGTGTGCTGAGCTGAGGACGTCCAAGAGAACAGGTGTGCTCTCCTGGACAACACTGGGTTGGATGGACACCGCAGCCAGAGCAGACAAACACCGCTGACGCACTGCATGATGGGAATCCTGCTCAGACGCTGCTCTGCCATTGTCCTGATCCATGGTTTCTGAGCAGAGGAGAGGAAAAAGATTGTTGTTTGTTAAAAGGAAAATCCAAGAAAAACATGGAAGTGGAAGGAGGCAAATACTAAAAATATTCTGATTCACAGAAACATTATGATGTCACAGTGAATATGACCTTTGACCCTTTTGGAAAGAAAATGTCATCAAATCAACCTGTTACATTTGTGGGTTGAAATCTTGTGATAATTAGGAATTCTGGTGTTGTAGCAAAAACACAAGTCACAGTGACTTGGCCCTTCGACCTCCAAAATCTAATCCTTGAGTCCAAGTGGACGTGTGGGCCACATTTGAAGACATTCCCTCCAGGGGGTCCTAAGATATCACAGCCTCAGTCCACGGAGACCGTGGCAGAGAGGCACAATAAATCATGGAAAAGTTCAGTGGGGACTACTTTCTGTAAGCATTGCGTAATACAAATATTAGCGTAGTGTTTTCACATGTTCTCTTATAGTGAATACCATATTTGGAGTGTGTGTTTTTCCCTTACCAGTAGACATCTCTCTCTTCAATCTTGGAATCAGTGTGGTGATGAAGGCTGCAGGGTGCAACTCTGCTAAGGCTCCGGCACACTCCACCACAGCCAGACTGGAGGCAGAAAAAGGACAAAGAGTCAGACAGACACCTTACATCTGGTAACGGATATATTTAAATCTCTCCGGTGATGTTATGAGCCGGATGGGTGGCATGCACAGTTTTTAAAATTAACTGAAAAATATCTTTACACCCTGCTCTAGGCCCGACCGTCAACCGGGGCCAAGCGTCCTCAGTGCGACAGGCTTCTGCAGCCGCCTGACCGCCATGAAAACATGGACCTCGTCTTGTTTCCTTGCTTTGCAGGTGTTACCTTTTTGTGTCAACACTACATAATCTTTAAATTAGCATTATTAAAGGCTGGGGCCTTTCTGTGTGGAGTTTGCATGTTCTCCCCGTGTCAGCGTGGGTTTTCTCCAGGTTCTCCGGTTTCCTCCCACAGTCCAAAGACATGCACGTGTTAGGTTAAATGATGACTCTAAAAAAATTGCCCGTAGGTGTGAATGGTTGTCTGTCTCTGTTTGTCTCTACGTGCCCTGTGATAGACTGGCATCCTGTCAAGGGTGGACCCCGCCTCACGCCTGATGTTAGCTGGGATCGGCTCCAGTCCCCGCGTGACCCCGACAGGGATAAGCGGTTGAAGATGAATGAATGTATAAGCAAAAGTAACCTTCTTTTCAATGCAAAATATAAATCTACATGCTTTGACGGTGTCATTCTTTAGCCTGTCTACAAATTGTTATTATGCTCAATGAATACAGCTCATATTTGACCGGAATTTCTCTCATTTGTCTGAGACTTTAAAATCTTCCGGAACACGTGGAACAAAAACCCTGGATACTGTATCTCTTTAGCTCAACTGCAGAACAAAAATAGTCCACAGTATGAGTGTTATGGTAAAGGAAAGTGTGTTTCATGTTTCAACATTAGCCGACCTGACTCTGTCATCCTCCTCCGTCAGCAACAGTCTGGTCAGGTGCTCCACAGCCAGCTCAATATCAGAGTCCAACAGCAGACCTGAGAGAGACAGTCGATTGTAAAGGGTGGTGAATTTGACTCAGATGAACTCCGCTGCAGGATGCCAGTGTGACAGTTTATTGCATCTCACCTGTTTGCTGTGCCAGTGAGGTGAGCACAGAGGCGGCTGTGATCTGCAGACTGGAATTAGTTTCCGTCAGAGCTGAGAAGACCATGCTGCACAGAGACGGACGGAAGGCTAAGAACACACTCTCTTCTAATGTGGTGGGATGAGAAAAAAACAGAAACCGATGACTTAAAATCTGAAAGCAGAGTCTGTCTGTAGCATGCATGGTTACGCACCTAAACACAGTCGCAGTATTTCAAAAGAAGAAGGGCAGATTTTTGAAGTTGCTTTATGAAAAACTATCACAGTACACACACACACGATTTAATGTCAACAGACAATAAAGTACAGCGAGCTCTGAATTCTGGGTATTGTCTGGCTGCTTTAGCTCAACTTTGTTTTAACAAACACATTCGCAGCAACGACATGAAACAGATGAGCTGTAAAACACATATCCAGATTAGTCCATCACTCAAATAAGGACACCCACATTACAATCTGAAACAAACATAGTATTGGTAGTGTAAATGGAAGATAAGGTGGAACAAGACTAGGGTTGGGTATCATTCAAATATGTTCGATAATGATACTTTTTTAATACCAATTTTAAAAAATACATTTTAACAAAAAGATATGAAATTAGGTTACAAAAAGCTCTACAGCAGGGCTATACAATTAATTTGGAATTGGGGATGGCTGATAGAAATGATCCAAAATGAGGGGCTGGAAAAATATGAGCATCACCTTAATGGATATTGTAAAAGTGCATATATTGCCTTGAGTTTATCAATATAAATAGTAGCAATAGGCCTCAATGTGCAACAGCATAACAGCTGATCAAAACAAGTAGTGCTGACTCAAAGAAACAAGTTTGTCAAAAAACAATCCTTGTTGAATGAACAAACCTGTGAACCAGAGGTTTTCACTCAAGTATTGGACTAAAGTAAAGTTTGAGGCTCTTGTCCTTTACTTAAGAATTTTATTGACATGCTACTTTATTCTTCTACTCCACTATGAATCAGTGGAAATATTCTACTTTTTACTCCACTACATTTAACTGATTACTTCAGTTACAAGTTACTTTTACAGTCTTACAAGCACATATTAAACATTAGTTTATTCATCAAAAACTGGACTGACACAAATGAACGTAACAATAATGCAGAGTATTTTTTATAGTTCAGCGGGAAAGTGGTGTTGAAGTTAGCATGATTTTTCTTAAAATGCCTTCTCAACTTATACTCTTTACAAACAGATATACACTGTTTGCAGAGTAAAGACAACCACTGGTGAACTGACAGTTCTCTGTGTCAACTTTTCTTTTTTGACGTTTTGAGTATTGACGATTGAGAATAACAGAGCGCAGCTTCAGAGGATTCAGAAATCCATGTAGAGGAGCCAAGCGGGAGCACGCAGAGCGTTTTAGCCGCGCTTCTACAGGGAGCGTGTGGAGCAGGTCTCCCAGCGCACCGGGATTTGACACTCTGAGACAGTTTCGCTGAGATGGATACGAGAGGACAGCGGCCTTTTTCACAGGCGTTTCCTCAAAGGCCCAGCAAAAAAATATTCCCCCACAGGGGCCGCCGATTGAATAGCCCTGCTCTACAGTGTGTAATGTTAGACAGCCAATCAGCAGCATTATTAGAACTTGGTTAGAGCCCGCTAACACTGATGAGATTTCCTCTTATACTGAAAGATGGTACTTCCTGACAAGGCGTTTTTCAATACCAAAAAAATGGATGTTACACATGCACTTGCCATTTTCTGAAGACTTGCAGGTTTTTATTGACTGGATAAATCTCTGCACCACCTCCAGCAATGTCCGTCTGTGAGAGCACTGCATAATGAGAAAAGGTCATATTTTTCACATTTCAACATTCTCACTTGAGTAAAAATGTCATAAATATGTGAATGAAACAGAAAGAGTAACCTCAAAATTGTTTAGATTCAGTGAAAAGCACCACTCTCCCCATAGCCATAAAACCTGCTCATGTTACACTGAACAGACATCTGGACATCACATTTCCATGTATATACCTGTGTTTTGCTGTTGTACTGCTCAATGAGAGAGGGCATCACAGCGGCTGTTATGATGTGGCTCGCCCTGCTGGAGGCGCTGCAGGCGGCCTGTAGCAGCTTGGCGCTGGGCCACACGAGCTTCAGGTCCGGCTCACACAGGTGATGTTTGCAGTCTGGAACAAAATCAGACTTTGAGTAAGAAACCAGACCACTGGACAGGTTTCGGAGAGTTATACTGATATAAGATGGTAAGTAACTTTTACTGAAGGTTAAAGTAGAGAGGATTTCCCTGGCATGACGAGCAGCTTTGGATTGTCTCACATAGTGGCTTTTTTTTTTACCCTAAAGAGATGAATGTGAATACCTTATAGGGTTTTTGGAAGTGAAGGATGACATTGTTGATGCACCATTACATCTATTAGCTAAAGTTTGAACTGTTACAGTCTAAAATATTGATACTTGTAATGTTCTTTAGAAATCAACCAATATCAAACCCCAGTGTCTATATTATCATTATATTTTTATATTATAAAACAGGCAGCTCAAATCGAGCAATCTGAACTGGAACTCAGAACTGAAGCTGATATCTATGCTCTCTACAAAGCCACTAGACTTTTTAAAAACGCGTGTGACTTTGGCGAATGCTAACTGCTAGAATAGGCTACATTCTATAACGACCACCTCAGTATTTGCAGGCAGTCGGCCCAGGCTATCTCATCATGAACACTATTATGATTAAAAATCTATTTAAATCGTAATGCGTCTGTACCTTTCATATGAACATTTCATAAAAGCAACAGCTCACCTCAGGCCGTGATATATTGTAGCTTCACTTACACAAGATAGCTTAGCACCGTAGCAAACAACGCCCCTTAACTGTCATATAATCCCAATATACACCCTGTCTGAGCTATTGAGTAGATCTAGCACTTAATAGAAATCTGATGTTTAATAGCTTGACTTGCTCCTGTATTTTGCACTAAAGTTCTTAAAAAGTGAGAAAATACTCAGTACTTTACATTTGTGAAATATTTAATTAAGTATTCAATACAAAATTTTGTAGACTTTTGTTTACTGAATTAACAGAAAACATGCTATATTGTGATATATATCATTATAAAGACATACGTACACCTCAGAAAATATCAAGCTCTAAGTCCCACCACTAAGACCAATGTTAAAACACAGCAGCGTAGGCAGACACTGTTCAGCTACAGACAGGAAGGTTTATTCCTAATCAGAAGATTATTTAGTGTTGACTGTCTGCAGCCACAGCCACACTGTAGGAAAGGTAAGAATCAGAACTGACAGTGTTCTCGAACCTATCCTTTTACCTCTGCTCACTATCTTCCCTCACTGTTTAGCTCGTAACTCTAAACGTGACTATGTAACAGGCTGATATTGAAACAAAAATATTACAGGAAATGCACTAACCACAGTTCTCACACATTCAGTTCAACACTTTTTACATCTCCATCTCTGACTTGACTTTTAAGAAAACTAAACCTGTGTTTGGTTCAGTCCATCTCATACTGTGGCAATGTTTTCTCTCTTTCAACATGTTTTATGCACTCCTGGAGTTTAAGCATCCCTCCAATAAAATGTGCATTTGTTGTTTTCACAACGTTTTACCTTTAAGAACGAGATCCAGGAAGGTGCTGAGGGAGTCTTCAGAGTCAGAGTTGAGAACTGAGCGAGACAGACAGGAAGTGAGTGCGGTAAGAGCAGCGAGGCCAGCGGACTCAATCTTCTCACTGGATGTCTGAAACACCTGCGAGGAAACAACAAGGGGAACATTTTTCATCAGTTTGTTCTTTTGGTTCACAAAGACTTCAGAACATTAACAGTTAGTTTACTTTGGGCTAAATGCTGAAACTGGAGTGGAAACGTTTATTTTGACACATTCATGTAATTCGTTTTTAAATATCAGATATGTTTTCATCGCCTGGAGCATGAAGAATCTGTCTCTTCTTTTGTGAGAACACAAGAGAATACTGATGAATATCAGCATCAGTCCAGATTTCACTTTGTTGTTCTTGGCGTTCGGAGCATGAGAAACTGCATTTGTTGCTCTCTTCCTTTCAAACATTGTGTTTTGGTTCATTTCCTTTAGAGGCTTTCAATTACATGCTCACTTCTCATCCATCCGATCTATTGTTAGGAGACTGTGACTCTCACTTCAAATGGTATAGTTTGCAACTGGACAAAAAAAACACAAACTAAATAGAGTAACCACTGCAGAGAGGAAAAAAATCCAAAGTTGCAAAGGTGGGTGGAACAAACAGCAACTAAATAAGTACAATACAATCTCCAGAAATAAAACACACTAAAAGTTGTTTAAATATTTCCTTACATACCCAAAGCTATCAAATCAAATCACAAGTGCTATAACTGTTATTGTATCTCAAACAAACCTCTCTACGCAGTGATGCCCACAGTCCCTCAAGGAATTCTGCCAAGTCCTTAAGTTCATATTGTGACACGCCAGCAGTCTGAAAAATAAATCAAAGTGTGGCGAGATAAGAAACCAGGAACACCTTGCATCACCTTCATGAGTTATAAACAAAACCTCCTGCTCTCTCTGCCTCGCCACTGTAGTTGTAGTGAGTGACTGTGTTGCTTAAGGAAATAGCAACTGTACATCTTCCACATTTACAGACTTTAGAACATGCTGTAGTAGAGATTAGTAGATATTTCTCACCAGAGTCTGCAGTGAGTCCAGCTTGGCACTTGGTACATCCGAGTCCAGTTTCTCAATGATGAGAGGTAACAGAAACTGGAACAGTCAATTATTAAACAAAACATAAAGTCTCTTTAAGCTCCAAAACAAGGTTAGACCAACTGCGCCAAGCAGCGAAATGTAAATGTACATTGATCGTCCTACCTCAGCAAATCGTGGCGTCCCAGTGAGGACGTCCCTCAGCACCTGGATGAGCTCCTCTCTGGTGATGCCGTGGGGGTCATTGGGAGGCTGGGGTGAGTGGGTGGTGTGTAAGGGGGGGGGGGAGGGGGGGTTTAAGGTGAGGCAAGAAGAGATAACACACAGAAATCATAAATGCACCTGCTTACAGAAGAATGTTGTGGTCCTAATGTCACGTAAAACTCCACCCCACATTAGCAGCATTGAGGCTATGTGCTGGTTTGATCATCTGGGACGTCGGCCTGATCCACATGTACAAAGGGATTTTTAAAACAGGAGTTTCTCTCCTCCTTTCTCAACAAAACTCCTGTCCACACAAGAACTCTCTGTCCGAAGGGAAATAAAAATATTAAATGGTAAATGGACTTCTCCTTAAATAGCGCCTTTCTAGTCTTCTGACTACTCAAGACTACTCAAGCTTGGCTAGAACCAGCACTTTTTAAGCCATGTCTGCCATTGAACGAAATGTCATCTTATTTGTAGGGCTGGGACTTTAATGCGTTAATTACAATAAAATAATAAAAAAAAAATAAAGCGATAAAAAAACCCAATTCATCGCAATTTATTTTTTCACTCAGTGCAGAACGCTGCTCATTGCCCGGCCCGTAATACTGACACACAGGACAACATGAGAAGAATGGAAACCGATAGGAGGCAAGATGATGATTTAAAAAAACTACCAAGTGGAAACATGGACAACAGCACGGTGGTGTGCAAGTAAGAATCTGCCGACTACACACATATATATATATATATATATATATTTGCACTTTATGTTTAACTTTATTTTATGCCAAGGATATTATTATAAATATTTTGCAATGTGAGTTTTACACTTTTCTTGAATATACCGTACTAAGCACTGTTTTAAAAATAAAAATAAATGTGTTTAGACGTAAAAGTTTACAAAAAGTTAGTGCTCACTGATAAAAATAAACATATTTTGTTGTTTAAACTCATTGTTGTGTCTATTCATTGATTAAGTCAAAAACCAAAAGTGACCTAAAGTGTGAGTGAGGACGAAAGGCCAAAACACATAGAGAAAGAACATCTTGAAAAACACCTGTGTACATGTGGACCTGGCTGTAGAAATGGGACATGTGTGTTAGCAGATGAGGAGGCAGACAGTATTATTGTTTGAGACAGAGTTAGCCTGAGGTCACAGGAAGTCGGAGCTGCCGTTTCGGTCTGCTGCCCTCTCTGCTTTCATCAGTTCTCAGGCAGAGGCAGCTGAGTAAACAGGCACTTACGGGGCTGAAGTCAATGGGGAAATAGCAGGACGTCACTTCGAACAGCTCCTCTGTGAATTTACCTGAGATAGCAGACGGGAGGCAAAATAAGACTTGTGTTTGAACTGAGCAATGGAATGTTAAAAAAAACAAAAAACATCACAGAGGGACAGAGATACAGAAAAACCTAAAGATGCCATCATCTGTCTCACCTAGATCATAACCTCGGAGGACGATGCTCTTGGCAATCTGGAAGGCTAACAGGAGGTTGCGAGGATCCCTCTCTCCGTCCATTGATTGGACGAAACCAAACACAAAGTCTGCCCCCAAACCCTTCAGTTCTGTGGAAAAGACAAACAAGAACACACGGTTTTGTTTAACTTCTGTAGAGCCCGGTTCAGACCAAAGATTTGCAACGTAACAAAACTGTTTTAGAACGTCGCAGGTGAAAGTTGCAGCGGACCCGTCTCGTCGCCAATCTAGCCGGCTGATGTCGCCAGCAATTCTGCTTTAAAATCACCAGCTGCTGTTTTTAGAACGTAACACACAGCCAATCAATCAATCGGAGGCTCAACGAGCGTGTGTGTGTGTGAGAGAGAGAGAGAGAGAGAGAGAGAGAGAGAGAGAGAGAGAGAGAGAGAGAGAGAGAGAGAGAGAGGGAGGAAAACGAGATGGAAAGAGAGAGGGTCGAGTGAGCAATACAATAAATAAGGAGAGGGAGTGCCGTAATCAAACAGTTTACAAAGCAGTAAATCAGGGAAATAAACGTTTTTTTCTCCATTTCATCACAACTAGAAATGCAGCTGTATCTAGTATCTCACCGTCTCTGTCCTCATTTATATTTTATAATGCTACAAATTATATCCAGCTATTATTATTATTATATCATGAATCTTTGGTCTGAACTGGGCTTTAGACAGCAGACAGAAATATAGGTTCAACACATACCGTTGGAGAAATGACACACCACAAACCTCTTCCTGAGGAAGTTGTTATGCTGTAGGTTATAAACTGCTGCTATGTTGAATATTGCTTAATCTAAGCTTAAAGGGATAGTTCAGATTTATTATGAGTCTGTTTATTATCTACAGCAGATGGCAGTTGACACGTCCTCCCAGTTTGGAGAAACAGGCAGGAAGACAGGCATGGGGCTAAGCAATGTACAAATGTGGATGGGCAGCAGCTATTTTATATGTCCTTTACATTTACTTATGTATCTCCTTTAATGGAGCCTCCCAGCAGAACTATCTAACACATTTTTGACTTGTATTACCGGAGTGACAACAAACATCTTGCATTTTCCTATACCGTATGTCTATGCAAAACAGGTATTGTCTGTAAATTATTCAGCAGCCCAAACAACACAGGAGGTGTGAAGACTCTGTTGTGTATTTCATGGGCTGGTAATAGTTGATCTATCCCGAGGTGATGACTATACTAATTCGTCACAATTTTGACTTTCAAATCTCACGCTCTACTGTTTGGAATCACCTACGTTTTCAACACAGAACCTTTGTTTTTATCCCAGCAGAGCTCTCAGTCACTGCGGAGAACCTTTAGTGCCTTTCTCTATCAATCGATCCACTGACAATCACACTCAAACCTGCCATCTCTTACCGGCTTCTCTGGTCCCCATGAGGTTGATGAGCATGTTGTAGACGCAAGCCCTCTCCGTCAGCATCAAAGACTGGAGGAAAAAAAAAGAGACCCTGTGAGCTTTTTAGCCCAAATACACAGATTTAACAACAACCGAGACGAGTCAAGTTTACCAACAAAGCATACTTGATAAAAGAGGAAGAACAAGAACAACATCATCACTGACTTCAAGAAGTGTGGTAAAACATTGCATAAGATAAGAGATCAAATAATATACAACTTTATTGATCCCCAGTTGGGAAATGATTATTTTGTTTGAGAAGAGGGTTCTCTCCCACAAAAAACAACTATTATTATTATTATTATTATTATTATTATTATTTTGTTTGTTGTGCTTGAAACCATAAAGTGATTTTTGATTTAACTTTGTTCTGTTTCTGTTGGAGAACATTATTTGGACCTTTTGGACAATTATTTAAAAGACATTTTCTGATGCTGAGTGTAGCTCATTGTGTAATAAATACACTGATTTAAAGTTTGCATTGTGGCTCTGATTATTGCTGTATAATTGTAATTCTTCTGTCTGGTGATTTTTAACGCCTTTTAACACTGATTCATTTATCCATGTGTAGTTAGTACCTTTCAATACGAACCTAACCATTAAATTGTTTGATTAAACACCGACTGGCACGCTAAGAAAAGAACATTCAGGCAATCTGCTGAAGTGGAAACACATGAAAACCATGATTACTTGAATTTTTTGGGGGGGCATTTTCTTTTTCTGTAGAAAAAAAAAGAGAAAATAATCGTATTTTGTGTGTGATGGAGTTTTCCCCTTTTTGGCCATGTTTTTTTTTGCTGTATTAGTTTTATATTATGAGCCACGGTTGTTTTTGCCTGAAATCCGACAGAACTGTCAACTAACTTAACTCAGTTTCCATCTTCAGTCTGACATTTGCACTCTCACTTGGGGATTTGAGTGGTCTAAGACAGCTAACTTCAAGTTTAGCTTTATGCTAACGCAGCTCATCTGTGAAACCGCAGTTTCGTGTCACGATGCCACATAAATCAGTCAACTCTGTGGAGCGGCTGGATGCTAGGTCTGGACCCAGGTAACCGTTGTTTATGTCCACCACACACAATGCTCAGAGTCATCTTACACTGACGGACACTGGGGCGTGTTGAAAAAAAAATGTTGCTTGCTACACATACAGTATATAGATTTAGTGTAACACAGTTTTAACTCTCACCTGAACATGAACATCCTGGAACAACGACCTCAGCATGGACACAGCAGAGCCAGGAGGCAACACTGTACATTTTGTCTGAAAAAAAGAACACACGCACGCGCACACACGCACGCACACTTGTCAACCATAAAACTAACTTGCAAACTTGTCATTGAAACTCTATCACGGACAGACACTCACCAGTGCTCTGAGCCCCTGTAAAACGGGCGGCGTGATGACATAATGGTCCTTCAGACGATTTTCATAGAAGGCAATGAGCACTTCCACTGTGGACAACAAACACGGGAAGACATAATGACAAAATATCACACTTTACAAGACCAGTGGCAGTTAAACCGCAGTCATTTCGATACATTTTTGGACTGTTTGTTTTTCAATATTTGATATATCGGCCAACAAGATATTGAGATGATGGTTTTCACCGTAATGCCATGCCATACGGTTTCTGGTGTCTAGAAAACAAACAAAGAGTGAAGAGGGGACTGGTACGGATTTTGTAGGAAAAAGAAGAAAAGTTACCTTCTCTCTCTGTAAGACCTCCATGGCACTCCTGTAAAACTTCAGAGAGAAGCTGGACTCCTCTGGCTCGAGTGTGGGGCTGAGAGCTGGTCAGACTCACTCTATAACAGGGAAGGACATTTACATGTTAATCATGGGCCTGTGAATGTTCTCAATTGTCCAGGACATCGTCATCCCCAAAGCAATTTCAGTCAAAAGCAACTGGACGTGGTTATTTGTCGAGGAAGACGTTTCACCTCTCATCCAAGAGGCTTCATCAGTTCATGTACACATCTGACCGTACTGGTCCCTGGTCAGTTGCGTACATGAACTGATGAAGCCTCAGAGGACATGTTAATCATGATTAATTAAAAATAAAAATGTGTGTGAATATATTGATTATGGTCTTAATCTAGGCATTTTATCGAATACAAGTCTGCAATATAGTATGGATATTTTTAATGAGTTATTATTTATTTGTTATAAATGAATTAGCATTCAGGAAAAATACCTCATAAAATCTGTCTGGGTGACATTTGCAAAATGTGTTTAATTTAATTCAGCGCCTCCCTCGTCTAACATATTGAAACCAATCAGAGTGAGAAAACACGTGAATTAATGAAGTATATCATGGTAAGGCTACTGCTGAAATGTTAGAAAAGGATTGATAGCTTACCCCAGCGCTTCCACCAGCTGCAATACTGTAAACTGTCCATCTTTGACACCTGGACAGAGAGCCACGTTTAGAGAATTGTACCAATTCAATTCAATTTTATTTAATCTTAACAAAAGTTATCTCAGGACACTTTACAGAGTAGGTATAGACCACACTAGGTATAGGTACCACTGATGATATCACGAATCAACGTTACAAACACACACAGAAAACAGACATACCAACAGACGAGCAGAACTGAATGAACTCTAGTAGTTAACTGTAGATGAACAAGCAGCATCGGCGGGGTTCAAAGGTACAAAGGTCATTGACAGGATGTTTTTACTTGGACACAAACAGGGCAGCTAACAGAGGCGTGCGGTGCAGACACACTGGACTAGCATCTACAGTCACACTGCTAGTCGAGTGACAGTACATTTAAACGCTTGGGTTACATTTAACACGAGTTGATATCATGAGAAAACTGAGCAGGCGAGCGTCACAACCTTTGTGCTTTAATATAATGAGGTCGCAACGCCACACAGGATGTTGTGGCGCTAACTTAGCTAGTTATCCAGCCATCGCGCTGTGTTGCGCATCCTTCAAGCGGCAGTTCAGCAGCTGCAACGGCGTGTTTTTCTCAACGAGCTGTTGTGGAAAGGTGTCGAGGAAAATAAGACGAAGACGTATTTACCTGTTGCTGTATCTTTGGCCTTGCTGTCTTGTAGTCCAGAGACGAATTCCTCCACAAGAGACAGCAGCAGTGTGCTGTCCGCAGCCATCGTGCCCCGGTAACTCAACCAGGAAGACCACGCATGCGCGAAAAGTTAGGGGAAACCGCAAAAGTGCCTAATTTTACATAAACCGTAACAAAATGTGACTATTAATTATTACTGCAATATTACATTGAGGCAATTTAGGTGACATGTATGTTGCTTTGAATTTTAATGTTTACTGAATTGTAAAATTAAAACAACACCTTTTATTTTGATGCTGCCTTCAGGTGCTGTCCGAATTCCAAAATACTCTAAAGAGCACGACTCAAATGTGTTATTCCCTGATGGACACCGTCTCCCCTTTTACTGAGTGTGCTTTTGTACCGCAAACAGTTTCAAACAAATCACTGTCCGTATCATTAAAACATACTTAAAACGAGAAACGTCGCAGCTTCACACTGTACATGTGTGACACCTCCGTCGGTGTCGGAACTATTTGCAGTTTCGTCCGTTCACCATAATTGCTTTTCGCCCTGACGTAAGAGAACCCAACACCTGCCTGCGTGCCGACGCGCATGCGTAAAAAAGTTCGGGGGTGCTAGCTCCGCCGCTAGTCACCTTTCACCAGCAGAGAGGGAAAGAAGTAACGTTTGGGGGGGATTTAAAGAAAAACAATCTCGAGGCGACGTCGAACAGTTGAAGCGAGACACCGAGGTCTGCGGGAAACTGTAATTATCCACGACTGTGTGGAAGAAACTCAACGTGCGGGGGAATTGCCATGAGTGCGCGGAAGTTTGTGTTTACCGATGTAGTAGTAGCTGGTTGGCCCTGTTAGCTTGTTAGCGAGGAAGGTGCGCGCTGTTCGGACTTCACCGTTTACAACTAACTTAACAGGCAAGCTAAATAAATGACCTGTCGCTGTTTAACTTATACAAAAACATTTAAAAAACGGTTTGGCAGGTCGGCTTGCTGATTTAGCAAACTTGTAACGTTCAGTGCGGGGTCGTGCCATACACACACACACACACACACACAGCACTAATGCATAGGGAGAAAACGCATATTAAGCCACGATCTCCTGGGTATATATAGATCAGATCGGTGTTATCGAACACCCGAGCTACCCCGTCTTTGCCGGGACGGATGTCCTATTGGCTCGCAACATTGGACCTGCGACCCGTCCTCTTCATCGGACCCAGTTCACCGTCTTCGTCCGCGATGGGCCCCCTGTTCAGCTAGTACGACGCGTGGAGACGATCTGCAGCCCTCTAACCATGGGAGGATGCGTGGGGAGATACTGGGAAGGCTGGGAGGACACGCAGAGCCGAGGCTCGTCCAGGAACGGTGGACGAGGGGGTAAGATTACAGTGTGTGTGCTTTGCGTGTGTGTATGAGGTCACATCACTAAATCATCACGTTTTAAAAACTGTAATTCTTGCAAAACCACTTACTACCTACAGTTAGTGAGTAGAGTGCTTTTCGCATTAGTGAAGGCAATGCAAAAATCCTGCTGGTTTTGAAACACAGTGTGGTGTAAGGATGGTCACTGGCATCTGACAAATGTCCAGTTCAGGCTAACAGCGTGTGTGTTGAGTACATACACACCGAATATACCTTAAACCCCACTGGAGGTTGAGACTCCCTTTATCCAGGTGTATCTCACTCCTGCATCACACTCAAATACATCTCAAGTGACCCCTTGTGATTGGGTTTCACCTCCTCACTCACCTTTTTTTTTTTCTTTGGGGAAACTGACAACTATTCAGTACGTTACTCTGCATGGTCTTTCTCCATGGTCACGCTTATTTGCATCCACAATACACTGGATATCGTCTTTTCTACGTAAAAGTGTGCCAAGACCAATGTGGGTCTAGTGTCATATTGTAAAGTCACAAATGGTATGATGTATCATAATGGCTGCTATAAGAAATTTCACAACAGCAAATAAAGTGTAAGACAGTAACGGGAGACACATTCTTAGCTGCCAGCGCACAGATTGTGCTGTAACCCTTGTGCTGTGTAAGTTGAGAGCTCCATGGCAAACTCCGCTCTCCGAGACCCAATCTCAGCAGTGATTACAGCCAAATTCAACCACACGGCACCTGCATTGCCCTGGCGCTGCATGGTAAACTTGTCGGGCCGACCCTTATCTTAACAGTGTTAATATGGTCTCCCTGTGAACGCCATATCCCACTGCAGTTTAAATGTGGATGTAGTGACCAAGCAGGAGGTTGTTGTTGTTACTGTAAATGGCAACAGGGAAGTAAAGGTGGATTCTCCAAGTTGCTGATGTCAATTATTCACATGAGGGGTTTGAGGTCATGTCCATTAGTTACTTACCTTCCCGGAAGATAACATTCCTCTAAAGATAAACAGTGGCACACTGCCACGTTTTGTTCTTGTTTTTGATAGACGGATGGAATTTGGATTGCTGCTTCAGCACTCGGCAAAAGTAAATGTTATATTTACAACCAGACTAAACTGAAGGACGCAGGCGCCGCACAGCCGAACTGGCAGACGTTCTGAATATCTGCGTCGTTTTCACCCCAGACAACAAGTGGTATTTAGAATTCTCTTTAAGGATGTGTGACACATGGGAATGCTTAGTGTTTATTGGATTATTAGATGCTACAGACCTGCAGGTTTATGAATGTTGTTACAAACTCACTTAGGCCCAATCCGACATGTGGTCAAATCTCTACTGAGGTCAGTAAGTTGGTTGGTTGTACCAGACACAACAAAAAACAAAACAACAACAAGAGATATTTTTTTACTCAAAAGTAAAATGGTGGAAGTGATTTAGTAGCGGTAGTCACTGTTTCGGAATCTAATGCCGTGTTTCCTCTGCTCCACTCGACTAACTTCTTTGGCACCGGTACTTTCTTTTATTCATTTTCCACTGTGGATAGAATCCCCTGAGTGTATATGCAGAAGGCCTGAAACTGCCTTGACATCATCTTCAACGCGACACTTGCTGACTCCTTTTATCAGCACCGAAACAGAGGAATGTCTGCACTTTGTACGTTGTTGACGGTGTAGTGCAGTGGTTTTCAGTCCGGGGGGCGGGACATATAACATGGGTAACATAGTTAGGACTGGGGAAAGGTTTTTACATTACTGTGTGAGTTTGTGTAAGCTTCTATGCATTTATAAACAATCCTTAATTTGTAAATCAGGAGGTCCTGGAACACAAAGGGTCCTGTTCCGGCAGGTAAGAGGAAGGGGAAAAGCCACAGCTCCTGGAGCACAATGGACCACGGCTAGGTGCGAACTGTTAAAACTGAACAAAACTATCATAACAAACAAAGCACTATCAGAACAATCACTTAAAACCAGTAAGGGAAGGCTCGAGAAACAACCATTTATACTGGTTTGACTCTCATTGTCTTCAAGGGGAGTGGGGGTTTACGAACACCAACCTGATTATTCTAGGGGGTTGCGACCCAAAAAATTAAGCACTACTGGTGAGAGTACAACCCACTGTATGGCGCAGTGTATGGTGCAGTGTTTGGCGTAGTTTTCCTTATTTCTTTTGTTTTATCTGGGTCGAACGATGATTTTCTCTGACCAATCACCAGTCTGCAGTGTTAACTCCACCTTCTTGTGTCAGCTCAGCTCTTTGGAACCTCAATCAAGGTGGTACCAAAAAGTACCAGGTACCATCCACAACTTTTGCTAATGGAAAACCAAAAAAGAGCGAATTGAGTCTAGCTGTACCATGCGGTGGAAAAGCGCCATCAGAGTCTGTCATTCATTTGGAGGCGGGTTCTGTCCCTGTTGTTTCCTCTAACTTTACTGATGCAAAGTTTTTCAGTCACTCTCTTTCCAACAGGAAGTTCTCCAGTTTACATCCGAAAGACGGGACGCTTTACCATTGATTCCAGCTTTGTGCATAGGATTGTTTTACCCCTGGACATGGCTATATTCCAAGATAAACATGCGATATAGAGTTTTAGAGCAGAATATGACCTTCAAAATGAGTCTTTCTTAGTTTCTTGCCAAAGTGACCGACTGAGTTGAAGCCTTCAGAGCCAAGGTTGCCTGGGCTTTGGCATGGGCTCCTGGTAATTTCCCACCCTGATTGGTATCAACAGACACTCCTAAAGCAGGCCCCGATCAAACAAGTCACATCATGTCCTACTGCGTCATTGACTGGCTCCTCTAACGGGACTGAATCTACTCTGCTCGACACACCCTGATACAGAGAGACAGTCATGTGAAAGGAAAAGGTTGAATACAATAGACTGCTCATGTGGTATCTTCCCATTTTGACACAGTATGGCTTCATTGATTTCAGTTCTCCGCAAGCAGTAAAGGTTTTGTCCTTTTTATTTTCTTTGGATGAAATGTCTCTAAGATTTGTGTTAAACGTTCAACCTTTTACCTCTGTGTTACAATAAAACTAATTTGCATTCGTGCACACCATGTCCCCTACTTCTAAAAAGCTTACATTTCTACTTTTTTAGTGCAATACTTCTAAAGATCACATGAGAAGCTAAACGTGGGGTAAAACTGGTTGTGGTGGTTAGTAACCAAGAGTGACAGAAAATAACATATTATATTTAAAGGTGGCACTTGGGTAGCTGACATTTTTATTGTGCGTTAATGATGCTTTTTTCTTTTTTACTGTATTTACTTTGACCGTAACCTTTTAATATTTCTTATTTTTCAAAACAAGACATTTCACTTGTTTTCTAGTAGAGACAGTTGAATAGAAACACAGGGAGTGTAAATGTTGGCCATTGGTCGTACAGAAATACCAAGGATATCTTTAAAGAAATGTACATAGTTTTAAGACAACAAAGAATAAGCACTGACAAGTTTATTCTTCTGTAAGTTAACCTACTCGGTACATATTTCAATTGCAATTTGAAAAAGAAATTCAAGGGACCCTTAACAAAATGTTTGCTCACCATTACCAATGTATGAGGGTTGGGCCAACCGGTTTCCAACCGGCCACCGTCTGCCCAGAAACTGGCAATTGCCACTATAATCGCCCGGTGTGTGCGGCTGTGGTGACCCAGCTGGGAGATTCGAGTGGCGAGTTCGCTACACTAATAAATAAGCAAAGAGTAAACTTTTCTGGCATTGTGGTTGCAGCTTGTTTGTCTAAGGGAAACCAGTAAATCTGCAAAACAAAGTTTGAACAATGGCCCAAAGAATCAAAGAATGACCCAGAAAAAACTACAACCGGCAGTGTGGCAATGTCATCGCCGATGGCTGATATATATTCATCCAATCACCCAAGCCTACAATACATCTTGTCCATTTTTTTTAATTCTTAGCTTATAGTTAACAATTTTGTAGAATGCAGTAGAATTTTAGCTCACCAATGATCCCAGGATTAGATTTACCGTATCCAAAATTATAGAGATATTCTATATGAACATCAAAGGAATTACTGTGCGTGTGTGTGTGCGCGTGTTAAACAGCTGTATGTGACAATTGTTGTGTAATCTTGTCAGATATCACCAATGGGATCCATTTCACTTACTCCTGGTCTGGTCAGGATGTTTTTAGAAGTAACATTATCGATGGATGCTACACAGGACTTTAAGGCACAGGCCATATCTGTAACTCTGCAGAAAGCTGAATGCAGCAATGTGGCGATAAGATAACCAGCCACAAGGATGAGCATGTGTTTGTTTGACTACATGTTGGAATTCATGTGCCTGCGTGCCCTGAGGAAATACAGTCATACTCAGATGCAGTCTGCGTCCGGTTAAAGAGAGCACTTCCTTACATATCCACCGTTGATCTGATCCAGTTCACTGATGTCTGCTCTTTTAAAGAGGAACAGTGAAAACACCCCACATTCATTACTTGCCTCATGTCAGGGGAATGTGAGAGGCTGTTAAATGCCTTTTGCGGGGCCAAAGAAACAGTTTGTGTGGAGCGCTCTCTTCCTAGAAGCGGGTAATCCTTAAACGGCCCCCTGTGGTTGATGGGTGTGTTGTTGTGTTTGTATCCTGACATACAGCAAAGGTATTTCAATAACACTCATAAATACAAGGCTTTTACTGACGATATCACGTGGCACCTGTTTTTATGACCACGCTGGGTGAAAACACCCTGATATTGCTTCATGTCTCTGCTATGCATTGCTTCATGTCTCTGTTTTGGTGTGCTTCAGTTAAATTTCCTACAACAGGGCTTTTCGTGTCATCACTTCCTTTTGTTACTGCCTGCTTTTCACGCACACAATCAGCCAAACCACACTTATTTTTTTCATTCCAAAAGCTTTTCATTTCTACCATTTGTTTGAGGAGTGTTTTCTTATAATTAGGGGTGTAAAAAAATATCAAGACACTTGAGCATTGCAGTGATGTGTATTGTTTTCCAAAACATGGTATTGATTTTCAACTTACCCCCATTATTGTCTTTTCAGAAGTTGTAGTTAAAGATGCACCGATCCATTTTTTTCCAATCAGGTACCGGTACTTGGGCTGAGCGTATCTGCCGATACCAGATACCGGATCCGATCCTACTGTTGCATGAATGAAGTGTATACCTGTCCATGTGAGTGAAGGCATCAGACTTTCCGTATACATTTAGCCTGTTAGAGAAAAGGTAACAAACTAACACAAATATAAATGTATTTACTATTATTTATTAACAAATAACATTAGCAGTAAAAATAAACAAACACTTCCATGTAAAGTGCACTGCAAACAGATATTTTCAAATGTGATATAAAACCCTAACAAGTTGCTAAAATAGAATTAAAGTGACTAGATCGCTGTAACTGTATTGCTGTGTATGATATTAATAAAAAAGCAATGACTTGATCGGAACGCTGGATCGGCCTCATTCATCCGATATACGATCCAGCAATTTAGTAAATATCGGAGCAGATACCGGATCAGTGCATCTCTAGTTGTAGTGGGCTCAGTTTTAAAGCTAGACTGAAGCTAAAGGTATCATATGAAACTAGAGGACATGAGGATGTCTTAGCTTGTCAGGAAGTTCTTTTCAAAGGGGTCCTTTTGACCTCAAGATATCTGAATGAAAATGTGTTCTAATGGGTTCCCACAAGTCTCTTCTTACACACATGTCCACTTTATGATAATCCTATGCAGTTTATGGCATTATAACTTAGAGATGCTCCGATACCCGGATCGGATATCGGCTCCGATATTGACTAATTAGCTATCGGATGAATGAGGCTGATCCAGCATTCTGATCCAGTCCTATCTTTTTTATTAATATCATACACAGCATTACAGTTACAGCGATCTAGTCACTTCAATTCTATGTTTGCAACAGCGGTTACATCATCAAGCAGAGCATGCACAGCAGCTATTGAGCAAACACAGAGCAACATGGAGCAAGAGCCGGACGAGTCTGCTATTTGGAAACATTTCAAACTTGATATGCCGACAAGTCCGACTGCAACATGCAATATCTGCAACGCCAAAGTTGTGAGGGGTGGTGATAAAGTTGGTAAATTCAACACCACAAACTTAAGTAAGCACCTCCAAAAGCACCATGCTAAAGACCACGTTGATGCACTGCTCCGCTTCTAAAAAAGCTCCCGGTTGGGGTTGCCGCCGGGCAGAGGAGGGAACCGAACCGGCGCCCCAGCATCTGGTGGAGTTTCGGGCTAAGGCACACCTGTGCAATATTCCGGGTGTCTAGTCAGCATCTTGATATGCCAGACCCGTCAGGTGGATGGACTATCTCAGTGACACAGATTTAAACTAATCTATGAACAGAATTTGACAGAAATGGTACTTTTAGTGTTCATGGAATAAGTCTTAGATCTTTCAAAAACAAAAGTGTATCTGTGCATATCCAGTAGGAAACCAATGGAAGCAAAACTCTCCTACCAGCTCACTTTTAACATTTTGTCAGCCGAGGGTGGAAAAAAAACCAACTAACAAACAATTTATTTTATTTCATTTTTTATGATTGTGACTAAGATAGATACTGAGCAGTGCTCTCTGGGGGACAAACTATGTAGAGGAGGCTGTTTCAAAATGACATCAAAGAAGATGTGTAATTGGTATATTTCGGGGGGTTTTCAAAGTCACACAATGTGGGTTCCACTCAGAAATAAAGGAGGCAACCGCGCCCCCACAAACACACTCGCAAACAACCCTGCTCGTTGTAAACAGGAAGCATCATTTCACCATGGGGTCAGTGAGTTTACCGTGGGCCACAACTTGAGTCCGGTTACTTTTCTCTTCTTCTTAACTTTTTAAAAGTTCTATATTTACATGTTGGCAATCTCGCACCATTAAAAGAATGCAGAATCGGTTGTTAACAGTTCCTGTTTGCAGTGTAACCAAGGATGTTCTCCACGAACACTGGGTTACTTTTAGAGCTGCAGTAATAAGTCAATAAATCGATGAACATTTGACGCTCGTCTTTTCTTTATGTAACAGTAAACTGAAAATCTTTGGTGTTTGGACAAAACAATACATTTAATGATGTCCTTGAATAAGGTGTATTGTCAAGTTATAAGGCTTACAAATACGAAGAATTTGTTGTTGTTTGGTGCATAAAATAACCTTTTTAATATATTTAAAAAATGTCAAGAAACAAAAAAGGAAAAAATTACCCAGCAAAAACTGTAAAAGTATGTTCAATGTCTGTTTTAAATTGAGAGCACTGTACAGTTTTGTACATCCAGAAAATACATGTCATAATAATATATAATTAAGATGATCATTAATTGCATGCCTCTGGTATAGTGTGTTGTGCGTTTTGGCCCTGAGAACAGGAAAAACGCAAATGATCACTACCAGGCCTATATTCATGTGTATTATGTTGCATTTTGTGGACCACATGAGGGATTGACACTGCACATTTTGCTTCCGTACAGATGCCACATCACTGCCACTTTGGCTGAGTGGTAGTGAAGAAGCCCCTCTGCTTCATTGGGATTCATTCCTCTCCAAGTGCTAATCCTACACCGACCCGTGTCCTCCAAATTACTCCTCCTAAGCTGCCTGCACTATAAATAATTAGTTGCAGAAGAAATGCAACCTCATGTGTGCTGTTTCCTTCATACTCATTTTCACTCCCTCCACTCTTCAGTGAGTGGCATCTCTGCCTCAGGCTTTTGAAATCTAAGCTTTGGGACTTGACTTTGACATGTGCTAAAGGTGTTTTTGACAGCATTAACTGAAGTGGTGGCGTCCTTGACACCAGGTAACCACAACTTGCAGAATTGCGGGTGAATGTTAAGAAGTTTAACTGCTGGATGGTGATCAGAAATGTTCCCTCTAAGGCTGTTCAAAAGTATTACTGCTTTTCAGTACCGCATTTTTCAAAACCATACGATATCCACATTTGATCATATTGAAAGTACCGAAAGCAAATACGATATCCACATTTGATAATATTGAAAGTACCGAAGTAATAAAAGAAAAATCAGATCTACAATCAGATTTTTTCAACCCAATGCCGCACAGATGAAACGACAGGGAAGAGAAGCGTGTTGTCATTGTGCGTGACCCTCGGGCCTCCACTAATAGAAGTGCTCTTCTGGCCTAGGTGTGCCTTGTGTTAATATTGAATGGTGAGAAACACCGGTAAGGTTACCAGACAGATATAGGCCACACATGCTTCATGCATATTGCAAACTCTGAATGACCTCCTAAATTTAGATTGAGAGATGACATAGTGTGGCGGGGTAGGATGTTCTCTCTCTGCTGTCAGCTCTCTTTATTAACACTGTGTGTTAAGAGATGAAAGCACAGGATATGAATTATGAAATACAATGCTGAACTTCTACTACTCCACTCCCTCCGTACCATTTGTCTTTTTTGGGGGGAGGGGGGGCTTTGGCAGGTCAACAGTACTGTAGATGCAGATACTGTAGATCGAAGTTTAGAGTTTAGAAGGGCCTGGGAGTATGATGGAAGTATATGATGGTCATTATCATGTTCACTTTTGTCTCATAAGTTATTGCTGTAGTTTTTGGGTTGATACCATTTGTAACACAGAAGTTTTTTTTTAAATGTCAAAAATCCCTCAAATACCACATTATTAAGGAACACCATAAAAAAATCCATGAAATGATTTGATATCAACAACTTTTGACATTTGGAGATATCTGTAAGAACTGCATTTTTCTATGATTGGATGGTGAGCACTTATTGTCAGTATACCTATGAAAGTTATTAATCCTCTGAATGCCCTAGGTGTCTGGTTTGTGGCTTCATGAGGCTGTGATTATGTTAGAGGTCACAGTCTATACAGCTCATTATATGCAAAACATGCTCTCACCACAGTGAAATGGAGATGAACATCATCACACGTGAATACCGTTGGGCTCATTGAATCCACAAGAGTCTCACTTTTCCCAGTCAGACCCAATTTATGCAATTTAAGTCTTTTTATGGACCCCAGTATACAGGAATGTTCAAACGCACCATTTAAGAAAAGACCAAAATAACACATTTCCATGCATGACAACAATGGCCTGTTTTTGCCCCAAACTGTCTGGATTATAATAAAGTGGTCATGTCTGTAGACGGAAGATTTGTGTGTGTGATTTTCATTCAAATATCTTGAGGTGGGAGGTCAAGGGACCACTTTAAAAAGTGTTTGTTGGTACCAATAGATGCATCAGGTCTTCTGCTTCCATACGATACCAGTGTCACCACTCTAGAACAATCTTTTTTATCAGTTTTTTCAACATGTCTGTGAGACCACAATACCAAAATTATGACTTTGATAAGATAAAATGCAAAGTCTCTCATATGCAGACTAGAATAAGACCTACACCATGTGCAACTGCTGTGTGACCTAAAAACAAATCCTGTTCTTTTTTAGAAATGGCTTCATCTCAGCATAAAGGTGCCATTTGTCCCCAAGAGTCTCCAGGAAACGGGGACTGTACCAAACCAAAATGAATCCCAGATCTTTTCACTCCCTGTAATGGTCCTTCATTGCTTTTCCTACCCATCACAGGACGTAACGAGCCTCTGAAGAAAGATCGTCCCAAGTGGAAGAGCGACTATCCGATGACAGAGGGCCAGCTGCGGAGCAAGCGGGACGAGTTCTGGGACACAGCGCCCGCCTTCGAGGGCCGCAAGGAGATCTGGGACGCCCTGAAGGCCGCGGCCGTGGCCCTCGAGGGCAACGACCACGAGCTGGCCCAGGCTATAGTGGACGGAGCCAGTATCACACTGCCACACGGTGAGAACAGAAAACATATTGATCACAAAATCACTTAGTTCAGTGAAATGACTTGTCCTGATTTCTTCAACACCCCGCTCCAGGTACTCTCGGAGAGTGTTATGACGAACTCGGGAACCGTTACCAGCTGCCCGTCTACTGCCTGGCCCCACCTGTCAACCTCATCTCAGAGCGCAGCGACGACGACCCGAGCGACAGCCCCGAACCACCCGTAGCACCCAAGAAGGAATTCCAGCTCAAGGTACTGTGACAAACATAGCTGGGCCCGTATTCACGAAACATTTTATTTTAGCACAGAGTTCTCCTGAGGAGCACTAAAAGTTCTTAGTTCAGAGTCATTTCTTCAAACCTATTCCCAAAGCCTCTGAGACCACCTTTCACTAAGGAGTTGGAGGGACTCCTAAGCTAAGACTAGAGGGGCGGGGTCGACCTCGTTGATATGAATGACATCATGTTCATCCCTTCTATGCCCACAGTTATTGGCTGAGAGGGAATGAGTCCCTAAGAGTGAACATTTCAATAGGGAAGTGAATGAACTGCTGCACTATGTGAGGTCTGGAACGGTCATTTATGGTCTGGAGCAAAATCCTCCTGACCGACAGCTGAGGGACGCCAAGATGGTCCGAGCTGCAAAGCTGCTTTTGAACTGAAATCTCTGGGGATATTGGGGGGGTTTTGATGGTTGGTGATGTGATGGCATCCACATTCATAATGCCATCTCCATTAAGACCATACCTTTTTAAAAGCTCACCATCATTTAATCTCTCCATAATGTTGACTGCAGCAGCCATGGTAGGTCCTTCCTGATTTACTTTTAGTGACTGGAAAATCCTCGAGAGGACTCATATGTTTTTATAGACTTAGGAGCTACTTTTAGTGATAAACTGTCTTGTGACTTACACCCAAAAATTTTGGAGTCCTAAATTTATTTTTAAGAGTTACTCCTGAATCAGCAAGTTAGGAACTACTCTTAGGCTTCATATGTTTTGTGAATATGACCCCTGGTTAATTTGTTTTCTCATTCTGTTTGGAGTTGAGTGTTCCATCTTTCTATTATTTTTGCCCAGACTTCTGACTCATAACTCACCAATTATACTAATTATATCAGAACGCTACTAGCCAGTATACAAGTAGCCTGTGTCTGTGGCCTCATTCAGACCTGTATCTTAAATCTCTCCTGAGTGATCAGATCACAACGAGGCAGCTCTAAGTACAGATGCGAATGCACCCACGACGCGTTGAGATGTTATCACTCCGATTACATTTGGAGGTTCTCTGGGCAGTATGTGGCCACATTCTTTGAGCTGTGCGTATGCAAATGTAAGTGGAGCTATGAACTTATTCACTGGCTTTGTCTACAAGCTACAGTCTGAGCTATAGGTAGCTATTTTTGCTATTTTTATATTCCTAAACTTCGAAAGTATTTCTAATGTTACAAAACAACTGAGAGTGAATTGTGTATTTTTGATGTTATCATACTGGCGGCTCTCTAGAGCCCTGTGAGCATGGCTGCCTTTTCTAGGCAACCGTGGCGCACGGCGGTCTACAGACTATAACCATGTTTTTAGGTTGATGAAATTTACCCCCGTTCACTAATATATAGGATATATTACTGAACAGACACTCCTGTTCTTTCTTTGCAACGTCTGCTGTTGCTATTAAGAAGCTGGAGCAGTTGTAACACAGATAAACCCATTCATTTCCTCTAAATTCTTCACAATAAAAATCCCATCTGTTTTTATTTAAAAGTTTTAATTATGAGGAAGCAAAATCAGGAAGTGTTGAGTTTTCTCCAGCAGTAACTTAACACGACTCCTAAAAGAAAAGTTACATCCATCAGCACACACTGTGGGCAGCACTTTTTCATTTGTCATCTCACATTTGTGTAATAAGGATATAGATGAAAGTAACAGATTAAATTCACACGCAACAATAGCAACATTCAAATATGCAGGCTATCTATATGGAAACGTAAATGATGTACATGTTGATTTACATACAGAGCTGGGAAATGAAATCAGATCACGAGTGGACACCCAAAAAGCACATGGAGACACGTTCTGCCTCCAGGTGTGAACAGACGGACTGAAGGGCTGTCCACTTGTGATCTGATCACTCAGGACGGATGTTAAACCAGGTCAAACCCGTGTGTCTGTGTCTTTTTTGCCCGGTGTTTAACTTCATACTTCCTGTTCGCTGTAGGTACGACTGTCCACAGGCACGGACCTGCGCCTCAGCGCCAGCATGGCTGACACCATAGGGCTGCTGAAGAAGCAGCTTCAGGCCCAAGAGGACATCGACGCCACCCACCAACGCTGGTTCTTTTCCGGGAAGCTGCTCACGGACAAGACGCGACTGCAAGACACTAAGATCCAGAAGGACTTTGTGATCCAGGTCATCGTCAATCCGCAGGCCCTCCAAGGCCCCAAGCTCTCGCCCACCCCCACCGACTCCTCGCCTGCATCTGAATAGCGGCGGACACGGAGGATAGATAGATGGAGGGACGGTGCAGTTGGTAGCGGAGGTCGGCGGCAGAAACTGAAGGTGCCTCCTGTTGCTGGATAACTTATGCTTTTTGAGAACATCTTGTGTTATTGAAATAAAATTTGTACTGTTGAGGTACAAAACTGCTTTGGAGCAAAAACACACACGAGGGAGAAACTCAAAAGTGCTGCTTTCTTTCATCTACCATGTTCGTCGTGTTTTTGGGGATCTGCTGGCTTCTTACAGTGAATCCGTGAGTCAGCACAGTAACCCCAGAGATCCTCGTCCCCTCGTCTCTTTGAACCATCTTGATTGAGAAGCAGAACTGGTGCCGGCCTTTCAACCACACACGTGCGCATCACGCTGCACGTGCAGACTCTGCCTCTGCCCTTTTATCTGCACTAACACTAAGTAAGTGCCAATGGAAGAGAAGCAGAGTGTTGGTTCCTAAGCACATTTCTACTACGGACGCCCATAGACTCTGCACCGCAATCCTTTTTCTCCTCCACAGAAGCAGGAAGGCAGAGAGTGAGAGACTGAACTTTTTTCTCCTTTTTTTCTCCCCCTTTCTTTTTTATTGAGGAAATAATGTAAATGGCTTTTTTGCACATTTGAAGATTATTACTATACTTTTGTGGTAGTTTGTGTGCCTTCTTTAAGATGAAACAAAAAAGGGTTCATGTCCTGAAAGACGCTAGTTTGAGCGCAAGGCTAACCCTTCTGAATTGTTTTTAGATTCAGGAACTCTTTGATCAATCCAAGCTGTAACTGCTGCCTTTTTTGGTGATTTCATATTGCAGACAAAACATTTAGTGTGTGTGTGCTGGCGGTTGCGTGTGTGTGTGCGTTTGGGCAAAAGGAATATGCAATTGGCCCGTATGATATATTTCAGTTTGAGACAAGACTGTTTTCCAGGTCACAACTTTGCAGTCAATCATATCACATTATAGGGAAAGATGCAAAAATGATGGTCTTAAAAGCTGCAAAATGACCACTTAGTGACCCCCAGACCACTAGGGAGCAGCAACAAAGCCTTGATATATTCAGTTCAGATACTTGGGGCTTGTTGTACCTTTTCCTCACCACCTGATGAATGTAAATCCAGTGCTCATTCGCCTTTTATGCTTGATGTGGTCCATAACTTTGACGACAAATATCTGTCACATTTGTCGGCTCGACGTTTGACTCTCTTCACCAGCATCTTGTGTGAGCTTGTCTGCCAGAATTGGGCACCTACGTATTTTACACGCAGGATTGGGGAGGGCCAATCGGAGTCTATATGGAGCGGTGAACCAAAACAATGAGCCGAGGGCCGCACAGAACCGTTCAGGTGTTGATTCTCAATGGAACCGTCGATATGATTTGAAAGCATTAAAAGTAGACTGTCCGTCGGACGAGTGTACGGAAGCCCTGAGAGGCAAATGAGAAGAACAAAAATCTGGTGATTCATTTTCTAATTCTGATTGAAAATTATTTTTCCTTCTATGTTTATGACTTGAAAACAGGTGGAAAAATAGGTTTGGGATAACCGTTTCAAGTTCCTTATTTAAAAGCAAAAGTGAGACGGGTTGTGAAAAACAGTTTTGTCAGGATCGGTGTTTTGCGTCATCTACCACAAGAGGCTAAAAATGCAGTGAGTTTGAATTCCTCCATGCACGCTAAACACAAACAGGGCTTGACAGTAACAGTCGCCAGGTCGCCATTGGCAACCATTTTGGGAATTTGGCAACCAATTGCTATCTGTGGCTTTTTTAACATAACATAATTAAAGAAAGAAATCGGGAAGCAAACAGCAAAACTTACACCCCGCAAATAATAACATTTTGAATATTTATTGCAACTGTTATATTTGTATATTGCAGTCAATCAGAACCGTTGGTGAGTGCAGTTGTCTGGTTCAGGTTCTTTACTTGCACGTGTTTTTTTCCTTACGGAGACAACGTTTAAGCAAATTAAGTTGTTTGACTCTGGGGTGAAAAGTTCGATTAACCCGTCAACATCGTAAACAAATTTACTAACAAATTTACTAACAAAGAACCAGATGAAAAACAAAAAAAGACATTTGTAAATTTTAGGTCTTTTTAACCAAAAGCCGGTGCCTTTTTAAAAGCTAGTGTTGAGCCCTGATGGGGTCGAATTATCCTGGCAGAACTTTTTTTCTAGTTGAGAAAATTTAGATCAGATCTCTCAAGGCTTCCATACCAGGGCCATTCATCACCTTTTTTGTATCATTTCACTTCTGTTGCTTTTCAGTCGACTTCATACTGTTTGTACCACTGCGTGGAGATTAGACTTTTTGTTTTGTCTGGAGGGCAAAGGGAGTGAAACCGCTATAACCACTATCCAAACATTTTGTGACTGTCCATAATGTTTGCTTGCTCGAGTACAAACAACTTCTGATAGCCGTCAGGTGAGTTCCTTTGGTAAGGAAGTGACTCGGTGGGACATGTGACATTGCCTTTATGAAATTAAGATTAACCTCTAAGAAACAAGCCATCTTACCTGTTTCTCAGGTTGACATTGTGCAGTATCTGCCTTTTAGTCTGTATTTAGAAGTACAGCTTCAGTGACTCTGACGGATCCTTGTTGCATGGCAAAGAATCATTTTGTCAGTGTCACCAACCACAGTGGCATGTCAGCTACAAACAAAATTGCCTTGAATGTAACGCTGGAGTTGCAGTGCCCATTATGCACGGTGTTGTAAACCATTGCGGCTACGTTCACACTGCAGCTCAAATTGCACGGTTCAGATATTTCCCCATCACATGTGAAGTATCAGATTTTTCGTCTGAGGACTGTGAACATCAAAAACAAATAAAAAAAAACCAGCTGCATTTAGTTTCCTGCTCCCATGAATCATATGGATATGTAAGAAATCATGTGCATTTATCCGAACTCTGAAATCACAGTGAACTTATGATTTGTTTGGCTACTTTGCAGCTTTTCTGAGCAGTGTGATAAAGCATCGTGAAACCATTGAGGAAACGGATCACAAATTCCCCCGTTTCAAACTTCTAGTAAGTTATTTACCATACTACTTACTAAATGTCAAAGATTTTTGTCACATTTGCTAGATTGAAAATGAAAGTGTCGAGGTGAAGCTCTAGCTCAGCTGGTAGAGTGTGAGCTCCATGAAGGGTTCTTGGCAGCTGTGAATCCAACATGCGGCCCTTTGCTGGGTCCTGTCCGTCTATCTGCTGTCCAATAAAGACACAAAAAGGTGTGTAAGCTGACAGGACAGAGGTTTGATCGCTTCCATTCAGACTCGCTTTCTTACATCTGGTAGAGTAAATGTTTAAGTTTCAATCTTTCATTTTGAATATCGTTGCTGGAATTTGTCAAGCTGCAAAACTGAATTTAAAGTAACTTGTTTATGTTTTAAAAAAAATACTATATCTGTGTATTTGTGAACCTTTTTAAAAACATGAACAACTAGAGGGCACTCAGAAAACGCAGACCTGTGCTAAGGCATGCTATGTAACTGACTTTAGAGGGTTTTCTTGTGGATTTACCACCAGGAGCTAATTTTCCCGATTATTCCAATACCCTGTCGATGCGGCGTAAATGCACATTAACGCAAGTGGAAAATCAGAATTTGTGCTCCAAAATGAACTTGGTTCTTCCTTGGCCCAGGCTACACCCTTCCACCGAGGTTCAAGAAAATCGGGCCAGTAGTTTTCCCGCAATCCTGCTGACAAACAGACAAATAGAAATAACACAACCTCCTTGGTGGGGTAATGAAAATCAAGGATTTTAAATTACAAAACTACTGCAGGTTTTCATTCCAACCAAGCAAGAACACACCTGATCCAACAAATGTTCTTGCTTGGTTCGAATGAAAACCTGGAGCCACAGCAGCCCTTTACTGGATCAGTTTGAGACAGAGTATATTCTATCCCAGTGAGCAAAGATGCAAAAATTCGTTCTCCGCTTCTTTGCATGGCTGTCACTTCCAGGTCATGTTAATGTCGGATGTGTGTTACATCCCAGAGTAGAGATTAATGTGGTTGAGAATCAAGACCTGCTGTGTGAATTTCTCCCGTACTGTCATCGTCATGACAGCATCCTCACTTAAGTGTCTTCTGTTTTTCCATACACACTAGTTGTTATTTTCATTCACCGCTCCTGTCACTCTGGAGCAGTATGATCACAGAGGGGAGAAAATGAAACCATCAGAGTAAAACCCAACTAAGCCACAGCTCCCTGCATCAAGAAAATGTTTATAAGAATTACATTTTTTTTTTTTTTTGTGTCTTTTTCTCTCCAGGTTTAGTTTTGAAGCTTATCACAATCACCTTTTTTCCCTATATTTCCAGGCCTTTTCTGCTTTCCTTTACCAATGGTTCTTGTGGGGATATTTTCTTATCATTGTACGCAAACTTGAATAAGCCTTTTTCTCTGTATGTGCAATACAATAGACCTAGACCTCATATCATGTACGTTTTGTTCATTTGACTACAGATTTCATAGAGCACCAGCTTCCAGTATTGTGAAATAAATGTCAATCTACAGGTACCAGCCTGCTATAAACTGATGTCAACAGTTTCAAATGTTCATGTTTGTCACTATCAAATGTATTCCGAGCTGTCATCTTCAGATGTCCTCTCATCTTTCACAGAGTAAATATCTAAACATTAAAAATGCCTACCGAACTCTTCTCTCCCGGTGTCCATTCAACGTTCTGTCCTGCAGGTTTTCGGCTTTGAAGGTTAGGGTAGGTCGTTGAGCCTCGGGGTGGGGAAAAGCTCCGTTGACATCTTAGTCGATAGCGTCTCCTGTTACAGCGTCCTTGCTGATGTGAGCTATGGTGGTTGTTTGTCCTCATGTCCGTATATGTCCCTATTCCTACTCTTGAGTTTTGATACTCAAGAACCGCTCATCCAAACAACTTCACACTCACTTACTTGGGTCTCGAACAGCACACCTGACCCAACATAGTTGCATCCTGTAGCGATTCTAGGTAGTCCTCCTGGGTCTCGGTACTCGATATCCACCGAAACAACCCAAGTAGTGTCCAAACTTCTCCGGGCAAACAATACCCATATTCGATCCCTTTTTTACCCACATCAAGAAAAAATAACTATTTGTGTGGTTTATTAAAAGTGACAGCTGAGGACTGACAACAGATTGTTGTGATGTTTAAAATTACAGTCAAACACTTCATTGTACAGTTTTGTATAGTTATTAAATGCATATTTGAATCGTTTGAATCCTCAAAATGTAAAGTGTAAAAGTCATTTGGATGTGGGAGGAGTGGTGGTGGCACTTTACGCAGCTGAATGCTTCCGTTCATGCGATGGCTTTAAACGAAGTAGAAAGAAAAGGCATTCAATTAAATACTCTATTGGTATATCCGCATCCCTCTAAGTGAACTGGTACTGGTATTGGCACTTGTATTGTAATTTTTATAAACGATATCCAGCCCTAATGCTAGAGCAGTGGTTCTTAACCTTGTTGGAGGTACCGAACCCCACCAGTTTCATACGCACATTCACCGAACCCTTCTTTGGTGAAAAATAAAATGTTTTTTTTCAAATTCAACACATAAATATATGTTTTTTTACTGGTGCACAAAATGAACTGTGCATGAACATTACCTTGTTCAAAGAATAAAACAAACACAGTGCATGAAATCACAAGAAATAACATACCTGCATATCAGTGCGACTTCTGCTGTTGCCTTTGAGAGACCAGTTCAGATATGCGTGGCTTCACCTTGGCAAGTGCCACTTTCATGTCATTTTCACAGCAAAGTCTGTTCCTTTTCTTCGTTTTTATGTCCAGCATCCTCGAAAAGGATTGCTCGCAAAGATATGTTGTAACAAATGGGATAAAAAATTCCAGGGCTTTCTTAGCAATAACTGGATACTTTTTCCATTTGTCGACACCAAAATGTTGAGAGCGTTGTTGTTCGGGAGAGTTGCTGTTGAACCTGGCTCTGCTGAATTTCAATGATTTCGTCGAGGTATTCATCATTGACATCTGCTGTCTCAACAGCAAACGTGAACGGCTGTCTCACCCATGCTGGATATGACTCTCTTGTAGGGAAATATCCGTTGAGAGACTTTGCAAGCTCATCTAAGTGTGTGGCAATTGTTTGCTTCAGTTCCATGGTTACAGAAATGTCTCCTATTCCAGACACATCTTCGATCTTACTTACACAGTTGTCCAGAAGGGGAAAGTTTGCGAAGTTATTGTTCTCTGTTCGCCATTTCCATAACGGTAGCTTTTTTGAAAAAGCCTTCAGGTGTTCTTCCGCTTCCAGGATGTTGACTCCACCACCCTGCATCTGCTGATTGAGATGATTGAGAGCTGCGAATATATCAGCTATGTACGCTAAAATGAGAATGAACTCAGAATTTTAATGCAATCTGCATGACAATGTTGGTGCTCTTGCAAAAACAGGGCTAATTCCACACGCATGGCAAAAACACGATTCAGCACCCGTCCCCAGGATAACCACCGAACATTAGAATGGTACAGAAGTATCGCAAATTCAGAGCCCATTTCTTTACACAGCTCACTGAAGATGCGGTGCCTCAGAGCACTATTTCGCACATAGTTCACACATTCCACTACAGTTTTTAATGCTTCTGCCATTTTTGGAGGCAAGGTTTTTGTTGCCAACGCATGCCTGTGCAGAATACAATGCGTAACAATGATGTGTGGTGCATCGGCTTTTACTAGCCCGCCAAAACCAGACTTTCTTCCCAGCATGACTGGAGCTCCGTCCGTACAAACTGCAGAAACCATGTCCCATGAAAGACTGTTGTCTCTAAAGAAGTCATCCACAAGCTTCTTCACATCGGCCGCCTTAGTTGTTGTTGTAAGAGGCTTACAAAATAAAAAATCTTATTTTATTTTGTCATCTTTCACATAGCGCACAAAAACAGCAAGCTGGCTTAGATTAGAAACGTCTGTGGTCTCGTCGAGTTGAAGGCTGAATTTTGCCGGGCTTGAAATCAGATCTGCGACTACTTGAGCCAAGATATCTTTACTCATGTCCTCTATTCTGTCGCTGATGGTGTCATTTGAAAGAGGAATTTGGGATAATTTACCTTCGGCCGCTGTTCCAAGTATCAGATTCGCCATCTTTAACGCAGCTGGTTTTATGAGTGTTTCACCAATGGTGTGGGGCTTGCCCTGCTTTGCGATCAGGTAAGCAACTTCGTAAGATGCTTCGAGGATCGGTTTGTTAATGGGTACAAATCCAAGAGCAGGCGGAGTGGCCCTTTCATCGAATCTGGCTTTCTTCACCTTGAATTCAGCAAGCGTTGTGTTCTTGTATTCCCCGTCTCCATGGAGCTTCAAGAAGTGTTCCTTTAGTTTTGCCGGTGCGAGACTAGAGTTGCTCAACTTGGCATTGCAAATCATGCAGATAGGACGCTGACTCCCATCACGTTCCGTGATACATGTGAATCCATGTTGTACATATTCGTCCAACCACTTTCTTTTTTTGCTCGACATAGTTTGTATGGATTAAAATATTAAGGAAGAAATCACATGACGTACTACCACGACAGTCACACGTTGACTACTGAGCGCATTAAATTCTCTGCAGCACTGATTGGCCAAGCAATGTCACATGATCATCTGCAGCCAGTGATGGCCAAGCGGGGCGTGTCATCATGAATTTACACGATGAGTCGGGTGTGTCTTGACCTCCGCGGCGGAGGCTCCGCCGAACCCCTGAGACCGACTCACTGAACCCCTAGGGTTCGATCGAACCCAGGTTAAGAACCACTGTGCTAGAGTATATTTGCTAACGGCTAGCTATTTGGGACCCGGCTATTTCTGGAAACAAAGGTTGGTGATTTCGAAATCTACATCACTGATGCTTGAAATGTCTGAGTTGGCTACAATGTAACATCTCCAGTCTATCTTCATTCATCTGTTCCTGAACTTACTGTAGCGAATGACGGAGAGGGAGCTGTGACCACTGCTGCTCCATTAGTCAACTTATCCGTCGTTGTTTTTGTTTTTTATGCTATTTCATGACTTATTTCCAAGAAACTTATCAGCACATCTCGAATACGTGAGCTAAATCATATGAGTGATATGACTAATTCCTATTCCCCAGCATGCCGTTTGCCAGTGTAACTGTTAACAGGGGTCCTCTCTCAATACGCTATGCAGAGTGTACATAATGCACAGCCTATAGATGTGTCCTGTTGATCTCAAGAGCTCACAGCACTTTCCGGGGTCCTCAGCAATATACCAGCGTAAGTGTGAAGTGGATTGGATGAACGGTTGACGAGAAAATCCAGAGACAGACACACAGTTTCCTTCCGTTTTAATTTGATGTAAAATGGCTGAAGAAACTTTAAGGTGTCACTTAGTTTTAATGTGTTACTCTCTGTTTTAAGGGAAGATACAAATGCACAATAATGTCTGGTTCCCCTTTAATGTGCTATGAAGATGAGATGTTAGACCTCAGCAGACAAAGGTGTCTCTCCGAAATAATATCTAAAGTAGCCAGAGGGAACTTGAATGCATGTTCTCCTTAGATGTGGCGCAGTATGTTGTCCCTTGAGAAAGGAGCCGGCCAGATTCCCCCCTCGGCTCTGAAGATTTGATGCAGGGTCGGACGCAGAGCTCGGACAGGTCCCCTTCTGCCTTTTCAGCCTCCAGTTAACAGTGAATGGAAAGGGACAAACCCACGGCAGAGGGTTTAAGGAAAGATCTGTGATTTCCTTTAACTGTTCTCTTTTCAGCCTTCTAAGGATTCACCATAGAACAGACACTTGTGTTCATTGAGGTTGTTTAAAGCTGTGAATTTTACTCCAATCCCACCTCATTTTTTCTGGTTTCTTTTCTACGTTCAAGTTAACCCCACTGACATAGTTACTCCTCTTTTTTTAATGAAGACTAAAGCAAAAATGTTCAAGTTTCACATGTTTAGCACCCACATTCAGGTACAGTGGCAAGGAGAGATGGTAAAAATGGTGCTCTAGTCTTTTTTCAAGACATTAACGTATGACCCCTCTAAAAAAACAACTCAAAAGCTGTTTACTCGATTTTTGCAGAGCTTCCGCATCTTTCACTGCATCTTTACTTATTTCTTCATTCACTGTACACCCACTCACATCAATTTCAGTTTTCCAGTGTTTTACACTTAGCAGCAGTGCAAAGGGGACACCTTATTGTCCTGTGCTCAGTAGAATGTATGCACAATTTTACACATCTGAACACATGAAAACTGCATTTAGGGTCTGTTATTATGCTGGTTAGGCTAGGAATATTTATTTTACACTTACATGATCACCAATACCTCTCCATATACAGTATCTCTTCTGGCCTTTAAGAACTCAAATTCCCAGAAGGTATTGCAGTTGAACAGAGCTTCCACACAATACAGCCATAAAGCCCTCACTAAAGACAAATCTCAAATATGTATTTCGCAATGTCCCTTAAAATGTTCATTCCTTGATGATGAATGACACCCACAATTTATATTGTGCACTTCGTGTGTCATGTTTTTAAACTGTTGAATAAAATTGAATGAATGACTAAATCCAGGTCTCCATCCTTCTCCCTTCCTCAAGTAAGCCTTTCTCCCCCCTTATCCCCCTTGGAGTTCCGGGAGCTACCCCCACCCACTCCCCGCCCTACTCCTATTTTTACCCCCCTTGACCGACCTCAGCGATCCCCCCCTCAGCGTCATCTCAGTGGCACCTCCCTCCCACCTACCCCCCCCCCCCCACGAAGGCGTGCTTCACAAACCCTCAGCCCTACTCCGCCCCTCTTACGTAAACCCCCTCTACGCCCTCAACGTCCACCTCCAGTAGTTCATTCCAGCTCTGACGCTGCCCACTCCTCCTCCCCCTCATCGCCACCCCCGCCCCGCCCTGACAGCAGTCCTGAATACTACTGATACAGAAAAGGGTTCAGCAGTAGACCACATTATCAGCTGGGCCCAAGGCTGCCTACGTCAAAGCTTGGCACCTTCTACATTCCTGTTGTGACTACCAAGAGAGTGAACATTGGGAAACGTAGACACCCTGCTAACCTAAACAATCTCATTCCTATCCTCTCCAAATCAAAGTCAACATCGAAGCCTGTCAATAACACCATTAGGATGGGTCTGCTCAATGTTAGGTCTCTGAATAACAAATCATTTTTAGTCAACGATTTCATTACTACTTCCAAACTTGATTTTAGGTTTTTAACTGAAACATGGCTGGAGCAATATAACAGTGCAAGCATTCTGATCGAGACAGCACCCCCCAACTATAACTTTATTGATGTATGTAGATCTGGGAAAAGGGGGGGAGGGGTTGCTGCTACATTTAAAAACATATTTCAGGGGAAACAGATGTCACTTGGTGATTTTACATCATTCGAATACCTGTGTGCTGTATTGACCAACCCCCCGACACAAATACCAGCCGAACTCCATTCCACACAGAAATGCAATGAGATTGCATTCTTTTATACTGATAAAATTGAAGGCATCAGACGTGCCATCAATATCTCAAACAAAAAAGTTGGATCGCCACCCCGTTTAGGCCAAAATAACACAGCAATGATGGCAAGCTTTAATGCCATAGACTCTAAAACTCTAGTGGAAACAGTGACCGATCTAAAGCCAACCACCTGCTGTCTCGATGCTTTACCTACCAACTTCTTTAAGAATGTTTTCGACTGCCTATCAACAGACGTATTGCAAATAGTTAATAACTCTATTCAATCGGGCAATTTCCCAAAGGCCTTCAAAACTGCAGTCATTAAACCTCTTCTAAAAAAGCGGAGCCTAGATGCCTCTATTATCAACAACTACAGACCAATTTCAAATCTACCATTCATAAGTAAAATAATTGAGAAAGTTGTACTCCAACAACTAAATCACTTCTTGGCTTCTACTGGCTGCCACAACAACCTCCAGTCAGGATTTAGACCTTTTCATAGCACCGAGACGGCCCTTATTAAAGTTATAAATGACATCCGTCTTAACACAGACTCTGGCAAAACTTCAGTACTAATGCTATTGGACCTCAGTGCTGCATTTGACACTGTCGACCACTCAATACTTTTGGACAGGTTGGAAAACTGGGTGGGGCTCTCAGGCACAGTCCTAAACTGGTTCAAGTCATATCTACAAGATAGGAACTATTTTGTTTCCATTGGCGACTTTGTATCAGAACAAACCAACGTAACGTGCGGAGTCCCCAAAGGTTCAATCTTGGGGCCGACTTTATTTAACATCTATATGCTCCCACTAGGACAAATCATGCAAAATAATAACATTGACCACCATTGCTATGCCGATGACACCCAAATCTATGTAGCGCTATCACCAAATGACTATCGCCCCATAGATCTTCTGTGCCAGTGCATTGAGCAAGTCAAACACTGGATGTGCCAAAATTTCCTTCAACTAAATGAGGATAAAACTGAGATAATTGTTTTTGGTGCTAAGAAAGAAAGGTTTAAAGTCATCCAACACCTTCAATCACTGTCCCTGAAAACCTCAAATAAAGCCAGAAATCTTGGGGTTATTATGGATTCTGATTTACATTTCAACAGTCACATCAAATCAGTAACAAAATCGGCCTATTATCACCTTAAAAATGTAACAAGACTTAGAGGTCTCATGTCAGCTCAAGACTTAGAAAAACTTGTCCATGCCTTTATAACCAGTAGGCTAGACTACTGTAACGGTCTCCTTGCAGGTCTTCCCAAAAAAAACTGTCAGGCAGCTATAGCTTGTTCAGAACGCTGCTGCTCGAGTTCTAACAAAGACCAAAAAATGTGAGCACATTACACCAATTCTTAAATCATTACACTGGCTTCCTGTACGTCAGAGAATTGATTTCAAAATCCTCCTGCTCACATATAAATCACTACATGGTCTAGGGCCGAGGTATATCACTGATATGCTCCCACTACATAAGCCTTCTAGATCACTAAGATCCTCTGAGACCAATCTGTTAGTGGTTCGCAGAGTAAACTCAAATCAAGGGAAAGCATCTTTCCGTCATTATGCAACAAACAGCTGGAATAAACTTCCTGAAGATGTGAGACTTTCACCCACTCTGACCACTTTTAAAACTAGACTGAAAACTTTTATGTTCACCTTAGCTTTCTTTTTTTTTCACTTTTAACGTCCGCACTGTTTTGATTATTGTCTATGTTTTTATTCTCTTTGTCTTTCTGTAATGCATTTGAATTCATGACATGTTGTGCTGTGAAGCACTTTGAGTCTGCCTTGTGTATGAAAAGTGCTATACAAATAAAGCTGCCTTGCCTTGCCTTGCCATGTGTAGAAAAAGGATTGTCTTGTATTAATTCTTCCTTCTTCCTAAATAATGAAATCTGAAATAAGTTCTAACGAGCTTTTAAGTGGCAAAAATCTGATTCAGTTGATTGACTTTGTTCTACAATAAGTGTCCAAGCAGGAGAAAGATATTCATCTTCACCACAAGATGGTGCTCTGCTCCTGTGAACTGAGTGGCAGGAGTGAAAGCAGGGACGTAGAACACACACAGCCCTGTTCTGTTTTATTCTCTGACAAATTCGGGCATGAATCAGATGATGTACAGTATGTGTGTTCCTTGAAAGCAGCGTTGCCCAACACGGACCATGGAAAAGTTTGAAAATTGCTCCTCCATTTCCCCAAATGCCTTTTGACCCCGTCAAAATAAGGGTGTGAGCACGGCAGCTGGAATCAAAGGTGGCTTTATGGGCATGTTAATGTTTTGGAAGCTGTGGGCTGCATGTGTTACTCATGCACATGTTTCAACAACCCTCAACGTTCACATTAGTTTTATTCTTCTTCGTCCCCATCTGAGTTATTGAGACTTAACGACATCACTGAAATGTTTCAGCGCTGCATTTCCAAGAAGCCCCCTGTCAGTCACACAGGATTTGTGTGAAAGTAATGGGACTGTCTTTCTATCTCTCTAGAGTTTCCTCTTGATGAAGTTTCTGTAGGTGGTGCTCTTTTAGTTTCCACCTACATACAGTAATTGCATCTCCTGCCAAACTGTATTGAACATCTCTGGTTATGATAATTAGGCTACAATATTTACCTTCTGTTTATAATGCACTAGAACTTTAAAATCCATCACTCATGTCTATGGAACAAACCGGGGCTACATGGTGGTGTAGTGGTTAGCACTGTCGCCTCACAGCAAGAAGGTTCCAGGTTCGCATCCTGGCTGGGGCCTTTCTGTGTGGAGTTTGCATGTTCTCCCCGTGTCTGCGTGGGTTTTCTCCGGGTACTCCGGTTTCCTCCCACAATCCAAAGACATACATGTGTTAGGTTAATTGATGACTCTAAATTGCCCGTAGGTGTGAGTGGTTGTCTGTCTCTGTTCGTCTATATGTGCCCTGCGATAGACTGGCGTCCTGTCCAGGGTGTACCCCGCCTCACGCCCAATGTCAGCTGGGATCGGCTCCAGCACCCCCCGCAACCCCGACCCCGGGATAAGCGGTTGAAGATGAATGAATGAATGAATGTCTATGGAACAGGAAATCCACTGTGCTCAGATTTACTCAGTATTTTATCATAAGTTAAGATTTTTAGGTATTGGTAGTCTACTATACTGTGAAAATACTGCCCATTGTTCCTCTCATGCTGCACATTTTTGCAACATATAATATAATATTGTCCGTACATGGACAGGGAGCTTTTCAAGCAGTGCAACTCTGTCTCTTTCTCACTCTCAGTCTCTGCAAACACAGGGTCTCCGGAGGGTTGTGGTGCACCGGGCCTGGAAAAAGCCCCTATTGACGGTGGAAATTCACAGGGAGAGCTGTGTTTGTGGTCTCTCGCCCAGTCAGCCTTATTCTAAACTCTGTTCCCCCCATAGACAGACCCAGGATGACCCTGACGCCACAGCGGAGAGCTCGGATGGTTAGAACATTACATTGTCCCAGGCTTGATTGTTCATTTCACTTAGGATCTCAGGCAATACTTAGAGTTTTATGAGAGCCCCACATCATAATGTGTGTGTCCAACTTCCTCTGATTCTTCTCTTTGTGCAGCAAAACCACCCGAGTGGACACATAAAGTTTTACACCAATCCTCCGCGATGAACTGCAAAGTTATGACTGAAATATGGAGAAAATTAAATGAAAATGCAGTGCTTAAATGCATCAACTGGTACAGTCAGTCAAGATTTAGCCCCTTTGATATGTAAAGTATTCATTTAATTTCTCATTTTTTTAAGACTTATTGCTGATTAGACAGAGACTAGGCCCTTTTTTTGTGAACTCTAGTGATGAAGAAAAAACAAGCTTTTTCCTGATTTTGTACAGAAATCTCTCAAAAAAGACAAAACAAACGGCTTGTCACGCTGAATTACAAAGTAGAGCTACAACCAGGCTGGAGATTTGCCCAAATGAAATCCTGTTGTCAGTGTGGTGGAAAGTCTGCACCACAGGAAGTAGTGAATCAAAAATGAGAGTAAAATAACTACTGTCTAGAGGAAGCTGGACGCACTAGCAGATCTCCTGCCTCATCCCCACTGGACGTACGCACGGTTCCCTTGAAAAATGGAAATTGTAATTCCTGCGCAAAATCATCCCATGGTCTTCTTTGGCACTTATATGCATCAAATAAGACCATTTTTTTCATGCAACACCTGTTAATGGAGAAATCTGGGAGAGTGGCTAACACTGATTAGCTCGGGGCAGTACGGTGAAGGCATTAAAAATGTCTTTTTTAACCACTAATACTGTTGAAAATAACACCAAACCTCTGCAGGAGCATGATAAGAGTCCTTACAGAGAAAACAAAGCACCAATGGGCTCCCTCCTTTTGGTCTGACTTTGGTAATCCACTTGAATGGACTTTACTATGAGAGGAGCTGGTACCTGGGCCAGTAGGAAAGTCTTTCAAAACTCTTTTAATAAACTCCAGGTACACTAACTACGTTGTTGGTGCTTTGTTTTCTGTGTAGGGACTCTTCTCATGCTGCTGCAGAGGTTTGCTGTTATTTTGAGCAGTATTAGTGGTTAAAAAAGACGTTTTAATGCGTTCACCGAGCTGCCCCGAGCTAATCAGTGTTAGCCACGTCTGGCTGTTAGCAACTCTCCCAGATTTCTCCGTTAATATTTGCTACATGAATAAACTGCCTCCATGGCTTATTTGATGTATGCAAGTGCCGAAGAAGACCATGGGATGATTTTGCACCGGAATTACACTTTAGGGATCTCAATTCTGGGGACCTCTCTCCTTCCATTAGCTGGACACAGCACCGGCAACAGATAGCTGAGGCTTGGAAAAAATAGTCCTCTTGACAGTCTCCAGCCTGGAGCGCTGACTTACATTTTCCCCACTAGTATTAGTGGAATTTCCAACTCTCCGCAATCCCAGAGAATCATCCAAAGAACGATAAAGTTTACTGACAGCGCTGTATGGTTTTTGACTGATGAAACGCTCTTGCTGCTATTTGTGCAACCATGATCGGTTTGAGTTCAAAGGCACAGCTCCAATTTCATCTCATTTCCTGCCCCCTCACTCTTTTCCATCACCGACCATTTTCCAGCTTTTATCAACTCAGGACACATTTGATATTTTCAGTCATCACGATTGTTCTTCAAAGTAAATATTTTGACACTCTACGTAATATAAAACCCGGATTTAATTTGATGAATTTGTGACCGATGGCAGAAGAATACAGCTGTTGAGGATTGTGTTCAGTAGAACTTCAATTTCCAAATATGCAGTGTTTCATAGTCCAGCGAACAGCTCAGAATTGGATATTTTGATATCTCGGTAATGTTTTCATAGGGAAAACCAATTTGTTTCCCCTTTTTATCCTCTCCCCTGAAGCTCCTCGTACAATGTCATGCAGACTTTAAAAAAAAAACAACTCACCATTATTTCTGCTGATCCCTTTTCGTGTAATGTGTACTTGATGTTAGTGAACCTACAGTAATCTCCTGCTCTGATTTACAGGAACCGGAGGTCACTCATGAGTCATCAGGATGTTTATGAGAGGAGTGTATGTGCTCTCTGTGGGATAAATACAGAGGATTGTTATGCAAAGCAGACTTTTGTCCAGAATAACTGAGGAATCTAAAAAAACTAAAATCCTCTCAACACAAGAATGGGTAGGAGTTGTGTGTGTGTATGTGTGTGTGTGTGTACGTGTGCTTGTAGGGCTAGTAATTGGTGGCTTTAAAGCTAATCCCTGGACTTCTGCTCTCATCAGACTTTCATCCACTTATTTCACCTGGTGCTCACCTAAACCTCACATAATACTATGGTGTGTGTGTGTGAGTCATATAATACCTTCTACTGAAAACTAAAACTGTGAACCTGGTCAACCCATGGCCTGACAGACCACGTCACAGGGCCCAGTGGGAACAGAGCCAATGGTCTGAGGGTTAATATAAGCGTACCTGTTATGTTGACAATGTAGAGCAAGGAACAAGATTCACAGCAGTGTTTACCGTATTCCACTAAACTATCACTGACCACGATGCTATGGCACCAAGACACTATCAGGAGCTGGAGGCCAGATTTCATGGACATTGCAAAGAAATGTGTGGAAGTACAGGCATATTTACGACTTGACCCCCCACAAATTACAACAGGAATTCTTTCAACTGTTCTCTGTTCTAAATATGTAATTTATAACATATCAAAAGTCCTAAGAAATCCAAGTGGTGGAAAGTATTGAAAAATACTAAAATCTACGATGGCATAATTTTCTATTGCTGTCCATGTTAAAATATGTATTTATGCATTTATTGTTGACTGATGTCCACACAGAGGGTTCAGTACTGTCCACAGTAAACAGTTGGATGCAGTAGTGCATGCGCAAAAGGCAGTGGTGGAAAGTTACTGTTCTTAAGTACATTTTTCATGTGTCTTTACTTTAGATACTGGCTTTCAAAAATCTTAGGTTAAGTAATAATTGGTCTTTGGTGTTAATTTGATTAAAATAACACCTGACTCTACAGGTCACCCCTGAAAAAATAATAATTGTGAAACAGACTTATAAGTCCAAGTGTAAACCGTCAGAGGTCAAACCCAATAAGGACAAAAACCTCTCAAATAATTGATATCATATTATTTACCAAGATACCAGTATTATCATCTGCAGCATTCTTATTTTAAATGGCACAACCTGTACTATTTTTGTATTTACAAAATATACATACAATGGTCACACTTGCCTCAATATTAACAGACTGTTGCATTAGGGAATACACAGACAAATACTTTTACTTTTAAAACTTGTATTCTATTTTAAAGTAAGTAAGTTCTTACTTTTACTCAAGGAGAAAGGTTAATGTGATACTTCAACTTTTACTAAAGTACAGTTTTGTCTGTTTATTTGTACTTTTACTATGAAGTTGGTCAAAATGGCGCAGTGGGTTCATTTTCTGGCAACATCTTTGTAATAATGACCACATCTATAGATCTTTATGGGGGCATTCATAGTCAATCCTTCATCACTACACTCATAAACACATATTGCTTTCTGATACACTACATCAGTCAAGAGTCGATTTTAAAAAGCCACCAAAACTAATGTTAGCTAGCAAGCACTAACAATCCTCTCACTGGGGTTCCAGTGACATCATCGGCCTTGTGAGAGGTTAAATACCTGGATCTCCACACCAGTTAGTTGGACCAGTCCCAGCCTGGTCAGATGCGTACATGAACTGATGAAGCCTCTTGGATGAGAGGTGAAACGTCTTCCTAGACAAATAACCAAGTCCAGTTGCTTTTGACTGAAATTGCTTTGGGGATAACGATGACCTGGACTAATGAGAATATTCACATGCTGGCACTAGCATTAGATTTTTAACCAGCTCTATAGCTACACCCATCTCTTCTATTCAGTCTATAATATTTACCTTTCACTCAAACTTATACGAAATACAAATAGCTGGTGCAATCCACTCCAGTTCTCTAAAGGACCAATCTTCATCAAACACTGCCTTCAAATGTGTCGGTCTCTGGAATGGAACACAGCCATACCATCTTGCTTGTTTCACCTGTAACAGTCCAGATTTTATTTTTAAATCAGCACAGGCCGCAACAGGAGCCATTGTTGAACAGCGGCATATGAAGCTAGTGCTGAATATACACCTTTGAGGTACTCCTAAACACATAAGCAGGGGACACATGCATGGCACTGCACTCTGTGTTCAGGATCAACACACTGACCAGACAGTGTTTTCATCTGCCAGAGCCAAGACACCAGCTCCACGTCGGAGACCTACATTGGCCACCAACCCCCAGCAAAGTGTGCCAGCCAAGCACACACACACACACACATGAAGACACTCTACCTCCCCATGCAGGTGAGACACACTGATTAAATCCCCCACAGCCAAAGTAAACATCTCCTCATTTCCAATCCCTGCCCTTCGGCCAATCAGGAGGCTCCTTGGGAGCTCCATTCTAATCAGCAGACGGTCTCAAGGCTTTTACTGTACCAGACTGTACCTTAGGAGATGTTCTGCAGGGTATTAGATGCTGATATGAGCTCAATCAAAGGCAGATTTTCCCATAGCTCAAGGGGAAAGTGAGGCTGCAGTCGCCTGGAGGTCAGCGAAAAAAGGCTGACTGGAAGGACGTAACTGGGAAAGTTCATTTTCTACATGAACTAGTTCAAAGTTCAATTCACAAATTTAAAAATGAACTAGTTCAGTTCATAGTTCATAATTCAAAATTATCAACTAAGTTCACAGTTCCAGAAATGAACTAGTTCATAGCTCTTTTTTTTAAAAATTTTATTTGTTGCTGCAAGCTTTTACAATCTTAAATTATTGCCACAGTCTATATAGAACCACAGACAGCAATTATTTTATCAGTTTCAACACTAAATTGTTGGCTAATTCTGGATAGCTAGCAATGCTAATAATAGCTTGCTAGCTACTACTATAGCTGTACTATATGGACACATACTTAATGACTTATATATACTACAAAATCTACCGGTTCTGGTGCAATAAAGTCCAAGAATGCCACAATCCAGATTAAATGTCACAATCTACAAGAACACAGCTACATGTAATAAGAGTACATTTGAGGCAATCTACTGGTCAGGAGAGAATTTAATGGTAGGGGGCATCTAACCCCATTACCTAGCAAGTATAACCTACCAGTAGCTTGTACATATTTGAATCCCTTTTCGTAATTGCCAGGAAGCCACTCATTTTGGTGTGGTCTAAAAACATCAGGCAGAGAAGAGAAACGTGCAAGAAAAGCAATCCATCACATTTAACATCATGTCTGGTTTTCTTTATGAAAATGTAACATTATTATTGAACGGTAGTACAGATGCAAGTATGGAAATAATTCCAGTATGATGCATTTGTGTACAGGGGGGGAGCTGCAACTGAGACTCGAGCTGGCTGCCAAAGAGCAATCTTTTTAATGTAAGAATTTACCACAATTATTACTTTTGTTTCTGTCGTGTGGAATATATTTTCTGTCAGTCTTGTGCGTACAAAGCAGTAAGGCGGCTCCTGCCATTATTTTAAAGCTTTATACCAGAATTTGAATTTTGCGATATACCATATATTGCAGTTTACATCAAGTCAGTAGCTGCTTTCACAATATTACCATGAAATAATAAAATAACTTTGACACATTTAAAACCATGAAGTTGAAATCCCTAGTACTGTCTTTTTCTGAACTGTGGTAAAAATCAAATCAACAGTAAATAGGTGTTCACATTAAGATGTGTAAATAGTAATACCAGTCACACCCTCTACATTTTGTGCTTGTGTATTGTCATAATGAGGTACTTTGTAATTTGGCCATGTATATATAAGGCTTATTGTTATTATTATTATTGCTTAATGTGGTGTAATGACATGGATAAAGTGTCAAGTCATCCTGATCTCCCTGTCAGCGAACCAGACTGTGATGACAGCAGTTATTTTCCTCTTGATACACCATATCATTCAGTTAGACAGAAGAGGGGCAGATACTTTCCTGAGTCACACACACACACACAAGCACACACACACACACACACACACACACACACACACACACACACACACACACACACACACACACACACACACACACACACACACACACACACACACACACACACACACACACACACACACACACACACACACACACATACACACACACTAAAAGCATTATTTCTGCTGGCCTACATAATGTTCTATCCAAACCGCATGACATGGCAGGATAGTGGGAAAATGACAATTTATGTCACTAGATTTTGTCCTATCAGGTTGCACCGCTGTTTGTTTTCTTTCTGTGGTCTGTGATGGTATCTGCTGCTCAGAGGAAGAAGTCATGCTCATGAAATTTAATTCATCTTGTGCTTCTCCGTCCTGCAATGTTGTGATAGTCGCACTATAAGGCTGAGTGGTATGAGTATCATACCTGATTTTCAGGTTAAAGTGCAAGACTGAGCACCAGTTATGTACAGATTGCATTACTCCATCATATCTTACACAAAGGACAAAAAATAGTAGTTCTCTGAGTGTCCACTAGGAGTAGTATGCACAATAGAGCAGCCTCTCATTGACCCCCATGTTAAACAGGACGATTTTCACAGCATCATTAAACCTACAAAAAACATTCTAGTCTGTATGTTTAGGTCATATCTCCATGACAACACTTAGGGGGGTGAGTATTTTAGTTTTTATTTTATTGAAGGACAAAGTTCATAAATAATTAGTGGTGCGGCCTCTTTAGTGACAGCTAGCTTCTGACTGTGACTTCGCCCCGGATGCTAGTTGTCAGGATTAGCATCATTAGCATGCTCATCTCGACCTGGACTGCGGTCATTCGTGTGGTGGTGTTTCCATAAGTGACAAGATGGTTTACTCTTCCATCAACTGTACAAACAGATGGTTTAGGAACACACCGTGCTAACGTTAGCTCTGTTATGATAATTAAATAGCAGCACTTGCACCATGACTTGCAGTACAGCTTGCTATCTATGGCAGATGCTAATCTGGAGCAACTGGAAGATTCTGGCCGTGAGGGTCGGTGTTTTGCAGTCTGTAAGAATAGTACTTTGTTGAATGTCAGTTTAAATCATAGTTCATAAATGCTGCCTGCACTTCACTCCCGGAGCCGGTGCAATCTCCGCTAGAGACACGGGACTACCACTCCCGTTTATCTAGTAACATGCTCTGTTAGCCTAGCTCCTGGGCGGTGGAGCTAATGTGGCTAATTCTGTAAACGTCACCCAGATGGACGTATCTCCCTCCCCCCAATGTCACATCAATGCCCTTTTTTGGTAAGAGGAGAGGAGGAGGAGTCAAAGTCTGACAAGATGGCAGCTCCCAGAGGCGAGTATGATTGGATCAAGTTGAGAGAACGGGCCCCGGCGGAGAGGCTATGTCCATTTGTAGCTTATCTAAGCATAAATGGTAGGCTCTTACCAGTGAAGTCTCCTTCTCACAGTAATGACAGGACTCCGGGAGCTCTAAGAAATAGTACGACACATAACCCCCTATAAAACCCAACTTGTCATGATTTTGTACAGATTAAACATACAAGATATGTATAATTTATGCTAACTATGCTAACGTGCTGCTGCCTGAAGCTTCTTATTTACTGTACAATTATGTGGGTGTGTGCGTGTGTGTGTGTGTGTGGGTGTGTCTAACATTACCCCCTAACCCTGCCCCTCACCCTCACCCTAACTGTAACATCTAGCCCTAACAAAATGCTGGATTAAATCTGCAAAAGCAGAGGCTCATGTGACCGGGGAACATAGGACCCAGGGAACATAGGACCCGGGGACCATAGGGATGACCCCACGAATAGGATACCAGCACGGTTTCACCTCTTGACAGTGAAGGAGGAATGAATGACAGTAGAGCACAAAATTAAACATAGTCTGGCTTATCCAGGGCCCCTGCACAGCCTGTTCATTAATCCGCCTCTGGTATTAAGCTGGCTCAACCCATAAATAATAAGGTATTCATTCTAAGCATTACAGTACTTGTACAATATATCTCTGGGAGTGAGTTAAGGTTTAAGTATGATTTAACATTAGGTTCAGAGCATGCAGACACACACACGCATACACACACACACACACACACACACACACACACACACACACACACACACACACACACACACACACACACACACACACACACACATACACACAAAGGGCAATAGATGTAAAATCACATTTTCAAATTTCCATGCAGTTATACACCCGTACTTTTCTTCGGTCTATGGTAGTTTTCTTCAGACTATAAATAACAATCGTGTCACTCAGATCCAGTACTTTTTCGTATATGTCTATCTGCATCACTCTCCCCTTCTGGTGACAACTCCATACCAAAATTGGTACCATTGTAACCAGTAGGGACACTGCCTGTTTCCCACTAATCATGACTTTGGTCGTGAAAGAAAAAAAGTTGTTTAAGCATATAATTTTGCTGAATACTGATGTCAGAATGTGTACACACATGCTTGCAACCTAAATAAATGGAGTGGATGGAATAACCGTGTTTAAACATGGTTGAAACAATTATACAAATCGGAGGCTCTTCATTACATCAACGCTGGATTACAGCAGTTAAATACCAGAGGAAATTTCATGAGGCAGAGAGTTCTTCTCCATTTGCTTTCTATGACAAATAAAGAAGCATGATAATGGGATATGGGGATTAATGCAAGTTTGCAAGAAAGTTTGCACATGAGCACATTTCTGGGATGAGAACAAATCTCAGTGAAGCAAACACTGTGGGTGTCCTGGCTCTGTTGGCTTACGTGCCCACCATATAAATGTGAGACTTGTATCCGGTCCCTGAGTTTGGTCACAAACTCAGCCTCCCTGTCTCTGGTCGTGTCTCCTATGTCTTTATTTGAGAGGTTTAAAGTGCTCTTTCTGAAACTCTTAAAAAGTTGGATACTATTGGTGTTCTCGGGGTGTGTCTAGAAACTCGGTAGGGACTGGACGGAAATTATTAGTGGAGGAGTTGGGGCCAAAAAAAGGGTCGGGGTTATGTATTTATTCATTGCTCATTTTTATTTTTTCTCAACCAAGGTTTATATATTTTTAAGCCTTTCCTACTAAGATCCATTGTTAAAAAAGGATGGGGAGGGGGTTTAGAAAAACAAAAGCATTGGTGTTATGTTTATCGGTTTGCCATCATTATGAAAATTGCAAATTCCACTTCTATTCACTTCTATTCACTTTATATCACTTTATATCTTTGTGAAAATTAAAGTTTTATTAGCATGTAAATGTTTAAATTTAAGTAGGCTACACCATCGTCAATTCTTTGTGTACTTTTAGGTATTAAAGATTCTCTGTGTAACTTTCAGAAAACCCTTGTTATTAGCGACACAGGTGGCGGTTAATTGAACTACAGTCAGCACCCTGTTGTTCGCGCTTGCACTCTGTAGATGTGAGTATCGACTAAAAAAGTGAGACTGAATGTGAATGACCGGCACCGTGATGATAGAATGCTGTAAAAAAATAGTAGGTATAGACCACACTCTGTGACTTATTTGTGATTTACATAGACCCAACTTTTCCCCCTTAGAGTAAGTTGGCGTTGAAAACCTTCCCTTTAACAGGCAGGAACGTCAGACAGACCCAGATCTTTGGAGGACAGACATCTGTCTGCACCGGTTTGGGAGGAAGAAAAGGAGAGAGAAAGAGAGAAAAGACGGACAGATGGACAGAGAGAGCCAAAGACAGACAGACAGACAGACAGACAGACAGACACACTTCCAAAGATACAAGCAACCACAAAAGTAACAGTGACTATAGTTATAGCTAAAGCAATGTGAATATGACTTACAAGTTATGGCAGTTAACACAGCAGACCAGCAAGAAACAGGCACAGCCAAGGTGACAACATGACAATGATAATAACAATTGTAGTGGTAAATATGAAGTATATAAGGAACATGCATTGATGAGACATGAATGATACAAACAGAGAGGAGAGAAGCTCAGAGGATCAGGAACAGGATTATCCCCCTGCAGACTAGGCCTATAGCGGCATCATTAAGCAGAACAAAACTGTTGTGTTAAAAAAGCTAGCTGTAACTTGCTTCGCTGCATTGATCTGGTGTTGGTTGCTTCCTAATGTTAGCTGATAAAGTCATTTGCAAACAGCAAACCAGTCAGATCAAGCCCAGCAGTCTGGATGAATTAGCTGATGTTATCCACTCAAGACAGTATTTTGCTATGTCAGCTAGCTAACAACTTGTCCACATTAGCAAGCAAGCTAACATTAGCCAGCTAAAACCACAATATATTTCACACCACATTCATATTTCAGCCCCAGGAAGTTGGTTCTGAGTCCTATACATAGAAGTCAATCCACAGGCTGGTAGAGGTGGGGGAAAAGTCAGGAACGGTCTCATTTTTTTAAAGCTACATTACAACCTGTTCACCCACTGGCAATAAAAAAAAACATGAAATATATGTCAAAAGTTACACAGAACCTTTAATGGTTACATGAACTGCACCAGTTGGGGGACGGTCTTGCTTTTTCTTTTTAATATAAAATGAAACATATTGTTTTTTTTAAAATGCCCATTTAAACCTCCTTTCAAACCAGTCCATGCTTATTTCTCTTGATCCCTGCGAACCAGCTCCATATGTGCGTGCATGTGCGTGGAGAGCCGTAAGGTTCTGTACGAAATGGCTCTCCATACATGTGTGCATGCGCGTGCATATGTGTGGGAGTCTCGGAACAAGCTGTGCTCTCTGTTTATCTTTCTTCTTCTTTCCACTTCCTGGTCTGGGGGTTGCATGGTAATAAAAGTTTTTAAGGTACAATAAGGCTTACTGGAGACAGTCTGGGTCAAACTAAACTTAAGCTGGATCGCCGTCAATGTTTATTCACAAGGAGTCTAGTTACCAGTCCTTTGGGAACATGGATAGTGCAAACGTTGTATGAAGATGTCAAAGGTCATTGCTTGAGCTGGAGATAAGAGATAAGTAAGGTAAGGAGTTGGATATGGAGCTGAATGTGTCAGACTGCTTTACATGTGAGGAGAGGAGGAGATGAAGAAGTGGAGGTGGAGGGGGCTCAATGCCACACAAGTTGCCCCTTGGGCCTGAGTGGTGGCGTTGGCTTTGGCAGGAAACAGAGAGGAGGGAGATGTGTGTGTGTGTGTGTGTGTGTGTGTGTGTGTGTGTGTGTGTGTGTGTGTGTGTGTGTGTGTTTGTGTGTGTGTGTGTGTGTGTGTGTGTGTTGAAAGGGGGGCTGTTGAGGGCAGCTCCTGGTGCCACGTTTACATCACAGAACTGTAATTCCTTTCAGTGCTGAGCAAAGCAGAGTTGGCACTGTAGCTGCTTCACTTATTTTTTTTAACCATTTTTGACCAGTTGCTACTCCATCGCCGCCCACAGTGACCCGATAACAACAGTGTATGCGTTGCATTCTATATTATTTTCTTGTACAGTGGTTACATGTCCCTTTGTTTAAATCTTCTTAGAAATGATCTTTAATAAGCCCTGACCTCATTAGCTACTGTTGCTACTACAGTTGAGTTTTCCATTCTCAATGTTTAAAATGATAATTGTGGTGGGAAATTCTTTGGTAGTTTTGAAAATATTGGTCCCTGATTTCACACAGAAGGAAACAAAAGCCAACAACCAGTGATGTCGTTTAAAATAATCACTGTCGCTAAAGCTCATCGGTTTTAGCTAGCTAGCTAATTTACGATAAACATATTACAAACCGGGAGCATTTTTTTGGTTCGATTTTCAAACACTTTTGTCATGAGTACTTTCACACAGAATGGAAATACTATACAGTGATAAAGCAACATATTTTCTTTCTGGAACAGGGTTGAATTCTGAGCTTTTGCACTGCGAATGAAGGCATGGTGAAACATCATGTACGCAAATAAAACAACAACACAGAAGCTCAGTAGTCTGATTGAAATGGCAAACTTTACTCATTTTAACCTTGACAATGGCAGTGCATACCAGATCCATCCCTTTTACTTAACTTTCATAATAAGGGCCCTAGACTGCGTAACTGTAGCTGATCCGGCAGGCGAAGCACGTCACTGGTAAGAATATTCGATGGAGAGCATGTCATATTTTACATGTTGTTTATTCATCACGCCCCCGTTGTGTAAAGGCCTTAACTCCGTGAGCAGAAAACTCAGCTGTCAGCTGACTCGTTTCAGAATAAGAACCACGCAAAAGACCTGTGGTGCCTGGTTACGCTATGACTGGAAACTGTAATCATTGTTTGAGGGAGAGGTTTAGTGAACGGTCCATAGCCTCTAATTTCAGGGAAGTTTGATAAGCAACATTTAAAATATTGTATGATGCACAAACAAGTTGTAATCCCAGAGGTGTATTATATAGTGTTGTGTAATTACATTTGCAAAAAAACTTTGATGTTGTCACATCCCAACAAGCACACATGCACATATTCAAAACCAACCAACCAACCAACCAACCAACCAACCACCAAACTGTTGTCTACATATTTGCTGGTAATGACAATGTTTTGAGGAAATTACATCAAGTGTAATTGGACCAATGCAGACAGACGTATGTAATTTTGTGTTGTTGGAAAGTTTCCCTTTTTTCATCTTTGTTTTTGACTGTCTTACTCGTAAATTGTGCTTTTGAGAGGATTATTTGTGGGATCGCAGCTGTAGCATGTTTGCATGCAAAAAGAGAAATGCACTGGAAAACAAATGAAAAACTGATCTACATCAAATTAACCCTTACATAAACTCACCGTTCCCACACGCACTGTGAGTCAGTAATAGTCTTCAGTGGTAGATTTGTCAGCCTCTGTGGAGCTTGGGGGTTTCCAAAGAAAAAACATCATCCCTGTTGGAAAATAATTAAGAGCAGCAAATATTTTGGTTGATAGTTGACAGCCAGGTGGTGAATTCAGCGTATCGAAAGGCTTGTGTTAAACACTCAACTCAAAAAACACAAAGAATGTGAAATCAATGACATGCACATTTGATAACTTGGAGATTTGTGTTTCCCAAATTATTTTATATATATATATATGCTATCTCCTATTTCTCCCCCTTTCTGCCCCAATCAGTCCACGCAGCCTGAGAGCATATTAAAGCAGCATATTATTTGCAGGCCTGTTGCTGTCTTGCAGTCAGCAATCTTGGTCCAACGAAAAGAGGTGGTCAGTCTAACTCAAATTGAACCGTGTTAAGCAGTTAGGTGGTAAAATGTAAATGTACAGTGTAGGTTTCGGTTTGTCTCTAAATTAATGCAGTTCCCACGTCTTGATTTCAACAACGAAAAAAAATGTTGAGAGCAGGAGTCAGTTGGAAAAAAAACAAAACATATTCTGACAATAGAAAGAGGATACAAAAGGACAGGGGTGCCAATGTACAAACCAATCAATTACAAGTATTTGGAGATGCAATTCATTTGACAGCAGAAAGCACTGCACATTTTTGGACCAACCCGGCTCCTGTAGGCAGCTACGTGATTTATGTAATGATTAAGTACCTCCTCTGTCACGTGATGTAATAACCCAAGACCAACGCCAAAATCAACCCCGCAGTTGTCTCTCCATTGTGACATTACTTGTGGTGGGTGCTTGTCTGCTCGTCACTCTGTTTACATTCTCAGCATTTGCCAGCATGGCAATTCTGACCAATGGGAGAGCAGTTCAGGATCTAGTTATTGGGCCTGCACCAGACACAACTGACCAATGAGAGAAGTGCTTTTTTCCCCTATTTTTGTCCCAAACCTTTATTGAGTCGTACAGCTACATTTTAGTTCACTTCAGCACGTCATCAACTGATTTGGACCAAATGAAATGAATAGGAAAGCAAACCAGTCCAGCTGTGGGAAAAAAACTATTCATTTTCACATCTGGTGCGCACCAGGGAAGTGGACTAGAAACGGACTACCATGTATGAAAGCGCCTTCAGGTGTGAAAAGGCCATAAGTTGCAAAAAATTCCTTTAAATACTATACATATAATTGTTCCAAAAACAAGTCAGAGGAATTTTTAACTGCTATCTGCAGTTAAGGTATGGTTACCTTTTAAAATGGGAATATATTGCCTTCATTCCATCAAAATAAAGCAGTGAGAATGGATAAAAAGCATAAGTCATCTTTGCCTGTGCTTTGGCGCTGGGCAGGTAGAGTGCAGTAAATATAACCAGTGCAATATATATTCAAAAGCATAGCATCATATATTAATTTAAACAACTTCTATGATTTTACAGGATGCAGAAGGGCCCCTCTATAAGCACTGTCAAAATACTGTAACCAGGATCAGAAACAGTGAATATGGTTATGCTGTAGAAACTCAGTTTAAACTGTGAAAAACCCCACAATGTTGCTTACAGGACAGCTTTCCATCTTTCCAGTCCGCTGTTACCCTGGATACCAGGGGCATCAAAACACAGGCACAATGACAAATACCAGCATGTGTGTGTGTGTGTGTGTGTGTGTGTGTGTGTGTGTGTGTGTGTGTGTGTGTGTGTGTGTGTGTGTGTGTGTGTGTGTGTGTGTGTGTGTGTGTGCCTGTGTGTGTGTGTGTGTGTGTGTGTGTGCGTATGGGTCAGTGAGGTTCAGTCTGGGCGGTAATGTGAGACCAAGATGAAACACTCAGCCATCAGCACATTCCTATGGGCCTTGGTTTTCTTCAGCTTGGAGAGAGAGAGAAAGAAGGAAGAAAGAAAGAAAGAAAGAAAGAAAGAAAGAAAGAAAGAAAGAAAGAAAGAAAGAAAGAAAGAAAGAAAGAAAGAAAGAAACGGATCACGGTACACAAATGAAAATAAAATGAGAAGGGCCAGAAAGAGAGAGAAAAACCCAAGTAGCAGTAAACATGTCAGCTACTATAAATGATGCAGTTGCCTCCTGGGCCGTTCAGTAACAATCATAATCATACAGCAGTACCTCCTCAGCCTCTCATTAGAAAAGTATGAATAAGTCCTTATATTGTTGCAGTCTTTATATACATGCTTTGTGGAGGTTTTGGATAAATCCGCCTTCAGCCTCATCTGCTTCATGATGGTGGCTGACGGTGGAATTTGTTTCCCACAAATATTGTCTGAATATCTGTGAACCAGGCCAGAAACAGAGAGCTGTCTTAAAGGGCTTGTTGTGATGTGGCTGCAGAACCATTTAATAACCACTGAACCAATGTGTACCAAGAATTTTGTTTTAAAAAAACCTTTGCACTCCACATCTCTTTGGGTTGTTTCTGTGTACATCAATCTACTGTAGCTTTGCATTATATACCTTCTTTTGTGCTTGACAGCCGTGTATAGAAACTAAGTTACCCAGCAGATGTCACAGCGTCAGACTTCACTTGGCATAAATCCAGAGATAAGCCAAGGGTGGGTTGTTTGACTTGTATAACTTGTATAACGTTATTGAAGTAACACTTGATGAGTGAATGAATACATTTTAAAGTGCTCAGTTTATTATATTACATCAAAAAGTGCTCTCAGCAAGCTAACCAGCCATTGAGCTGAGATGACTTATTGTCCTTTTATAGCATGCTAGCTTTGAGGTGACCATGGCTAGTGAACAGTATCACTGACCCCCAGCCCCCACCCCCACCCCACTCAATCATTACTACACACAACTCAACACGTGGAGGCTAAAAGCTGTGACCAAAATCCCTTCCCCTCTTGGAAAAAATGTACGGTAGGGAATGGTTAGGGACAATTTTTTCTGACCTGACTCCACCAGATGGATTGATTCGCATTATTCACATTTGCTCTGCATATCCATCTGGGAACTCTCCGTTGGGACTGGGCGGGAATACTGGTTGCTGATTGGATAAACCATCTGTCTATCACCACCTATGTTGGTTTAACAATTCACTACATTGCAATTCGCCATGACGTCACAACAACAACAATATTCGTTCTTCCGGGTGGCAAAAGACGAAGTGTTCTCTTGAGGTGGGACTGCACCGGAGAGTCCCAGCTGCTGTTATTCTTGCTTTTTGCTTTGTTCAGCTCTGTTTGGAGGACTGACTGCCTGTCTGCCTCATTTTCTCAGTTCTTTTCTCCATTTTTCGGATTCTGCCTACCCCTTTCAACATACCACATCCTTCTCTCCTCTGCACGCGGAGGGGAAAAACGCAGACTCCACAGTAATTATCCAGCTGGAACTGCTCACGGTGGCTATTGGGCTGTATTAAATTCATTACCGACCAGAGAAACAGATTTTGAAAACTCCTCATGTGTTTTTATACATGAGGTTATAATAAGACACCTTGATTGTTGGCATCCTTAGAGCTGAAAGGGGATGCTCAGAGTTCCATTATTTCCTACCTCCTTGCTGTCTCTTGACGATTTGGGAGGTAGAGGTCAAAAGGTTAACATTAAGCTTGTGACCGGAAGGTAGCCAGTGGTGAACCGAGCATAGCAAAGGAAAGAAGTATTCGGGGAAATTCACTGGAAAGCACCCTTTCATCCATCAGGAAAGAAGCCTCAGCAGGATTAAAGGATGAGGAGAAATATTCTAAAGCGAGACCACTTTTCTGGTTCTCTCTTCCATAACAGGCTAGTTGGGAGTAAGTGAATGGAACGGCAGGATATTTGTGGCTTGGGAGTTATTTGACACGCTAAGAATCCTGCTTTTTACTTGGCTACGCAACTTGCCTTGTTTTGCATTTCTTTACATACACTTAATCAAATGTATAGTCCATTTTTGGCCACTTGGGGGGCTGAAGAAAACAAGCTGTGAACACAACACTATTCACTAATATCAACTTGTTACCAAACAATTGCTTATTTTCACACTGAGCAGATATTGAGCAACATTATCACTGATTTGGGTTCGTGTTGACGAATGCAAGTTCAATATTCACTCTCCTTTTAGCTTTGTTTTGGTCTCCACCAAAATGTTGAGGATCCTAGTGGGCCTGGTATCATGGTGACATGTCACTCACAGAGCGAGACAAACATGGCTGACAGTGATTCAAGTGCTCCTGCTGACCGTCCTAGGCTTGTTGAAAAAGCAAACGCACTGAGCGAAATACTTTTACTTACGTTGCCGTCAGTAAGGACAAGCCCACAGACAAATATCCTCCAGAAGTAATGTTAAGTCGAGTGTTTATTTTGTGACGAGAACTTTTTTCACCATCAGAGTTGATCGAGGCAGTCAGGGGTAAAGCTAACTGTTTAACTGTCCGATGTGGTTTCACACATTTCTGTATGCAAACAGTTCACACTGGAGACATTAACTTTAACAGAACATGAGCTGGAGACATTAACTTTAACAGAACATGAGCTGGAGACATTAACTTTACCAGAACATGAGCTGGAGACATTAACTTTACCAGAACATGAGCTGGTGTTTACAGGTATGATCAACACAACGCCAAGAACCTTAAATTGTCCAAATAGTAATGAGAATGTTCTTCTTGTCATATGCTAATGTTCTGTGACCAATCTTTTTTAGTTTTTTAAACAGCTGCTTAATCATTTCATTGTTGCTGTAACAAGTTAAGTAGCTATAAAGCTCAGCAGCTTTAACAAATATTTATGTTTTTACTCTGACTTTTTAGGTTTAAGTGTTTTAATTAATAAAAAGAAATAAATCATTTCAAGTTCCACATTCTGTCATCTAATTTTTTATTCCATTACTGATATTTTAGTTTTACACTGTGGTATTGTTTCAGTATCGGTATTCGGTACCGTACCGAAGTCATAGTTTTTGTATCTTGACAACACTACAAGTGACACCTGTCACATTACAGGTCATTTGATTCATTTTTAAATGTAACACCTTTGAATAGTACAGCTCTAGGAAAATATAAGAACAAACGGCTGTTCTTACTACATCTCATTCTTGATTTGCACGTTCTGTCCGCCCAGACGTATGTTAGTATTTTCGCATAGGTGTTTTCAGGCTTTTAAAATGTCTGCAGTGAAAAAGGCCTATTTAGGGCAGTCAGGAGACTCCTTGCAGGTACAGTATCAGTTTAATATGAACCTGGACCTTGAGCATGGCTAAAAGCTTGGTAAGTCTGTGCTCATGACGCTAGCCAAAATGCGTGTGTGGGTAGTATACAGGGCTAACTGTGAATGGAACAGTTATCTACTGTCCAAACTTGCAGAGGTGGAGCTGCAAAAAGGGAAATTAGACATGCGGGACACTGAATCCTGTATTATACAGGAGTCCAAGCAGAAATCTCACACAGAAACTCTCCGCTAGAAGCTTGGAAGTCAACCTTTATTGATACTGTTAAAAAAAAAATGTCAACCAACAAGAGAAATTATATACGTCTTTCATATTTGCTTCAGTACTGCTGTTTATACGTGTAAAAAAACACTGATTAACATAATGTATCTCATCTTGATTCGGAATGACACTGAGCTCTGACAGCCTCTGCAGAAGTTCCTTAAAACACTGATCCTGCATCAGTGCTGCATTTATAATGACATTCTTCCATGGGTGTTACAGACGTGAACCGACTTAGCACATTGTGAAAAACAAAGCCTTAGTTCAACAATTTTATGCATTAATAAGTGGAACACCTTTATCTCGTGTTCTTTCTTGGATTAAAAAAAAAGGAAATTCTGAGTCCAAAGTAATAATACGTGCATTTGTATTTAAGCTTTCAGATCAAATTTCTATTTAGATCAGAAGCTATAAAGCTGTTTTCACACCACCGCCCTTGCCTCTGGGCGGTTACAGCCCAGAGCGCTTAAAATCTGTGCACAGTCCCATAGGTGGCAAGCGCTTCATACCTCTGGCACCTGCTTTCATTGAAATGAAAATGGTGGTGTGAAAACAGCTGAAGGGCTATGGAAAATGTAGTCAAATGTGATGCTAGAAATTGCTAGAAAAACACAAGTGACTTGTCCATGTCGGATTAGTCAACCCGTTCTCAATTCCAAACTCGTCAAATACAGCAGCTTGGTCAGTGACCCTCAGCGTCTGATACCAACGCACCCTTAAGCATATGAGATACGGCGCAGTCCTGTGAGCCAAACAAAGGACTTTTACCCAGGGGAATGTTGTTTGTGTCCCAAAAGTCAACCTTAATGAATTTTAAGTTAACTCTCATAAGTTCACTTTTTTAAATAACATACTAACATATGTAAGTTAACTGATGTTATGTAAGTTAACTAACAAATTTACTTATTTTGACCCAAACCATAATATTTTCATAACCTAACCAAGTAGTTAAGTTGCCTACACCTAACTCTAACCCTGCATGTATACGAAAATGACACCAAAGATTACCAGAGCACCCAGAGGATTAAAAACTTGAAGCCAAGAAGTCGTTACCAAGCGTCCATATGTGACAAGTTGGAAGGAAAAATGGTGATCATACCCCAATGGATCACAATTCATTTGATTTGGTTGTGACATGTAGCAACTAAACTGGGCTGTATTGGGATCTTAAGTCAAATTAAAAGACATTTTCATGTGGATGGTTGGACACATTAATGAAGCAACCTATGCACCTTTCTTTGAGCTCAGCTTTAAGGCACTGTGAGCGATTATGAACGCATGTAGTAACACAACGGTACACAATATAACCGAATGACGTACATCAAAATTAAAGTATATAAAAAAAAATCAAACGAAGAAGATTCCAGAAGGCACTGGGTTAAAAAAGGAATACCAGCATTTTTAAACCTCTTTTCTACACCCTGAAGTCAAAATGTCAGGGGTTCTGTTCTTTTTTGTTTTCCATTACCCTTTCAATTTAGCATGTAGTCGCTGCTAACATGTACACGTCGCTAGCGGCTCCTTCTCACCTGCTAGCAAGGAGCTAATAGAGTGCGCGTAATACACAAAGAGTCACACATTTTATTTATTTCATTTTTTTAGACATAAATAAAAGGTGATTGGATCCCATTCAGTTTCAAATGTTGTTCAGTGTAGCTGAGGGGTTGTGAAACGCTGGTACGCCTTATCTGACTTTAAACTGGCTAGCTGTTGTGTTTCTAAATTCTGCGCACAGTGTCCGTCTTGGCGGTTGGACACCTTGTCGATATTCAAGTACTCTCCTCTATTTCTCTCGGGGAGTAAAATAAATTAGATGCTCTTTGAACTGCCCTGCAGTTGCAATGTGACCGGTGATGATAAAACTGAAGACATAAAACACACATATTGGTATCAAAGTACAGTATCAGGATTGTGTAAAAAAAAAAATGTGAGTAGAGACGTTAACCTGATTTCTGGTTGTTCGATTTCCATGTCCAAATGCGTATACATACTGTAGTTGTCCAGCAGTCTATGTGCGCAGATACAAAACAAAAAACACAATATATATCGCTGTATTCGAAATTCAATGAAACATATAAAGGTGGTTAAGGACAAGATCCAAAGCCTCAACTATATCAACCAACGTAACATTCAAAAACACATTGTAAAAACATACCTTCCTTTTAACATCTGTACACTTCCCTGTCACTGAATGGTACAAGACCTGGACCACAAAATCATGTAACTGTATCAACTCTGTATTAAAGGGCAGGAATTTGTTGTCAGATAAAAGAAACATCACAAAAAGGTGGATAAAGAGAAAAACCCACTTAGAACAATTAACAATGTCCAAAATCTCTTTTTTTCTTGTCTTTTTTAAAACAAATCAGTTACTCAACACTGTTATCAACGTGGCCAGTTGAAATGTCTTTGAATCTTTAGTTCACTGTCACAGGAATGGAGAAATAGGCCAATTCCATTCTGCTCAAGATTTAACCTGCTAACTCACATATTCATGTACAACCTACTTTTTGCCTTAACTCTTGACAACAATGGCCTAACTCAGTAGTTGATAAAGACAACAAAGACATTCCATCCATTGCATTCTTCTTCTTTTGGACTTCCTGTCCCTACATGCTTTGCTGTCCAGCAACAATCCTCCCTGATCGCAACATAAAGTGATATATTATCAGTGATATAATGTCAAGTCAAACTGCATTTTTAATTTTTTTAGGGAGGTTCCAGTCTTTGCATATAAACAATGACACATTTTTGCTAGTATTGCTTCATTTTTCCTCCTGAGCTAATCATGCTAGGTGGTAGCATGTTTGAAATTACTTAACATAAATGACTTGACATTCTCTCCCATACAAGAAGAGGAACACAGAAGACTGGGAGTGAAAATACTGCTGATCTTTGGCTTATAGCAGGAGTATCTTTGGCAGCGAGGACCACAACTTTCAAACTGAAAGAACTGGTCGAGAGAGCGGTAAGTCTGTGATGTCAAAGCGTTGGGAGAGGGGCTGGGAAGGGGTCTGTCTGTGTGATTTAGGGTCGGAGGCTGGGTGGGGGGCGCGATGGTGGCGCACAGGGAGGCCCAGGGGGTGTGCGAGACGGTGGTGGTCCTGGGGGTACCTGGACTGAGGGGGGTGCTCTGGCAGGAGGGCTGGCGGCGGTGGGAGATGGGGGGTTGGTCGCGGGGCAGTAATCCGGTGGCGGGGGTGATGGTGTGTGGATCGGGGTGCGAGGTGGGGCCTTGGCTGCCGCTGACTCTTCTTTCACCCTTGTGAAGTTGATGCATCGACCCTTTAGGGAAAGAAAGAGTTGTGGGATCAAAAAAAGTTTGAGTTCAAATCTAAAATTGATTTTGGTTTAGTTTTTAGTGGCTCTAGGGATGAATCGATCTGCTAGTTGGGCCACCACTTCAGCCCAAACTGAAATATCTCAACACATTATTAACACACACAATATTTATACAGATATTCATGTCAGGTCCAAATTTTTATTTGCTCAGGACTTTAGTGACACTGACATTCTCTCATGCTAAACTACGACGGTGAACACGATAATCATACCTATTAAGCAAGTCAGCATTGTCGTTGAGGATGTTAGCATGGTTGCCTTAGCATTTAGCTCAAAGCATCACCGTGCTGGGACGGCCTGTGGCACAGTGGTTAGAGCGGTCGCCCCATGTAAAGAGGCTGAAGGTCCCTGAGGCAGCATTTGCTTGCTGCATGTTTCCCCTCTCTCTCTCTCACCCCATTTCCTGTCTGCCCTATCTAAAAGGCTTGGAAAAACGGCCAAAAAAAGCCTCACAGAGCTGCTAATGTGGTAGCATTTGAATGATAATGTGTAAAAAAGATTAGAAGTTGAAAGTATGTACTGTATATGTGTGACATGAAGGTACGATTTTGAAAAATAATTGATACAAAGTAAAAATGTACATAGACTTCAGGTAAAGACACATCTGGTCTAAGAAGGCAGTGACACATGGTCATGGTACAGTGACTGCTCTATGTATGTATGTATGTGTGTGTGTGTATGGCCAGCTGGTGTTCCAGATTACACTCAAATCTCCACTTTGTCGCCCCCGCACAAACGATCCCGATTTGTCCAACGGCAGCAGGTCTAGCTGTTCAATGTTAGCAGTGTACGGTTGACTTATCAGGAATTTGTTCTGGCAGAAATCACATTTCGCTCCTGAGCTTCTTGTAAATATATTAAACTAACCACGAGCTGCACCAGAGTTCACAGAGGTTGCTGTTACCATAGTAACTCTACCCGCTCCGTAGTTGCGTGTGGTTGGCAGCCAGAGTGGAGTGAAGTAATGTTAATCTGCTAATAACCAGTGATTGGAGCCACAGACCATGGTTTTACAGAGTGGAAAATGAGGGAATTGATGTCACTTACAAAACTGTGTGGTATGAATTCAGCTCATTCCATCGTTTTATGTATGGCAGGGACTATAGAATTAAATTAAATCGAGTGAGAGCGAGTTATATACAAGATATTTGGAGATAAAGAGGATCAACAATAGCAAAAAGAGGAAAAATATAACAAACCAAATTGAAATTATTCAACTTTTCAATATCCCTCTCTAAACTTTTGCCCTCTCCTCCAGCCAGCTACTCCTGTCCTCCTCCATTTATCTGAACATCTCTACATCTACCACACACTAACACATACACATACTGTAAATATAGTCACGTAGAGGCAACATTTGGCACAAAATCCCAACAATCACAAAGGACACATTCTATTCACCCCACTGCTAAATTAGCTGCTGTGAGTGAAAAAAACAAAAAATGTAATAAACAGACTAGAAAATGACAAGACTCTAGCAGCAACCACCAAGTTCTGGTATGTTGCCACTTATCCAGTCTGGCATTCCTAGACATAGATTTAAAAAAACAACAAAAAAAAAGCCTGGATGAGTATCTTCTGTTTTCTCCCCTCATGGAAAGACCCAAGTAGAGGGGATGTGTAGAGACTGCTCTCTTTGGGCACACATTCTAAGATTAAGATTTATTGAGAAACTAAGGGATAATCTGTTTAGTTTTTTTTACTTTTTCATCTGGTCTGGGTGACTGGCTCTGGGCTAACCGCCTGATGGTGGTGGTGATGGCTGCATATTCAGCACAAATATGGCATTTGTGTCAAGCTTTTCCTTTCAGAGAAGACGTATTTAATTCACTTATTTTCACTCTGTTATTTTAAATATTACACACACGCAGTCCCCAATTCCACACATATGCATACACATTTATCAAACTGGAGAGATATCAGAGTGAGAAGGCGCTCCAGGCAGTTGGGAAGTTGCCTTGCCTTGCTCAAGGAGGTTTACTAAAACCTCTCCAGCTTCCATTCTTGGTCCATATGTGGGACTTGAACTGGCGACCCTCAGGTTCTCAAGCCCTACAGACCTGGCTACTGCCCTACCCAGTGTGTTAGCTCAGCAAAGTAAATTAAAATGTCATTGCATGCAACACTGAGAGAGCTAAATGACTGTTGAACTAAGACAGGTTGAAATACATGTGGAGGGCATTAAAAAAAGAAGAAGAAAAAAGGCTTCGCTTCATGTACATTGTTCTGTTAGCGCCCAGCTGCGGTTTGAATCTATGAACATTTCCTTGGATTAAAGAAAGCCACACTCGCTCGTTCTTCCACACTGACCTCCTCCACTGTCTACAGTCTTACCGAGGTCATAAAAGTGTCTCGGCCTGGGCAAAATGTGTGTGCATGCGTGTGTGTGTGTGTGTGTGCGTGTGTGTGTGTGTGTGTGTGTGAGACACGGTTGGTTGGTGGAGACAGCCCTGGCAGTCGTCTGCCTAAGGTATTACCTCATGGCCAGCTAAATGATTCCCTGGGGAGGAGTGTGATTATGTGCGAGAGAGAAAGAGAGAGAGAGAGAGAGAGAAAGAGAGAGAGAGAGAGAGAGAGAGAGAGAGAGAGAGAGAGAGAGAGAGAGAGAGAGAGAGAGACACACAGACTAGCTCTACCTCATACTGGACTCTCTGACGTCAGTGTAATGGATGTGGTTTGGTGACACACACACTCTCATAATGGTTAACTCCTGTCTCAAATGTAGATAACTTAATCCTTGTAGATGTTAACTCTGGTGCACACACACACACACACACACACACACACACACACACACACACACACACACACACACACACACACACACACACACACACACACACACACACTCACACACACACACACACAAAATGCATGTAAGACTTATGAGTTTCTATGTGAGCCAAACCATGAGACTGAGCTTTATAATGAGACTCTGAGGCTGACTCACACACACTCACACACACACACACACACACACACACACACACACACACACACACACACACACACACACACACACACACACACACACACACACACACACACACACACACACACACACACACACACACACACACACACAACCAAGCGTATGCTGAGCAAACAAGAGGAGGGGGTGGGGTTGTTGAGTTCATTGCTGGGAGAGTAAGAAAGTGTGTGTGTGTGTGTGTGTGTGTGTAGACAGTACAGTATATGAACAGGATGAGATCCATTTTTTTGTTTTACCATCACTGGTATGATCCGTAAGAACTGATTACATTAGGCTCATGACTGTAGCCGGGCCGGCCTCAAGGGTGACATCCAGCTGTTGCTGTGGTAATTGGCACGGCTCTAAAACCCGCCCCGTAGCAACAGAATGACCAATGAAGAATCCAGACTGAACTCATATAAATAGTGAGTGTTTGTATTAGTTTTAAAAGTCTGGAAGTGAGAGACTTTGCTCTAAAAGTTCTGTTCTAGGTGGGACTGTGGCAGGAAATTTAACCCCAGAATAGCTTTTCAGGTACTGTAAAGCAAGGTGAGAGGTGTCTTGTTTCCACTCTTTTCTACTTGAAATACAACATCCCATTACCTTGAAATGAGCCAGCCTGATGGCCTGCGAAAGATCTTTCTGTTGCTTAATTTACAAACCACAAATGACTTGAAGAGATGACATCATTTGAGTGGAAAGATAGGCATTGCGTCATTTATTCAGCCATCGCTAAAAGCTTCTCCTGGCAAGAGAAATTTGTTGACTTAGGAAATCAAATGACTTTTTTATCTGACTGCCAGTTTGCTCTGGTGAGGATGTACTTGTAAGCTAATGGTGACTGTTTTTTTTGTTGGGTTTGTCTCAGGGAAAGCTGAGAGCAAATCCCATCTCTGGTCCTGTTTGTGGTGCCAAGGAAACTCTCTTAAATGTGGAATTCCTGTTAAAAAAGATCATTGGAAATGTTCTGCTAATAAGGCATGATATTAACAGGGCCTGATAAGTGGGAGAATTTGGGAAGGTGAAGAATGGACTGAGAGAGAGCAGGGAACAGTGAAAAGGAGAAGAGTGGATGAAGAAGTAGTCCTGGGTGGAATGACTAAAAATGTGTATCATGGTAATTTTATATTTATATATATATATATTTACATTTATAATATATATAAATATATATATATTTTACATAACTAGGCCTTATTATGGGTTTATAGTAGCTTATGCTACTGTCAGGAGCACATTGAATAAAGAAACATGCCATTCTGTGGTGTACATTTGTAAATTAACAGTTATTAGTGTTCAAAATAGTTTACATGTCACAAATAGTTGTGTGTCGTGGTGTTTTGCCCTGTTAAAGTTAGTTGTGTGTTATTAATTGTTGTGTTAAAAGTGAAAACCAAAGGTTAGAGCAATTCTTACCCATCTTGCACGTCTCACAGCGCTTCCCTCCAAAGTCCCACCCTCTTCCCCCTGCCTGACCTCTGAAGCTCCCTCCGACGCGTGAGCTCCAGGGCCATGGGATATCCGAAGTTTCGGACCTCCAACTAGGCATAGTGCACTGGAATGCTATCAAAGTGGACTCTCCTACTATTGAATTCGAGGGAGATCGACCTACCCCAAATTCAATAGTACTGTAGGAGGTTCAAAACTTCAGACTTACATGGCACTGGAACGCAGCATGGGCAGCACAAAAACAAGTGAAATGGAGCGACCGATGGCCGGCAGGAGGCTCGGGAAATAATTTTATTCAGACTGAATAAAATGATTGGTCCGACTTTGAGTTTTAACACCTGGTGGATTTCTTTTACATTTGAGTGTGCCATATGAGCATTTGAAGATTACAAAAGGGTAAAAATGCAAGAAAGATGAGAATTGCTTTAATAGGGGTCCCCTAGATTCGTAGATTAGTTTTCACAGGGCAACAATAAAGGAATCAGGACACCATAGATAGGTAACCACGGTATCCCTATTACCATGTTCATGTATTTTATAGTGTTAGCATGCTACTGCAGCATTTGCACTGGATTATGAAATGCCCATCAGGATTACTGAAGGAGAAAATGATAAAGAAACACCAGAACACGTTTAAACATTAACATTTGCTGAATGTGTCAGAGGCATTAAAGCCATCCCTGGAGAGCTGTCTGTACTCAGTGACCTCCCATCTTCAAACCAAACTCTTACCTCGGCCTTTTTGATACAAAGACTCAAGGAAATAAAACGAAACCATGTGGCTGATATGAGAAGAGGAGAGATTTTTTAATGTTTTTTTTATCCGCTCTCTCTCTCTCTCACACACAAACTCACTCACACTCACACACACACACACACACACACACACACACACACACACACACACACACACACACACACACACTCACACTCACACTCACACACACACACACACACACACACACACACACACACACACACACACACACACACACACACACACACACACACACACACACACGGACTCATCATAAAACACTCCTATCAAGCTACAAGGATGTGTCTAGGTGGGTGCTGCGGTTCTGCTTTTTATCCGATTTATTGCGTCTAATGTGAAACAGGTGTGAGCCGCCTTGACATGATGGAGACGAGCCAGGTGAGGTCTTAGCCGTCTTAGCCGGCACAAGAACACCAGGAGTGGGTGAAACTGAGGGACAGATGAGGCGAGGGAGGACGAGATGAGTAATGATTACAGATGACTGAAGCATTTTCAGACTAGACTGTTAAAACTGAGCAACTTTGGAACACAATGTTGCTTCTCAGACTTTTTTTGTCCATCTGAGATAAATATCTCAACCCAATGATGGATTATTGTCTTACCACCTGCAATATTCTTAGCAGCTGCTACTTTCAAGGGCAAAGAGCATCTCGTAGTGCATCATTTTGTGGGGTTACAGGTTTCAAAAAGCGTATGGGAAAAACATGAACTACAGATTAATGTAGATGGAAAGGAGGGAAGGAGAAAGGAAAAGGAGGGTGATGCAGTTGTGGGTCATCACAGGTATAAATCACTACAGGAGGGACGAACTTGAAGCAAAGTATGTGAAACGGGGGGAGTGAAAGTGAGTGGGAGTGGATGAAGGCATTTGATGAAATGAAATACTGCTGAGGTACTCACATGGTCCCCGGGCTGGGGTCTCATCAGGGAGACCTGGTCGTACCCGCGGCGAAACAGAGCCCATATAGCATCCAATTTACCCTGAACAGGACAGAGGAGAGGCTGAGGTTTAACAGCTGGACACATCCGGACACTAAACTCTCCCATATCAATACTGTTTCTAATGCATCAGCTAACACTTGGTCTGCGGTGCTCTGCCATGTTCTTTCAGAGACAGGAGTCTGCAGGTTTGAATCCCAAAAAAACACTGCAGCAGCTGATTTTACTGATTAGTTCCTTCCTCTCTGGTTGAAGCTCTGCTGATGAGTCACTTGGCAATATTTTGATTCGTGTCTGCCTAACCCTCAAGTAAAATTACCACGCAGAATCATCCCATGGTCTTTTTCGGCACTTACAAACATCAGATGAGTCACCTTTTACGGAGAAATCCTGGAGAGTCGCTAACAGCCGGACGTGGCCAACAGTGATTAGCTAGGGGCAGTACGATGAAGGCATTAAAACGTCTTTTTTAACAACTAATACTGCTCAAAATAACACCAAACCTCTGCAGTAGTATGATACCTTTCTCTACACAGAAAACAAAGCACCAAAGGCCTTTTGGATTGACTTTGGAAAAAAAACTTGAATGGACTTTACAATAAGAGGGGATGGTACAGGGGCCAGTAGGTAAGTCTTTAAAACACTCTTTTAATAAACATGGGTTCACTAACTACGTTGTTGGTGCTTTGTTTTAAGGACTGTAAGGACTATTACCATGCTACCGCAGAGGTTTGGTGTTATTTTGAGCAGTATTAGTGGTTAAAAAAGACGTTTTAATGCGTTCACCGTGCTGCCCCGAGCTAATAAGTGTTAGCCACATACGGCTGTTAGCGACTCTCGGGGATTTCTCAGTTAATAGTTGTTACGATGGCTTATTTGATGTATGTAAGTGCCGAAAAAGACCATGGGATGATTTTGCGCCGGAATTACACTTTAAGAATGAACCTTAATTCCCTGTAAATCAAGTCTCTGCTGATACAAATATAACAGGTCCAATATGATGCTCATTTTCAGGTTCATACTTGTATTTTAAGTTTCTTTTAGACAATGTTTACAATGTTTACATGCTTTAATGTTCAAAAAACAGATTTATTTTTCTTATACTGTCTCTCTGACTATACCTGTATTCAACCTGTCTGAAATGCTCACTTTTAGTGCCTGTCTCTGATTGTCAGCATTAAAAATATAAAATTAGCCTTTTCCCTTGGCAACACGAAGATTTTTTTGTTCTGGGGTAAATATGCAGTGGTTTAACACAAACAACTTGTCATTACATTTGCATAAAACCAAACTTCTACTGTTTGTTAATTGTAAAATAAACACACAAGTAAAAGTCATGAAAAGCCATGTTATCATGGTGAGAGTGAGCTAACATTTCGGGTTGTGATTAGACCAGAAACGTGCAGGAACATTGCGGTTCTGGGAAAAACCCAACACATTCTGGATCATAAAGCATTGGACACTCTGTATTGTTCACTTGTATTACCATATCTGAGTTTCTGTTATGGAAGTTCAGGGCAACATTTACAAAAGCACCCTATAATCATTATGCACAATACAAAAAAGTGCCATAAGGGATAGTAAACAATGCTGGATATCTGGAACACGCTAACAATCTGTTGTTAAAGTCAATTGCTCTGAAGTTCATGGATCTGGTAGCATTTAAGACTTGAAATAATGTTTAAATCAAGAAGCCATTTTCTGCCTGGTCACATACAGAAACTGTTCTCAGATAGTGAGTTCGTAGCATTATGATGAGTGTGTACATTTCAATATGTGCGGTGAATACAGAACTACAGCAGAGTCCAAATATAAACTAATCCAAGAAGATTTACAAATAAATAATTCTGAAGAGGTATAGGGATGGGGAAGGTTTGGTTGAATGTGAGGTATAATAAGAGCACTGGGATAGTTGATTGAGTTGTTTATTTGTGTAGTGGAAACTATATATACACAAACTGCAATTTGTAATATTGAATTTGCTATAAGTGTACTGTTAATTGTATTTGTCATTGTTGTTTATTTTAGTTTTTTATTTGTTACATGTTTGAAATTAACTAAACCAAACTAAAGTTTTCCGTCTCTTCAGCATCTGGGCTCTCAGCGTCTCTGCCCCATCATTGCAGCCGGGGAATGAGTATAACAGCACTGGGGCAGCACTTTCTACATACATATACTGTATATATATATATATATATGGTAATATATATGGTAAAGTTGTGACATCACAACTGTACAGAAGTCCTGACGGCTCGTTTAAAGGCACAGTTCCTGAATACAGGCTGCGTGCATTTCTCTGTGGACTGACAGTTTTGGTACTTTCACACTATTTATATAGCACCTCCATCTGCATTATAATTAAAAAAAAACATAGAAATCTCACTTTTACCAATATGGGACCTTTAACAGAGCAACAGAGTTAATAGATTCAGGCTCCTGAGCCTCAACGGCATGTACTTCAGAGGAAGGAAGTCAATATCTTAAATGATCTTCACATGTAGGGGCCAACTACATCCCAACACACTGTGGCTAGTGTATGATTTCCCCTTTTTCCTACACTGACTGGTGTATGAGCAGTGTAAAATGTTGCTATGAATAGCTGCTGCGCTGTTTGTAGGTATGTGTCATATTGAAATACACTTGTAAGGTCCTAGTGTCTACAGATAAGAGTAAATGCTTCTACTGTATGAAAGGCCAGTGTCTTTACAGAGATGTATCCTAGAGTATGTTTAAAGCGTGAACACATTGACGCCAAGTCTAATAATGTCTCTCTGTCTGGAGCGAGTAGCTTATATTACTCTGTGTGCACATGGATAGTTGAAGAATATTGTGCTTATGCAACTAATTCTAAAGATATATGTCCAGAACAGGCTTTTATTCCTCCCTGCTGTCCTGGTGCTTTTCATGTTTTAACTTCAGTTGAAGGAGTTCAGGCTTCTCTGTGGGTTGAGATTATTCTGCCACCCGCAGTTATTTGAAACTCCCTGGTCTAGAGCTAAAAAAAAACGCACAGCGGTCAAACTGTAAACAAGGCAGAATTTTGAATTCCTGAAAAGCAGACACGTTGTTACAGGACGGCAAGGATGCACTGAAATGCTTTTCCCCTCCATAGATATGTCAGATAAATGGCAACATGTATTGTCTGTTGGCCCTGAGGGAAACTGAGTCTGTGTTTACCCGGATAGGTGTGTACCACTTCCGGTTCTGAGGCGCCTTCTTGTTGTGAGATTTCTTAGGTTTGGGCTCGAAGGGCTCGTACTCCTGCTCCGGCATTTTCACCACGGCGTTCTTCGGCTTCTCCAGCTTAGCCCCCTCCTCGGTCGAGCCCTTCCCTCCCCAGCGCACCTGCAGACAGCACACCGTACGTGAATATGCGACAAAACAGAAGCAGGCAATATCATCTGAAGTGGTCTCATTTTGTGGGTGCAGATTTAACTCTGAGTGTTAGCATTATGGATTTTTGTCATCTTGTCACCTCCATCCTCTTGATCCCTCCGATTCCTCTCCCTCCGTAATACGAGGCATCCACAGTGGGCCACTTCTTCTTTGGCAGGCCGTCTTCATCATCGGACTCCTAAAACACAAACAATTACACAGAGACTGAACTATTTCCTCTCTTTTATACTTTCTAACACTCAAATCCAATCCTATATCCAATTCTATTTTTGTTGTATTGATTGAGCGTCAGATACACATTCTCCTTCAGACTTTGTGGATAGGTAAATAAATATGTGTTTTGACTCACAGGCTCAGGAGGAGGTGGAGGAGGTGGTTCTTTGATCACCTGTGGAACAATAAGAGATCTTTCATGAACACATGAATCACATCCCGCGCTGCACGTCTCAGAGGACTTCTCAAGGGTCTTTGCGTGTTTGTGTAAGGACCCAAAAGGTGCTTATTGGCCCTTTGGGGTATAGACACACTTTTTAAAAATTGACCACTTCCTGAATGTAGTTCACATTTCTTACCACAGTGCAGCACAGAGGCCAGAACCACCACATGAAGAGCAGGGCCAGCAGCAGGAACAACACCAGCAGGGTGATCAGAAGAATGGTGCCATCAAACTGGAAGGTGAACACACATCACATCAGTACAATACTAACACACAGACACAACGCACAGTGCTACTGCATCAAAGCAGGGAAGTCAGACTGCACAAGTGTGTCACACCCCAGTGAGATGTGTCCTGTCTTGGGTTGTTTGTCTTATGAAATTCATGTTTTATTTTGAAAAGTAATCGTCCTCTTGCTCATCGTACTTGCCCTTCCTCCTGTGTCACCGGTCTGCTGTGTTCCCTGATTACCTGACTGTGTCCACCTGTGTCACCCTCCCTCATGTGTATATAGTCTTCCCCTGTCTTGTTGCCAGAGTATATTGTCTTGTCGAGTACCTTCAACCGTTACCACAGCCTTGCCAGGCCGCTAAGTATTGCCTTGCTTATATTTCTGTTCCCTCGAACACCTCTGTAGAAGGTTGTTTTTATTTTATTTTTGTTTCTAAAGTTTTTAGGTCAGCTTGAGAAGCTAGTTTAATTTTCATAGTGCCTTTGTTTTTCCTTCACTTGGAGTGTTTTTTTTGAGTTGTAGTTTAATTAGCTCAGTGCAGCATAGTTTGTTTGTAACCTTTAGTTTGTTCCTCCTTATGAGTGATTTTCATTTGTGAACTTTTCATAGATTATTAGATCAGTGTATCCTTTTCCTGTTGTCCTTTCCTCCCTTGGGATCGTATTTTTTTTATTTTTTTTTAAGTTTGTTTGGTGTTTTTTGCCACAATTTTCTTTGTAATGTTTCTTGTCCGTGTAGACGAGTTTAGAGTTTAATAGCCTGTTGAGTTATCGCTCTGTCTAAAGAGGGCATTAGTGTCAGAAATAAAGCCTGCATTTATCGTACCCTGACTGCATTTAAGTCCTCATTTTTCCAAGTCATAACAAAGTGCTCACTTCCTCCACCCACATTTATCCAGCTGGACATAGAGCTGCAACGATTAATCAACTAGTTGTCACCTACGTACTTTGATGATCGATGAACTGGTTTGAGTGACATTTAATAAAGCAAAGTCAAAAGTATTTGATTCCAGCTTCTTAAATGTGAATATTTTCTGGTTTCTTTCCTCCCTTATGACAGTAAACTGAATCTCTTTGAGTTGTGGACAAGACATTTCAGGATGTCATCTTGGTCTTTCTGGAAACACTGATCCACATTCTTTACCTTTTTTATTTTTTAATTTTATGGACCAAACAATTAATTGGTTAATCAAGAAAAAAATTGACATTACTGCAGCCCTGGGCACTAAAAATTGTAAAAGTAAGCATAGCAGAAGTAACAATTTTAGTAGGAGCACCAGAAGAAGTGCTAGTAGTAGTGGGAATAACAGATGTTGTAGTGAGAATAAAACGAGTAGCAGTAGAATAGGAAACAGGATGTTGTCCATCCAGTAATAATACTACTCGTTGTACTTTCTTTCTCACTTCTGTCACTTTAAATATAGAGTGCAAGGATGAGTCGTAAAACCCAGAAACATTTTAGCATGTTTGCACTTCTGATTCCATGGTTAGACGCCTTAAATAGGGTCTGTGGTTAACACAGGCTTAAGAGATTTTTACGAGATAAAACACACAGTAAATACCTCACTTGTGAATTTTGAAGCTTGTACGTGTCTTTTAAAAGGCACTTGCTAACATAACAAGTGGCTAAATCATAAGTGTTCATTTGTGAGGGTTATCTTGCTCAACAAAAAGTATCGACTTTTGAAGTTTTTTTGTTTTTTTTGGGCCATTATTTTTGGGAAACGGGATAACAGGCAGCAAAGGGTCACGGGTCAGAGTCGATCGCAGGGCCGCCGCGTCGAGGAGTTTTACTTCCTCTGCATATACTGTAGGGCTCCTGGTCTAGCCACTGAGCCACCGGGCACCCCAAACATCATAAACTTTGATCTTATTTCCTGCAATAATACAAAATCCCACTGGCTTTTTGTGGAGGGAACCTGGGCGATGCTAGCTTCTGCGCCAGCCTTAAAAAATACGTCATCCCTGCAGCATTATTCATGTTTTTGTCGATGACAGTGGTTAGTTTAAACCGTGTGATCCCTGAATGAATCCATCAGTTACTTTGCTCACTTTAAGTGGGGCTTGCGTCAATGAGCCAAACATGGTTCCCATTACAGACCACAGATGAGGATCACATGTGGTTAGACTTTCCCCTATCTGTCTTGAGGCAAAGACACAGGGGATTCATCTGAGCTCAGCAGTGGGCCCCGTAGAAAGTCACTAATGATGATTTCTCAGAAATGTCCTAATCAGCGCATTTTCTGGAACTTTCAACAGCTGACAAGCAGAGCTTGGGGAGTGATGGTTCAGCAAACCGCAAACAGTGACCACATCTGCGTCTTGTCACTCCTGTACATACAATGTGTTTTCTTATGCCGTATGGGCACATTTTGTGGACAAACTATAAAGGCCAAGACTGGCCAATGTGGCAATGGAGGGTTTGGGGAGGGGTCGTAGAGGTTTGTTTTGATTTTCCATAACCATCACATGTTAGCAACTTAAGCATCATGGTGTGACTTCAGCCTTTTATGGTTTAGTTTAGTGGAGAGGAGCAGCTACAGTAATTACAATTTGTGTGATTGAGCTCTGTATATCATGAACCACAACGCCGTTTGAATGCAGTGTTTCCATGAATATGATGTCACATGGACTGAGGGAGAAGTGCTTCAAAGAGCATATTTCTTCTTGGCTGGGTGGGAATCTGCTGTGGTTCCGGCCCATATGTTCCAACATATGTGTTTTATTTGAATAAATTGCTTTAAATTGTCTTAAATTACTTTGTATTTAATCTTGTTTTTTAGGGAATTAAGCTCCATCCTGCTTCACGCTGACACAGTAACGTACATTTGCACACCTGGGAGCTACAAGTAACGCCACTGAGCAGCTTCAACTGAGGTGTAAATGCTTCACAAAAGGCGACTCCAGTCTAAGCTTCTCTTTCCCTTTCACAACCAAAATGCTGAGATCAAGACGGCATCCTTCAGTCATGAACCTGCGTCTCTAACCTCTCGTCTCCTGCCACCCCGGGGGTTCAGGGGATCTTTTTTTGGGTGGGTCGCTACTACAAAACCCCATGGTGAAAAAATGTAAGTGTAAAAATAACAAAATTGAGATGGGGAAGATGAAAGGGATTAAGGGGGCGAGGAAACTCACTGCAGAGAACAAAACAACACGCTTCTAGGAAAAGAGATGAGGTTGAAGAGGATAGGAGAAGAGTGGAAACCACATGCAATACAAGAAGAAATGGAAAACCTCTTTTTATCCTTTTACAAAACACAAAATCCAAAGAGTAAACCTATAATTTCGTGACCAACTGTCATCTGTTTGGACATTTTTGAGAATATTTCTAAAATGACGAGCGTTTTTAGAGGGCTGCCACTTACACACTCCGTGGTGGTGATGTGCACGTTGCTGCTGATGAAGGACAGACCATCATTCATGCTCACTTGGAGGTAAATCACCCTGAAACAAAACAACAGACATACACAGGACTGTAAGTATTGTGTTGTCTTGTCAGGATGTAACATTTCAACATGTTTAGTCTGAAGCATTTCCTCCTTAAGCTCAGTTTGTTTGACTTGTATGATGTCATTTGAACTTGGGTTCAAATAGCGTCACTGAACTGCCTGCGCGCGGTGACGTAGTTTGTTAGAAGTGAGAATGTAATTTGAACCATAAGGAAACAACCACAGAACACAAGGGACCGAGCTGAGGAACAAAGAGACCTCTGGACGAACGCTCCACTGCAGTTATTTCTTCGAATGTCACTGCACTCAGATCAGCTTTGACTCTTTAGCCAAAGTCTTTTACCTGGCAGGAGAACGGGTCACCGAAACCGGGTCCAGTGAGTGAGCTACCAGGTGAATCCAGTGACTTTTGTTTGCGAGCCCTGTTTTCTCTTGAAATTGAGGAATCTGAACTGCAATGAGCCAAATACAAAAGTTTGCCAGTGTGGTTAAGAACCAGAGGCGAATAAAGAAACTGTAGGTGTGATGGTGTGACCCACTGACTCACACAGCAGGCACAGAGGCCAAGATGGGATGGATGAACTTCATGGAAATGGGGGAAAAAAACAACCTGCTAGTTCAGATTTTGTTTTTTCACAGTTCTGGGCAAGTTGTGTGCTTTTTTTCCACGACATGACACCATTACTAATTTCCCTGTCAGCAATGAGAACAATCTCTGCCAGCCGTTTGAAAGCAGTCTTGGAGCTCCAAAATAGTTTCCTTCGTGGCTTGTGCAATAAACCAAAGTCTAATCCCTCCACTCTTCTTCAACGGATAAACTCTTTGTCAAAACACACCTCTGCATTCCAGTCCAAACCTCATCCATATCCAAACTCCTCTCCTGTCCTGCTAAGATTTTCGGAGCTGCGTGAGTCTTTCTAGATGGTCTGAAGAAACCCCTCCTCCTCCTCCGAGTGGAGAAAAACAATTCTGAGAATTTCACGTGACCTCCAGTGGCCTCTTTGGAGTCTGTTCTCGTTCAGATCTTTAAAACATGAGGATGAAAGGCACATGTTTTTAAGCAGGAAGGTCTTATACAGTAGAGGACCAGGTGAATGGGAATGAGGTCTGGCAGATGGAAAGCAGGTCATTTGACCGATAAACCTGTCTTTACTCGGATTCAGTGAGCAGCGTGACTGCTTTTTTAAAAAAAGGGAGGGTGGAGAGAGGAGATGATCAACAGCAGACATCTTGCTGACAACAAACAACTGGGCACTAAGGGACTGGAACTTCAAAACAGTCTTAGAGGTAAAGAAGGGGCCCTTTGTGTTCATGCTTTTGATGGATCTCAGTATGACATCCCTTAGATTTAAGTTAGGCGTTTAGTTTCCGTTTAGGTGACTAAAACTTTACACAACTATGAACACAGATTTGTATAAATGGTGTAATAAATCTACAGTAAACCTGATTCTTGTTGTCTAAAACGTTGATACGGCCATGGCTCCAGTTTAAAGCATGAGGCTTGCTTTATTCTTTATTTTTCTCATTGTCAACAAAACTCACGCCAAAACCAATTTGTTAGTTTGTATCCCAAAATGTTCTGACCTCCCTACCCTGTCTGTGGCCTTAAAGAACATTGTTCCTACTGAAGAAGGGATTATATAAAATGAGGTCACATATAGTTTCTGTAGTTTTTATTTCAAACGTTGCGGTAGTAAAAATAGCATTCGTTGGAGACTATTTTCAGTGATAGGTCAATACAGATTTGGTTCTCTGGTGAGTTTTTATGGCAGGCAAAGTCTTGAGTTAAGTGAGTCAAAATGAACCACAGTGTTCTTTGTAATGAAAGAACATGTTTCTTGTTTCTTTCTATTTCTTTGTTTTTGTTAACAATGGACATGGCCTATCAGGCTGTGGATACACAGGTGGGATCAATTCATTGTTGGTTTAGGTAATTATGAGCCTATAAAATATTGCCAGCATTATAATTGAATCTTTTACTGGATACATTACTGTGAAAAGAAAGCCCAGAAACCTGGAACAGAAACAAATAAAGTGGTACAAAGAGAAGAAAGAGCCAGAGAAAACTGACCGGCGTGAATTTGAGGGTGTGGAGGAAATGTTACTTGTAGAGCGCCCTGTCCGACAGCTGTTGAACAAGGAAGTAAAACAGACAGGGCAGGCGGTCCAAGCATGAACACGCACACGCACAAACACACGAATGGAACACAACTACACATCACTAGAGTTGGTCAGTCTGTCTCTCATTAGGCAGTGTAGGTCACCCCAGCTCATAAGAAAAATCTACATTAAAACCCTCACGTGACATAGATGTTGTCACGTGAGGGTTTTAATGTAGATAAATGAATGGAACCTGGACTTTGTAATGCACCTTGAGTACTGAGTAAGGTGCTCTTTAAATCCAATCCATCCACTAAAGCCTGAATTCTTATTTACTTTTCTTCTTCCTCTGTATAACTGGGGAAACAGACAGAATGAAGCCATGAAGCAGCAACCTCTGGAGCTGAAAAATGGAGCCGATACAGAAGTGCATTGGTACAAAAAAGGATTTTGGTCTCTATAGTTAATTTCCTGCTTCATTATGACTTACATGGCGTAACCTCAGATCTAGAGAGTATTGGTGTAGCCGTTGCTAATTCAGTGAGTTTTCTGTTCATTAAATTACATTTTGGTTGCCTAAAAACATCTTGTTCAATGTTTGGTTGTATTTAAAGACCCTTTAAGGAGTTGGATGTTCAGTTTTTCCTGTAAGTACATTTGGTTTTAAGCAGTAAAAGTTTCCTGCAAGCAAAAATAATTATTAGCATAATCACCGGTGTGGACTGTAAATGCACGTTGCTACCCAAGCTAGCAGCTAGTGTTAGGGTTAGCTCCACCCTCTATTCCAAATATGGTCACTTCCTTCTGGTTCTAAAAATCCAATATGGTGACGGCCGAAATGCCAATGGGTGATGTCACTGTGGCTACGTCCATTATTTTTATACAGTCAACAGATGCCATAGAACTCCTAATTAGTCTAAGTATTAAGGGAGCAGTTCAAAGACACACTGAAGGTTTTTCCACCCTGCCGAGAAACAAGCAGCATACAAACACGTGGCCACACACACTTGAAAGAGCAGGCTAGCTGCTACACGGCTTTGATCAGCCAAAACTGGACAAGAGACTGTTGAAAGAGTGAGAGACTGCCAGGGGGATGAAAGAAAGTTTCTGTGTGACAGAGAGAAATAAAAGACAGAGAGAGGAGGTGGTAGGGGGGCTGGAAAACAACCAGCAGTTGGTGAAAAGAGCCACCGTGGCACAGAAGGCGAAGACAGAGGTGGAGAGAAAAGTGAAGGAGAGGGGAAAATATAGATGTGGGGCTTGGGAGGTTAAATGTTAGAGGGATGGAGAACGCAGACAAGAACAGAAAAGATATATGAAGGCAGCACTGATCTGGCTTAACGGGAAGTTCAAGGATGGCAAAAGCACACGGTGTACTCACTTTTACGACCCTTTTGCTGAGGTATTAATTAAAGCTTCTTTGCCTGGTGCCGTTCAAATTACACACACACTGTTCTCTCTCTTTCCACACCACTGAAAATTGGATTTAAAACTTCTACGGGAGAATAAAATGAAGGAATTTATTGTTTCAATTATGCTATGACCAACACAAATACTATTACAGGTCCAGAAAGTGTGTGAAAAGAGGGCCTGGTTTCTGGCCTCTTTTACGAGGCCCTCTTTTCACACACTTTCTTGACCCGTAATGGTATTTGTGTTGGTACTCTTTGTCTCTCTGTGCAGTTTAAAGTCTTTAACCACCGTCATCACTGAACCTTCTCTTCTGTGGCCTGTTGTACTTTTCTTCCCATAAAGACTTAGGTTAGAGAGGTTTGTGGATTGTTGATGTTGGAACATGGTCGGGCTCTGAAAAGAGAGTACGGCCAGCTGATGAAGAGCTTTCTGGCCGCTGCTTGGGTTGCACTAGAAAACTGTGTGTCTGTCGTATTGTGAAAGTTTGAGTAAAGCAACCTCAGTTGTCTTAGTTTTCACATCCCGCTGCCTCCCTCTTTTCTTCCAGTGAGCCAGGGAACATTGAAGTGATTGAAACATGATGTATTATTAATGCGTATGTCAATAGACCTGATCCTGAACTAACAAATACAACCCACTATAATTAATCTACTCCCATTTATCTCCCACTGGCAAAATTGCAAGTTGTCAAATAAAGACTCTCTACATTTAGGTTTTGATCAGAACAGAAATTCATATAGTCCCATTAAGATTGACAGTACAAGGACCTGCTTTGAGACCTGCAATCAGGCTCTTAAATGCTGGGACTATACTTGTATATGGTACATTTGTTGTACTTAGTCGTTGAAAGCCTTTAAAAGTGCTTTATTGGATTTTTTTTAGCTACTTAAGGACGCCGTAACAAGCTTTAAACACAACATGGACATATTATTGTCTTATAAAGTAGTTGTGGTGAACATGTTAGAAAACAGTGACTTCCATTTGGTGGTGTGCAGGTAGCACACAGTGTGCTTTTAGAGCTTTTACACAGAAAACAGCTGCCTGCTGCAGTTGGAAATGACTGATATGAGCAGTGAGACTGAAGCAAAACAGTAAGTTGCGGGTCATAAAACCAAAACAATGAGCAGAGCTGAGGGGAACTGCAGAGGTGGCTTATACATTTCTAGGGGTTTGTCACTAAAGCACCTTTAAAGCTGCAGTCTGCAAGTCTGGTAGATCGAGTTGACTCAGTTAAATTTCAAATGTTTACAACTCTCACGCCCCTCCCCCTCTACCACCGAGCTCCTCCGCGCTCTCCAGTCGAGTGCTCGTTAGTGTGTGCGCCAGATTGCTGTAAGCACGCCCGTCTCTCCTCTCATTGATAAACAGCACAGAGTACGTGCTACACGGAGGTAGGCTGGCTAACTGACTCATAGAAACCAACTGCTGACGTCATTTAGCATATGCCTAGCTTGAGTCGTGTGCCTGTGACATTGCAACATGCGTGAGCGGGGAGGGGGGGGGGGGGGGGGGGTTTGTGGCGTGTGCACGGACTGTGCCTGAGAGTCAGCTCTGTGCTGAGTGGACAGGATGAATCAGGCACTGTGGATTTTTGCAAAACAAACAATAGGCTCTACGTGCACATAGAGGTGCGACTTTTTTTTCTAAAACCGGATAATTTATGTTGTATGTCAATTCAATTCATTTTTATTTACAGTGCCAAATTATAACAAAAGTTATCTCAGGACACTTTACAGAGTAGGTAAAGACCACACTCTATGACTTATTTATGATTTACATAGACCCAACATTCCCCCGTAGAATACAGTGGCAATAAAAACCTTTCCTATAACAGGCAGGAACGTGAAACACACCCAGACCCAAATGTTGCCGACTGCACGTTTCACACATGCACTGCAAACCTGAAATCTAGACACTACCCAGCGGAGCTGTATAGAAGAGAGTAATCTAAAAACGTGTTAATTATTCTATTAATATTTTTTTCCAAATAACAATCATCGCTCTGCAACGACATAATATATCTGTCTGCCTGACACACGTTAGCCATTGCAGGAGGTTTCCAGTCCGGTTAACGTAAAATAGGCGAAATCAGGACAGATAACGGCGGATTTGTATTTACCACCGGTTAAATAGAATGGGGTTATGGCCTCATGTGCTCCTGTCTTCTATGTGACGTAAATGTCCAGACAGCTCCCTAGTACAAAGTCTGTGTAATCTCTGATTCAACCCATGTGTGACTAGAGCAGTAGAATTAACGTTGAGCAATTGGGCATGTTGTTGTTGTTTCTATCATGTGCCTGCCGTGAAAACAAACAACCAATTATGAAGAAGAAGGGTGATTTGTAAGAAGACGTCAACAAAAATGTTTAACTGGAAAGATGACAATATTCGGAAACGTCTCTCTGTAAGAGCCGACACCAAAATAATCTGACAAATCCAAGGAACGGCAAGAGACTGGAGACTGGCCAAATTTTGAACCCAGGCACAATCCCTCGCCTAAACTAAACGCATCTGACATGGATAATCTCCTGTTGTGTGCTACAGTGAAAGGGAAACAATATACGCACAAGATTCTCCAAGTCCATATGAGAAACCTGCTCAAGAGCGACTGCTTTCACACTAAACACAGTCATTTGATCCACCGTTAATGTAAAAACATTGATTAGCGCAGCTTTAAGAACAAATTCATGATAAACCGTCTGGTCCACTTTTGCTCAACTGCTCTTAGACAAATGAGTCAATTAAAGCAAAGCTCGGTGTAGATTTGTAAGTGTCGATATTTGACTTAGTGTCTTCAGTATGTAGGTCAAGCACCAATGGTCTCCATTTGTTTTCACTGCTCTGTTCTAATTCAGGACAGAAGCAGGACAAATGCATGGAAGGTTTACCACCGAATGTTCTGGCACGGCTTCAGAGCCCCTTATATTTGGCTAAGATGTACAGGGATCTAGAAAAGAGGAATGCAGCCACGGATGGGGATCGTAAAAAAGCTAACGTATGGCAGGCTTCTTATGGACTGTGCCCTCACACAAGCATATAGATACATGTGCTTCTTTGTGTTTGAAGCAAAGAACGCGATGGAAGAGGAATGTGAATCATAAAAAAGAGGCACCTACTTCCCAACTTCATCGATGACAGGAGCCGGACACAGTAAGAATGTGTTTTCTACACCAGCCGGCTTTTCATCTAGGAGACAAAGACAACATATTAATAACAGAAAATCCTCCAAAGTAGCCTGTGCATTACTGTAGACACTCATTAGACAGGTTATTGTAAGGGTCAGGCATCTAGAGTTTGATCTCAATGTGCTTTAGAAGGAAACACTATACAGACACGTTTTTCTTTCTTTTGGGTTCACATGAAAAGACGTCGGCAAAGTTCAGGTGTACTCACTGACTGTAATGGTGTCGTTGATTTTGAAGCTGCAGAGCACCTGGTTGATGTTCCTGGCGTGGAGAAAACCGTTTCCTCTGACCACCACTTGGAAAGACTCTGGTTACAGAGCACAGACATTTATTTACACTCCTTGGCAAGTAAAATTACATTTGATCCTGTATGTGTTGTTCACATTTCACACCCTTTGATTTAAACTCTGAATGGCTTTCTCCATTCATTCAGTGGACTGTTTCTATGTGTATGCTTGTTTAAATGTACATATACTTATATTTCCAAATTTTTCTAATATATACTGTAGAATGACCACTTTTTGGTTAGATTCCTCTGCCATCTAAGTCGCAGTTTACATCCAAACTGTCCAGACGTACATAATATATGAAATTGAGACTTTTAATGAAAGGTATTATAAATTAAATTGTATTTTTTAACACATCTTCAGATCTATCCAATCAGCATAATTTAAGATCAGTGTCACCAGTTCAGTATCTGACCAAATGTCTCTTCTTTTCTGAGTTATGGCGTCAAATAATGAACAGAAACAGTATGACGTCACAGTGAAGTTGACCTTTGACAATTTGGATAAAAAATGTTGTCACTTCATCATTTTATCCTATTAGATATTTGTGTTAAATGTTTTCATAATTAGTGTAGGAATTCTTGAGTTATGGTCAAATATGCATTTTTTGAGGTTACAGTGACCTCTGACCTCCAAGATCTAATCAGTTCATCCAAGTTGCGTTCACAAGAATGGGACAGACGGACAACTGGAAAACATAATGCCTATGCTGGCCACTGCTGCACATATGCACATTTTACTTTTATATTTTATTTTCTATTTCTATAATATTTAATGTCTTTTTTATTTAGTTGTTTGTGCTAAATTTTGTGTATTCTTTCTGTGTTTCTTTGTATATTTGTATTCGCTATGCAAAATCGCCAGGTCAAATTCCTGGTATGTAACCTGCTTAGATACTTGGCAATAAAGTTGATTCTGATTCTGATTCTGATTCTGATTCTGATTCTCCTGTTGTAGGCACAGAGGCCTAAAAACGAGCTGAGTAAGTTCTGGTACATGTCCACAGTGGCTGCACCCGCTTTACTTTTGGGCTCCCAAATTTCAAACTGGACCAACATGGCGGCTGTTTGCAACCCTTCCCTTTATTACAAAATTAGTTCACTGAAATGTGTTTCTCAACACAGAGAAATAAGCCATGCAGCTGCTGAATCTGTCATCATTTTAGATCAAAAACAGTTAATTTAAGAGATTTTCGAAGTTTAGAGATGTGGCGAGTCGCTTTGGACACCCACGATTTACATAAAGTAGCCTGGACCTCGACTTTAAAACGCAGTACAAAAACTTTGCCCAATGAACAGGCAAATTAGTTAATAGTGACTGTAATTTATGAGCCCTATTTTGCTTGTAAATGGGCAGAGGGAAAATGGATAAATAAAAGACAGAAATTGAGCAGTCAGCTTTTCCACTCAACAACTGAGCCACTCAGTATATGTTGCCTGTAACACAGGGAAAATGCTCCGCTATAAATACATGAAGATGAGACTAACATCATGCACGGTACACCCCTCAGTGTAGCAGCAGACCAGCCACTACTATTCAGTTTCAAGTGAAATACTTTCCTCGTAGGCTGCTCAATAAAAGACAAAAGCAGATGTGAGAAGCAGTAAAAGTCCGTCTGCCTTTGCCAAAAGTGTTTCATCAACTTTAATCTGTTCATTTGTGCTTTTTAATGTCTATTTAATGTTGCTTTAACGGTCATAATCTTTCTTTTGGCAGGACACTAAATCATGTTGTCCACTCTGCATTTCAGCTGTAGCTAATATCACAACTGCCACTCTCTCACGGTCAATCCTTTTAATGAGACCCTATAATGATATCCACACTGAGGTACTCTGTCCCAATAGATTTCCTCTAAGTGACCTGGATGCCCATATATGGTCTATATTTCTTAGTCTGGGATTGTCATCATCAAAGAGAGAGAAGGGGAGACGGGGCACATGGGAATGAGATGCACACAGTTTAAGAAATGATGGGAGGATGGCACCGCTGTGGATGACTCGGGAGGAGGACCCATGTCAATCTAACAGTGTGTGTGTGTGTGTGTGTGTGTGTGTGTGTGTGTGTGTGTTTAGCTCCTCACCTCCTGCACACACACTGGAGGGTTCAGCTGCTAAAATCTCAATGCAGGATTTCTTTATGATCTGAAGGGGAAACAAGGAGAAAAGACAACAATCAGTTTTTTTCCTATTTTTTATTTCTTCTTATACTAATGCTGATATACGTATGAAACGAAACCTTAATAAAATGGGCTTTCTAAGAATAAAGTCATTTTCCTTTAAGGGATATTTAGTGTATTTTGAAGTGGGGTTGTATGAGGTACCGATCCACAGTCAGTGTTTTAGACGGTCGTAGGAATATGGAAGTTCTACAGTGAGAAAATGTAGAATCCCTGACAACAAAGTAAAGTGGTGAAAATATTCTACATATAGCTGTATGCTATATGTAACACTGAAAATGATTATCTAAGGTGTCTTTTTTAGGTGGCTAAAATAAGTTTAGCTGCCAATATCCACAGTAGTACGTTGCTTAGCTTCCGCGTCAGGACTCCTGTCTATTTCTCTGAACTGGCGACGTTCCAACCGCCATCTGCTGAATGTAACACGCTGACTAAGGATAAATACCTCATACAATAACACTTGAAAATAACCGAAATATTATGTCTCACTTTTGAAAATCATCTTCTCATATCTTCTTGCAATGCTTATTTTGAACACAATGATCACATCTGTATAATCCACTAGAATCATTACAATATCATTGTAAACTGCATACAGTGTGTGCCATGTGCAGTGGGCTCACCCTGTCTGTCCTGTCCTGTAGCCTCTAAATATGTGAATGTGTCTCATGAGCCCAGTGTACACAAAGACTTACAGTTCTGCCTGGGGCGTATAAAAAAATAGTGCGCAGGGTCTGTTTGAGTTGAATCTTTGACTAAAACTGTGACAGTTTGCTATAAATCAGTGTTGCTTTTGAACTCTGGGTAGATGTAATAAAAGATAATTGTACTAAAGTCCTTTGAGGCATGCTTTGCCATATTGGCCTGTAATAAACTCTGACTCGGCTAATGCAGGACAGACTCAAGATAAACACTTGAATGCGGACGTCCGCTGTTTGTGAGCTTCGGCTACAGGAATGCTTCCCTGCAAAGAGAAGAGTTTATTTACCGAATCAATGACTCCCCGGAGGGCGTGGAAGCCGCCCAACACTGGAAACACATGCTCGATGGTGTCTGCAATGGTGGCCAACTACAGAGAGAGAGAGGTAGCGATAGAGGTGTGGACGGAGGACAGAGAGGAGAAGAGTTAAGTAACAAAATTAAGAGTTAATTCACATAGAAACATTAATAACTGAGTCAATAAAGGACAATTGTCTTGTCTGTAACTGTCATCAACATTCAGAGGTGTACTGAATAAAATCTGTACAACAAGTCTCCATGAAGAATGCTGGCACACACACTGTAACACCAGGGAATTGCCTTCACAGTAATGATCACACATTATCCACAATCAGATAATGGCTCCATTCACAATCAATCAAATGGAGCTTGTGCTAAACTTGAGGGAGACCACGTCTGGTAACTGAAGGTCGACCAGCCCTCATATGGTCTCAGATATCCTTCACAGGAACCTGAATCCCCTAATTGTTAAGTAATATTCAAGTTAAAGACATTTATCCAGTCCAGCTTTGTGTGTTGGCACCCTACGAGGCAGCTCAGGGTTAAAAATCACTTGGATTGGTTTTCAGGAAATTTTAAATTACCGGTTAGCCGAATTGCACAGGGGCCACTGAATACACACTGCGCAACATGGAGGTAACGGCGTGTCCGCAAGTCTGGATTCCTAAGCACATGTGGTACTCTACATGTATGGTATTGTCTTTAATTCAGACCATATATTTAACATTCACAGATATGAGCGTAAACTGCCATATGCAGCACAGATTTATTACACTGGCATTACCTGTGTCTCATTGAAGTCTTTGACACCAACACAGTACACAATAGCTCCAAGAGACCTGGCTCTCTCTGCCTGTTGGGAGACACAAGCAATACACTGAATAAGTTCCAGAAAACTGCCATTCAAGTAATGGAAGAACGATCTATCACCGGAGCTCTGACTGCAGCAGTTGGGGAGTTGCTACCTCTTGCTGCGCAGTTATGAGCTGATGTTCCTGCAGCTCTCCGTCTGTCAGCGCAATAATCACGCTGGCCGTGCCTGCAAGAAGCATACAGACGTGCTATAACCTCAACATAATGCATGACTTGGCCTGAAGTAAGTGTTAACGAGAACAAGTCTTTTGATGCGTACCAAAGTTCTCCTGGTATATCTGCTCGTTTGCCTTTAAATGAGAAGACATTTTCATGGTCAGAAAGTCAGCAGATACCAAAGTTTCACTTAAAGTTGCTCTTTGCTACAAAATGTTTGACTCTCAATGTAAAATAACATTAGGATACAGGCTTACCCTCTGCAACCCAAGGTGCATGAATGTGTCTCCACCAGGAATCTCTCTTTTCAGAGCGTTCAGACCCTTTTTGATGTCCACTCTGCAGAAGAGAAACAACGCGGAGTTGGTTTGGATGAGGAAACACTTAAACTGCATTTTTGTCCTATTTCTCATCTCTGCCATTGTGGAAACAAATCCAACCCCCCCGCAATCTGTGTTTTTAGTTATGTGTGTGTGTCATCATGGCAAAATGTGATCCTGGAGGCACCTACAATAGCAGTATCACTGAGCTGGTTTTGACTGTTTTGCTAGATGTTTATACTGCATGTGTGTCTTTTTGCCAGATCTGTGATAGCATCCCAACACAAAGCCACAATACTGGTGTGTAGTTAGCAAACTGAGGCGCTGATTGTGAGTCTGGACGAGGCAACTTCCCCAGGCTTATGTACACACGCATCCATGGGCACTTTACACACATGCACATATGCAACACAGGGAGCTGCTTTTTTTCTCCTCCCCTCTCCTCGTGTTCTCCCCCTTTCCTACCCACTCTTAGGGTGCACTCCCACTGTCCATTCGTACCGCGCCCCATGCTTTAGGGTGAATGTCCCCCCTCCATCTTCCCCCGCGGCCCAGGCCCGTTTGTACTCACTTTATCTGAAATGAACTGGGCCGTGGCTCGATTGCTTCTTGCTTATACGTCATCACCCCTGGGAGATTTAATTTTGTCTGACTGTTTTTGAACATTTTCATCTGACCAAATCTGCAGTAAACACTCCAACTCTGCACCAGACCACCGCAAACTTTTCAGGACCACCATCAATGCTTGCTCTCATGCTCCTACACGTGCACACCCTCGTGCCCGTACATGTGCAACCCTGCTTTACAAAAGCCCACCTCTCTCAACCTGGCTGCGCCCAGAAAGCGCACCGTGCCTGGACGCAGTACAGTTGCACTCACACTGGTCAAACAAACTAGACTTTAGCTGTGAAGCATGCTTGGACACGGTAAGAATGGACAGTGTGAGTGCACCCTTACTGCCCAGTCATCCTGTTATGTCTGGCTTATTGTATGGACGGGGTGATTGCTGTAATTTCGTTGTACTTTTAGTACCGTGACAATAAAGTCCGTTCTGATTCCTGATTTCTGATGATAAATGGACTTGTACTTATATAGCTCCTATCTAGTCTTCTAGTCTACTCAAAACGCTTTTACACCATTTGTCAAATTCACCCATTCACACAGACATTCATACCCTGATGGCAGAGGCTAACTGCCCATCATCGAATCTAATCTATTCATTTAAACCATATTTACACACTCGATGGAGGATGACCTGCTCTACCTTTGAGCCACAGACACCCTCTTGAGATCCGTAGTTGAGATTAAAATGAAGGCTTCCCTTTAGCCCGTTGGCTCAATTAGGTGTTGTGGCTGACGTGATCCCATCATAAGAAAAACAATGTTCCCTGATACTACTCCTACATAAATAACCCTGAGTTAACAGTCACACGGTGACACAGGCCAATTTTCAGCTTCATGTCAGTTCAGAGAGCATCTGCTTTCACTCTGGTTCAACAGTTTACAGCTGAATGTTCTCTGTTAGTAAGAGTATCCTGTGGCAAGAATAAGATTTATTCATAAAACATATTCCCCCTGCTTAGTCAGTTTTTGTTAATTAATTACAGTCATAACTTATTTTACCTGTTTTCTGTCAGTTTCATGATGGTGGACGCTCTTGAGGAGAATGTTATGAAGGACATCCTCAGCATGGGACTGCAACAGAAAAAAGACAACCATCATCACTCCTGTCAGTCAGCAGCCCAGACTGTTGGCAGTGAAGAGGAAAAGCCCCATTGATTAACCAGTTACTGACGATACGAGCCAAAGACAAATTCAACAGCATTTGGCTGCTGGCTGGTGATTTCCCACCTTGCGCAACAAACAAGTGATAATACAAACATTTCTACAGCTTTTGAGATTAATCCGAAACGGTTCCTGTAATACTGCGCAAGCAACATGATGTTTTCCTCAGAAACACAAAGTAACTGGCAGTAACCCATCATGTGCTTTACTTTCATCCCACACAAACAAAGTAGAGTCCTCTCATTTAAATAATGACTATCCTATGGGGACAAACTCCTTCACCCCCTTTGAGGTCAGTCCAACGGGCTGTGTATGAATTGCTTTTTGAATATGGCCCGACACAATGTGACACCAAGCACGGAGATGTGGCGGTATGCAGGATTAAAGTTCTCCGTGCGTGACAGTGACTCAAATGTTTGTATTCAAACTGCGCCTCTCAACCCTCAGATGTGGGAAAATGTTATTGTTGTTGTTTATTTGTGAAAATGTATATTTAGAAAGGAATTAGTTGCATGTACTGTAAGCATATGCCCATGCGCAGCAATCTGAAGTAAAAAATGTGCCTTATCGTATGAGAGACAAAGTAAGTGAATGCAGATTTACTTGTTTGAAACTTTCTCGTGTTTGTTTAAATGTTTGTTGTTGGTTCTTTGCTATGGCTGGAACGCAAAGCTCCAGGTGCTGTGGCCTTCCAAGCAGTCCGGACAAAACAAAACCACCCACGAGAGCAAGACCATCTGTTGAAATGATGAATTTTACACTCTTGAATTGTATTGAAATAGTTCCTATTTAGCCATGAAAGGATGCATAGGAGTCATACATGTATCTCGACAGTCTGTGAAATGCTTAGCTCAGGCGAATTAAATCTTAATGTGCAATACTTTTATTTTTCTTCCATGCCCTAAAAATTTTGTTATTCTTATTTTTTATATTTCCCTGTGTTTACGTTGTTCATATTCTTCTATATTTCCACAATTTATTGTTTCCCAGTGATGCTTCTTCAATGTTGGCTATCCACTTGCTGCTGTGTAAAGGAAAGTTCCCTTTTGTGGAACTAATAAAGGAATATTTTACCTAATCCTATCTTTTTTATCTTATCTTATCTTATCATATCTTATCATATCTTATCTTATCTTATCTTATCTTATCTTATCTTATCTTATCTTATCTTATCTTATCTTACCTTATCTTATCTTTTTTATCTTATCTTATCAGTACAGTATTTCCTTTAAGCAGGGTTCCTACACCTTTTCACGGACAACATTTCAAAACTTTTTCATGCCTTTTCATAATAAAACTTCCATGACCATTCACAATAGAAACAAACAGAACTTTATAGCATGCTTTAACCACCGTCTTTATTGTATGGAAATGAAACCGCAACCTTTTCCAATCTGTTATAGTTAGTTATGTTTATCATAATCCCTTTAAATACTTCAAACTACAGGCAGAGTCAATACATACCAGACCAGAGATGGAAACCAAGGAGAAAATTAAAAAACATAAACATTAATAGTAAACAAAATGTGGGAAAGGATCAATTGAGACATTTGAAAGTACAGAGATACATTAGTATTAAACCTTGTTCAATTAAAATATTCATCCCCCTTTTTCTCTGTAAGTCTAGGGAGGCTGTCAAACACCCATATAGAGACCTTCCTGCCTGTAGTCAGTTCTGGTAACCCCACTGACACCACATCAGCTCCGCTACTGCAGAGACAGAGTGAAACATCAGCCTGCGTGCTGAGTGACTTAGCATATGGCGAGCTGTCGCTGTAGGGAGCAGTTTTTTATTTTACTTTACCTGGGTGACTGCAGCGTAAAGTGTGTGTTTCTCTTTAGTGATATATGTCTAGGGGCTTCGGGAAGTTGAGTAGAGGCTGTTTAGTGTCTCGAGACTTACAGTCAGGTTGTGAAACCTTTCCAAACAATTCAAATGTTAGAGTAATTCTGTGATGGGTTAATGGTGTTCACATTCACGTTTGTTTCTCTTACCTTTTGAATTTCTCAGCTAAATTCTCCACAAAGTAGTAGATTTCCTCCCAGTGATTCTTCACACTGCCAGACCTAAGACAAAAAGAAATTAAAATCAAATCATGAGTTTTGTTCAATTGTCATGAATGCTCTTATAGTTGCTGGAAACGCAACATTAACAATGAGAAAACAAGTAAGCAGAAAACATCTTAAAATTAGCTCAATGCTAATCAAAATACAGCTAGCATAAAAGCTGTAACAGCACCCTTAATCCAAGATATCAAATGAAATGACTGTAGCTGTTGTAAAATATAACTTCTGCATAGCCATGAGATACAAATGATTTGTTCAGCTAGAATTTAATCAAAAATATCAAGACTTAAGCTATCTATCAGTCACACACTAACCTCCATATGCTAAATCAATCAAACAAGAAAAATATGGTGTTGGTAGCCAAAAACGACAAGGGGTAAAATCATTAGCTCCACAACAAGAACAAACTGTGTATTCTGGGGCAAAACCCAACCGCTTAACTTGTTATATTAAATTTGCGAAATGAATGATTAATAACAAATCTTATTTTTTTAAAGTTGTTTTTGTTTATATAATAGAAGGAATATAACTTTTATTCCACTGTTGCTATCAACAGCTAGAAAGCTACTTATCCGTCTAGCTAGCAACAGATAGCTAGTATATCCTTTATCTATTACTAAACCTTTGAGGGAAGGAAATTAAACTTCAATCTCATAAAGAACATGGGCCATCCTGTTTATATCACAAACACCAGTGAGTGAATGACTTAAAACAATTAGCCTGCACTATGCATTAGGGCCCTGTTGAGAAAAAAAAAGGCTGGTGGCGTGATTTGGTGTGTAATTTAGCACCCTCCTGTATCCTGCATGAGGCCCTTAAGGCTGAGGAAATAGATCTTGGTCTCCCCAGGGGAACCTCCATAAAACTGGACTATTTAAAAAAAGAAAATCCCCCGGGAGCTACCTTCATTTCCTCTGGGCAGACTGTGTGTGTATGTGTGTGTGTTTGTAGCAATTTTATTAAGTGTTAGCATTAAGGGAGAGGGCTTCCGGCATGATGTGACCAGTCAGCAGGTCATCTGTTGGGCAGCGAGCGAGCCAGAGAGATGACACATGGGAAATGAGCTAATTGACTGTGGTCAAACTAGAGGCATGTTTAGAGGATGAGGCTTTCTCAGAATAAAGTGCAGGGCAGACTGAATGTTATTTTAGGTGCTGACTAACTGATGTAACGGCATTAGACACACTGGAAGTGGCCAGCATTGATGTGTTGCTATTTCTCTGCATGGGACAGAAGGTTAACACCATTTTCCACAGGGATTAGCTTGGATTTCAATTTATTGGAGAGTTTCCATTTACATCGAGCAAGCAATCCACTGAGGAGTCTTTAATTAGAAGTAAAAAGTAAACATATACGTGACTTTTTTTTTTTTAGGTCTATACCTTCATTGTTGATGGCAAGAAATCCTCAGTTTGAATCCGTGTGTATGGGAGTTAAATGGGAACCAGACTAAACGCTGACTCTGTTATCCTAGCTTACCTGTTATTGTATCAGTTCCCAGCACACACAAAAGGAATCCTTTTGAGACTCACGTCCAGACACAATAAACAGAATGGCGTATTTCTGGCTTATGGGCTTTTTCATGCCTTGAGTTGAAAATATTATTTCAGTAAATGAGATTATTAGCAACAATGTTTATTTTCTGTACAGTGTATTTGGATTATTTGGATATTTGAAGGTACAAAACCCAACAGAGCCTTAGTCCTGCGAGTTGCTTTGGACTTCAATGTGGCCAAAACTTGGAAATTAATTGTGACTAATGTTATTTGCCTTGCAATTGAGGGTCTCAGAGGGTATACCCTTTGGTGCTTTTGTGTTATTGCTTGGCAGCAGAGGGGTAATTATTTGGCCAGGTTTGGGGGGTAGACAAAGTTAAGGAGCACCAGGGACTTTCCCATCATGCCTCAGTCATTCAAGGCTCTTTATCCCGTCAGACAGGACTCTAAATGCTCTTTTGGACAATGTAAGAAGAATAGTGCGTGTTCGTAATCTTCTCGCCCTCAACTTTCCAATTCTAAAGAGGCAACAATCAAGTGTTTTACTATAGCATAGCTCAATTAATGTCTTCAAGAGGCTTATAGAGTTGTTCTTTAGCAATTACTGATGAAATTATGGAATTTAAAACTGATAAAAAAAAGCAAAATCTCTGCAGCTACAAGCATGTCAAGGAGGACCAACACTAGCAACAGAAGCTGAAATGAGAGCCAGCTCATACACACACTTCATCAAGTTAAAATCCAAGAAAAATAAACAGATTGATTGCTCAGAAGGAGGCAAGCTGCTTTAAAGGAAAGCAACTTTCTGAGTAAAAAAAAAAGGAAAAGAGTACAGCATTGCACCTCTGCCAAAGCTAGAGGTTCAGGTTTGGGTTCCCTTGGGCCACCCACCTATCTGAACCCTCACTCCAAACACAATAAAAGCATCCCGAATAACATATACTTGTTATGTAAGTTTCAGTGTTTTCACTCATCTAGTCTGAACAGATACAAATGCCGGTCAACTAAACATCCTACCAAAGCATTTTCCCAGAGTTATTGTTGATGACATGCTCCCCCACATCAAGGCTGACTGAGCAAAGGAAGAGGACAAGACCTTACAAGAGCAACAAAGTTTGAGGTAAAGGAGGAGAGATGTTTAGTTTGGATGTGCAACAAAATGTGCAGCGCAAACAGAAATAGTCACACAAGGATTGCCTCTGACCTGAAGGAGTGGCAGGAGCCAATTTCTTTTGTAAATTGTTCCATTACAGCAACATAAGAAAGTCTGGGGAAACTTTCCTGCAGCTAATATTCATGTAGAGGTGTGGAGATTATTATTTTTTGAGTATTTATTTAACATCAGGGTGAATCTGAGGACTCCCACCTTTGGTTTTCAGCTGCTTATCTTTATTTCTGAACCACAATTCCTCTTGTTTGCCTTGGAGCGGTTCAATTGTCTGGGGTGGCTGCAGTCGTGGGACCGAGGACTAGCTTGCAGTTTCACTCACCTGTCCAAACAGCAATGGGAAAGGAAGTGGGCCATTTCATTCTATGATTCTTGATGAAACTATTTTATGTGGTGGCCTTTTCCCCCCTGAATCCTTTGATCTAATTTTAATAGTCTGAGTTGGAGTGGTTCAGCGGTTTGGACACTAAAATAAGGGTTCCGGGAGGTGAGGGGTGTTACAATTTGCAGACAAAGTGATACAGCCCAAACAGCAGTTTGAAGTTATGTCATAGCAAATCGTCAAAGCCGAGCAACAGTGTTTTCTTGATTGGACAGATTCTCGGATGATGAAGAGCATGTGTCTGGCCGTACTCCATCTGAGGGCTGAGAGAAAAAGAGACAAAAGAAAAGGAAGGAAAGAGCTGGAGAAAGATAAAGAGCCTTGTCACTGAGATTACAGTATTTTCAGCTGTGTGGGAGTCATATAATGTGAAAAATCTGTTGGCTCTGATGTAAACTTGTCTGCCAGCGCAAACATGTCGCTGATTCGAGGAAAACTTCAACTGCAAGGTCTAGTTTCTCTCCAACTCCTTCAGTGTGCAACACCACCAGACAACCAAAGCAGGGTGTAAACAACTGATCAAACTGTGTGGTTAACATACTTACGTTTGACTTTACTCATTTTAACAGAGACCACTGGTAAGAGTTACTGTTAATGCTTTATCTAAAAAGCTAGGATGCCCATCAGAGCTTTGGGCTTAAAGGCACTGATCCTCAGTGTCCCAGTTCAAGTTGGGCTGGGCACCATTGTTGCATCTCTCTCCACCTCATTCCCCATTATCTCTCAACTGTCTAGCTAAGTTTACACGAGACAACTTCTAGAGTCGTCAACTGCACTTTTAACACAATACAACCTGCTGTCTTGTAATCGGGAACCTTGAAGTCGTGGTGGTTTTCCACACTACGACTTACCGGCATCAGGGGGGGTCATCCATTACACAGTCTTTCACCAGGAAAATTCCTAATGAGTACATCTGGTCTCTAAACTGGTTTTGTCATGAAAAAATGCGTGAGAAGTGACAGAAATGATACCTTGCGCAGGAAAGGATTGTTCAAGCAATCTGCAGAACTTTCCTTGTCGTCATGACGGTTGGTGCTGAGGTTGGCACACCTTCACAAATTCAGCCACCTATATATCCATGATTTCCACAAGTCTTTACAATAAAGTCTGTTATCTCTAGGTGCAACAACAGCCGTGGTCCTTGTTGCAAATACAACACACACAGTAAAGTTCCTATTGTTATGTCCTCCCCCAGGTTTCCCCTCAACTTGTGTCTTGCACTCTCATTGGCTGTAGCTTCCCGAAAGGTTCAGATACAAAGGTAAAAGGGCTAAAGTGGTGTAGTGTGAACCAGGCATTATAAAGGCAAAAAATTATAGGTCAACATTGGTCCCACCTGTGTAGATTTATCTTAATCAAGATAGTCAAATGCCAAACAAAATGTAAAACTATCCACGCTAAGTGGTAAAATTTGTTTCATTAATGAATCATTAAAGCTAATTAATGAAATTTGAGATTTGGCTTTGATGTTGCAGCTGGCTCAATCAACTAACTATTTAAAGATTTGAATACTTAAGTCTCTACGCTGCTACATCAGTAGGCTACATCTATCATTCACAGCAGTGATATTCTGTTTCAAAGGGAGGTAATACACATCATTACTGTTCAGCGATGCTAGACAGACTGCGTCAAGACGAGACAGGAATTTGCAAGATGTTCCCCAGGGTCAGAGAAGACCTGAAGAATAAAAACATCTTCAGTCATTTTTAGCAATGACTTTTTCTGCTGACTGGGTGATTTTGCATTGTCTGGTTCTGCAAATGAATCAGACTGACAGGAGTGTGTGTGTGTGTGTGTGTGTGTGTGTGTGTGTTTGTGTGTTGAAGACAGCACAAAGTTCAGCTGGAGGAGAGGCTAGACAGAAAAACAAAAACACATTGAGACAAGAAACAAGACAATAGAGAAATAGTTATTATATACAGTACAAGTGATAACTCTATGGATATGTTTTAAGTCTTTAACTATTAATAATGTGTGTTTATCATGCTGCAGGCAAAACAGTCTTAGAGTATCAATACAGAATGTAAATCAGTGAATGCCAAGTCCGAAATAATGTTTGACAGTGTTACATTAGTATTATTATTATTAAAATTGCATTGTAACACAGTTTAAGTGAAGACTGATTCAGAATTGCCACACTGCATTATGTTAGTGTACTGATGTTCACTGTAATGGATTACAAAACTCAAACAACTTGTAAGAGTCCACTTAAAGATTTTCACATTATACAACAGGACTAAGGGCTTACAGCGATGCTATAGTGGCTCTGTGAGGCTGTACTTGGGTACAGAGGTGCTTTCAGCTTAATGCTAACATGCTCCCAATAATTACACTTTAACATTCTAATGTTCGCCATTTTAGTTTAGCGTGTTAGGTTGCTAAGATTAATGCATTAGTAAAAAACAACAAAGTACAGGTTAGTTGTTGAGGTATTGCTGAGATATCTGGACCAACAGGGAGACAAAGTAACTGAGTAGCTAGTGAACAGAATTTGAAAAATATTTTTTTAGGAGTAGGTTTGCATCTAAACAAAGAATATAGAATGTCGGACTCTAGGAATGCTGGACAACTGTTAAGGTATTAACTTATAGTATACATCTATAATATATCACTGTGTTCTCCTTCTTATGCCCCCATGGATAATCATAAACAGTAATACTGCTTTAAAGGTGCAAGGTGTAAGATATGGACAGATATTTAGTCTAAAACATTCAAAAAACTACCATTATCAATGGCGAAGTGTGAAGAAGTAACAGAGATTCTACATGTAAGAGACTGTTGCAATGGACAGGTCCCTGGAGAGTCTAGCTCCATCTCCATCCTGGAAGCACAGGTGGCGGTGCAATGTGGATGCTGACAGCCATTTTGAAAGTCAGGGATTTGTCGACTATGCCTGCAATCCTGCAAGTGTAGTAAAGGATATTACAGCTGAAGCATATTTGATTTCAAGCCTTCTTTAATTTCTCAACAAAGTCCATATTTAACTCCCCAGCAAGCACTTCTTGCCCAGAGGGCAAAAGAATGACGGCATGTGGGAAAAAGCTCCATCGGTCTTAAGTCTTAGCAGCTCTCAGCTTCGTTCTCACGGTTCAAAGTGTTGGAGAAGGGGAAAAAAAATCCCAACTCCACTAAGGAGGCTGTCTGCCATTCCAGCTGGTCCTACCCACACCACCCCAACCTGCAGCCAATGATGCTGCTCCAATTTAACTGACTGGGCACAAGGATTTGTTTGTTTAAAACCACAAACCTACTTTGACAGCCATCGCAGATGTCAAAGTCTTTACTGCCTGATTGCTGGGCTAATGCTGTGCGTCTATTCCAAAACCGAGAGGAATTGTTTGGAAAAAACTATTGGATGACTAGCTGGTTAAGAGGCGTGTGAGATGTGTGTCAAAAGATATTTCTTTTCCTGACTTTATCTGTGCATCTACAACGTACTTCGCAATGCACTTTTTTCTCCAGACTGGTATCAAATATTACCTGGGGTTAGGGTGGTTAGAGTGGCATTCACTCCCTTTAAAGCCTATTGTTTTTGTCCCTGGGGCACTTCATACAGCACAATATCATTTAACAAGACAGTTCTTCCTGCTGGAAACACTGAAGCAGCACGTTGCAAAAGACAAAATGACAAAACACAGAGTGTGTCTCATTCCACAGCTAGAACGTATTCCACTGCTAGACATATCCAAAATGTTTATGGACTGCAGCTGCAGTTTGGTTTTTCCGCTGACTTGCCAGGATTCAGGCAGCATGATAAAACACCCAACCGGTGTGCCAACTTGTGTCTACATCAGTAACAACAACAACAACAACAACAACAACAACATTTTGCAGCTGTGATTAGGGTTCTGAAAAATAGAAAAGACAGAAATTACCTACCAGAGAAAGATTATTAAATATTTATATGAATTTTATTATTATTAATAGCAGCACTAAAGTATTGTGTATCTCTAGCTACATCGTCAATTAAATTGCAGAAACACCAAGTAGGGTGGTGAGGAGAATGGATTAAAGCAGTAATGGGAGTCTGGTGGAAACAAGAGAGAGAGATAAATGGAAAGAGCCTGTGGAAAAAAATGGCAAAAAAGCAGACAGACAAAGGGAAAGAGGGAAGACAGCTTGAAGACTGAGTCTGTCTGCATGCTTGCTGATCCCCCATTAACATTTGGGTCAAAGAGATACCCATTTTAATCCAGGTGTGTGTCATGGAAATGTGGGCATTGTGTTCAGATGAACTGTGTTTGGCCTGTCTCCGGGGCGGAAGTCATCATGGAACAGAATGACACAAAACACAGACCTGGATTAAAATAGCTAAAGTGTCTCTCTGATGAAATACTACTTCAAGGCTTATTTGTATAATATCCATAAGGTAATATGGTATAGGTATAGCAATACTGTGCAAGAATCCCTTCTAATTTCTGCCCAGTCAACGAAAATCAGATGGATAAAGGCATTCTCCAAATGTTTAACATTTGGCCCAAAGATGAATTCCTTTATCTCCCACATGAACACACCCAAAACCCTACCTCTGGCTCTGTGTTTCATATAAAGCAGCATGCTGAGGCCCGCCCACTCTGAATCAGCAAATATACATCCTTGTTGGTTCATATGCAGTACAGGGCTTAATAGATCAAATTATCACAGTGACTTTTTAAGGCTTATAGTTTCATTATTTGAAAGCTAAATTGATCAAGAAGCCAATCTCTTCATATCTTACATTACCCAAAGTCCTAAATTAGTACAGGCATCATGTCTCTGGAGTTCTAGGTAGGGAACTACCATCAGCTACTGGCTGTTAGATTTTGGTTTTATGCCCTTATGTAAGCTAGCCATGTAGCTCTAAGGACTGCAATTTGACAATTCGTTGTGTTTCATGCTGATTAGCAAATGGTAGCATGCTAACACACTAAACTAAGATAGTTGGTGAACGTTATACTGTACCGTCAAAACTTCTGCATGTTAGCATTGTCGCTGTGACCTTTTTAGAGTGCTGTGGTTAGCCTTTACCTAAATGTGCAGCCTCTTTGTCACTTTATTTAGGTTTCTGTCAGTTAATTGATGTCATATGTTATGCCATACACCACAACATAGGGCTATACATCACATGGTTAACTGCGGGTGCCTGGGTGCGGCCCAAATGTTCCCACATTGTATTAAATTAAAACACTATAGACCATTGTGTGTGTGGTTGGGGGGATTATTCAGAAGGGCCATTGTCTTCAGCCACGTTTATATGTTATTCTATTCTAATGAAATATCTGCAAGTTATGTTAGCTTAAGTTACGTTAACTTGTTAACTTACCATTGGATGAGCGGATCCATACAGCTAACATAGTCTAGCTAACGTTAGGTGGTGTATGCAATAGTGGGTTAATGGTTAGCCCAGCACTGTTGTCCATGATCAAAACAATCACACTAAAAATAACTTTATTGTTAAATTATAACGTTAACATACACATTAGCTTGGTGGCTGGCATGAGCCACTTGTCATAGCAGCACATCGTAGTAGTGAAGAAAAACTGATGTCCAAGTACTCATGCTCATCCCTGAAAGTAACCTCTACATTTAATTGGTTTCAACAGTTTAGGCCTGTCACTGGTTGTTGTGTCGCTGACACCCAGTAACACCTCTTCTTCCCTTTAGAAAAGTAGCTCTACAGGCACTTAGCAGTTGAGGATAGTGCCTCGCTAAAAAAAGACATTTTCCGAACCCAGTTCCAGATGTCCTAGATTCAATCTGGCAACCATACAAACATTAGCCATCTCCTCTACCCTTCAGACTGCATATGTCTCTGACTGCACTGTCCTGCATGTGCCCAAGTCTGCAATAAATGCCCATGGAGTTGACTTTATGAGCCAACGCAGCAGTTATCTTTCTTCATTACTGAGAAACTCATGATCCGACAACACAGTGCCCAAAGTCTTTCTCATTCTTAATAAAACAACCAATTCTAATTCCGTCTGCTTTACCATGTGTCTGTACGCTTTCCTTTCAGTTCAACACTACCAACCCTATCTGTAGACATGATGTTGAGATTGACAAATCTGCAACGCCCCAGATAGTGTTCAATGATGATGTTTTTTCAGCGTGGATCCAGGGATGGTAATGATAGTCGGCTGATCTGTTAACCACATCATCATCAGAACTAATAACAATCCCATCATTCTGAGCTGTACTTTGTGCTATGAGCTAAGTAGCAAATGTTAACAAACTAAACTAAGATAGTGAACATGGTAAACATTATCACTGCTATATATCAATATGTTAGCCCTGTCCCTTTGAGCATCTTAGCATTTATCTCAAAGATCCACTGTGCCTGGGTACAGCCTCACATTACCAACACATAGCTGGTTAAGGCTTTATTTTTCAGCTAGCTATATAAAAGGCACACTGCTGCCTGCATGGGTAATAAACATCTATGAAGTTTGTGTGCTCCACAATCCTCCAGTATCAATATACTTCCTAGTAGGGTAGAACTAGAAACTTCAAAACAACATTGCTATTAAAAAATGATACTCTTTACCTCTTTTGATCACGGCAAAAAGAAAAAAAATCTTAGACACGGAAAAAATAAGAGCTCTTTTATTAATTAACATAGTGAACACAAGAATCACTATTTTTGACAGTGTATTCAGTCTATCCTGTTGTGTTACTCACTGTATATTAACTTCCCACTTATCCTGTTTTACATGATTTAAGAGCAGTGTTGCGAGTAACAGCGTTTAAATATTGCAGTGTTACTAACGGGGTAATCTAACTAATTACTGTTTCCGCCGTTACAGCGCTGTTACCGTTACTGAGCGTTAAATGCTGTGCGTTACTATGAATTGATTAAATCAAGTGCGTAATCCGAACACAACCCTGGCTCCATGCTCCACACATAAACTTCTAGGGAGGAGACGAGAGGTGGGTTAATAACCAGGTAAGCGATTGGCTAAGGCAGAGTCATGTTTCATGGTAGCCAATCAGAGTGTGTTTTTACACACAAGCCAGGACATGCCCCCCGTGGCGATATAAGCACTACTTCAAATTAATTGAGGTCAAAGGCAAGAACGTACATGTAAAGTGTACATTATGTCCAGGAGTGAAGACTTTGTCGACATCTGTTGTAAGCAACTCTAATGTAGTAAAGCATCTAACAGCGACACACGCGTCACATCTACAAAACTAGTGGCTAAAACAACGATACCTCCACCCCCCAAAGAGGAGCAGGCTGTCTGACAAGAGGTTTGAAATGCTGCTGCTTCTTAAATACAGTCAGTTGTTTGAATGGCAGGATGGTTAGGCTACATGGGTTAGCCGGATACATGACGGATACATGAATAGATGAGTGTTTTGGAAGGAGTGTATGTATGGGTAGATGAATATCTTGGAGTTATAGTACAATCTTTAAAAGCACTCCATGTTGTTTAACTGTTTACTTTTTTAATGAAAAACATACTTGAAATACAGTAGCCTGTGTTGTCCAGACTAGTTGTCTCAGGTTGTGGGAGTTTCAGTGATTTAATTTGCTACAGTTACTGTAAACACACTGTACATGTTTTAATTGTTTACTTTTGAAGAAAATACTTTTTAAGAAAGTCTTCTAGACCAGTCGTCTGAAATTGGGAGTTTGATTTATTTCAATAGGACTATAGAGTTAAATGTACTTTTTTGGTTTAAATGTTGACTTTTGTTGTGAACAAAATACTTGGAAGTACAGGTTGTTTACCTGTCCATTTTTCTCAGGTTGTGAGAGTTTTGATTTAATTTGATATAGAGTTAAACACACTTTATATTGTTTACTTATACTGTTTACTTTTGTTGCAAAGATTATACTTGAAGTGCAGGATAGACCTCTTACGGTCTGTTGATGTGCAATAAATATTGAAGGTTATGTACAAATACCTGCCTATTCTACTGATTTCAACTGTCATGTGAAAACATGACAGTTTGACATACAGCAACTTTTTTAAACAGTAACCCAAATAGTTACTTTCCCTGGTAACTAATTACTTTTATTATAGAGTAATTCAGTCTCTAACTCAGTTACTTTTTTGGAACAAGTAGTGAGTAACTATAACCAATTATTTTTTTAAAGTAACGTTACCAACACTGCTAAAGAGACTACTCCAACACCCCTCATACGACTAACTTAAGAGCAACACAGCTTGGAGACCAGGTGACCAATGATTCATTCTCTCCAAAATGTATTTATTTGTGTCTCTGCTACTTTACGCACTGAAACCCCTTCCCACACACTTTACACTCTACTTTCCATATGGATCCACCAGGGCATGGAGTTCAGACTGTGTCTCATAAAACCAACTCAGGCCTGAGGGACGGTGTATGGGGGGAGGCAGGTCTCTAATGAGCTTCCTCTTATTTGAAGTCCACAATCAATGTCTAAACCTTGTTAGTCACCCCCCAGAGTGGGTACCACAGCACGCAAACCAGCTAACAATAGCATCTGACATTGAAAAAAAAAGAGCTATTTACTTATTTGCAGCATGTGTCAGTGTTTACGGCACAGAACAAGCCAGATGTAGCCCTCCACATCTGGGGAGCAGTCCCATGTTTTGTGTCCACCTCTAGTCAGGAATCAGAAGTGAGATAAAACCATCCACCCAGTGGCATATGAGATGTTATCCGGTCACCAGTGTAACTAAGCCGCACAAGACTTCTCAGTACTCTCTATCACAACCTCATAGATGACCCCCCTAAAGAAAACTGTTTTAATGGTGTTGCGTGCAACAGTTTGTTCTCCAAATTAAGACCACATTTTCCATAAACCTTGTTGCTTCCTGTCCTTTCTTGTTCCCCCTCCCCGTTCCTGGCAGTGCTTCATTAATGCAAAGGGAAGGATAAGAGCTGATACAGCAAGTTGCATTAAATCCAGGTTGGTCATCTCAAGATAGAGTAGTAAACATTTTGTTTCTATTTCCATCAAATTTGATGGCTTACAATTATGGTGGTTTGTTTGGCCGCAGTAATTATTGTCACATTTGTATAACACTCAGGTATAGCTCTTTAACCTGTTACTTATGGTTGGAATTGAGGATGGATCCTGTATTCAATTATATTAGCAAACACAAGTTACTGCACAGTAAGGGCATTAAAAGAGAAGTAGGCACTCTAAAAGTTTCTGCTGCTTTTCTCTGACATTTTATTTTCTCCCCCATCTGAAGTCCAGCGCTAAAATGTCACACGACCACAGCATTTTTCCTATGTGGGCGTACAGAGTGTGGAACTGAAAGAGTGAACGGTGAGCAGTCACTGAGCAAAGAGCAAAAAACAAAATTCCCTTTAGCATGCTTTGGAGGGATAAAAGAACAGTCTCTTTGCTTTAGGGAGTTTTTAGTGTTTTTCTGGAGAATAAAATCACGGTGTGAAGAAAAAAGAAGTGGGTTTCAACTGGCACAGAAGGAGAGAGAGAGAGAGAGAGAGAGAGAGAGAGAGAGAGAGAGAGAGAGAGAGAGAGAGAGAGAGAGAGAGAGAAGAGAGAAGAGAGAGAGAGAGAGAGAGAGAGAGAGAGATATCATTCTGGTTGCATCCAAATCGCCCCCCCCCCCCTCCATCTTTTTGCTTATTCAGCAAACTGTACTCAGCGAGTCAGCCTCCTTTACCAGTCATCACGCGCGCACACGCACGCACGCACGCTGCACGGATGCAGCTGTGCTTATCAACTGACATAAACTACTGTTTTCTGCTTTAAAAAAAACAACAATAACATAAGAAGCTAAAACTTCAGCAGGCACATCATTCATCTGATTTCTGACCCCTGGCTAAAATAACGTAACGCGGTAAAACAGTGAACTAGAAGTAAATGCAGATGTTTTGCTTCCGTCACCCTGGCAACTGATGCTGGTTTATATTGGTGATAAACCTGTTATGTCTTAATGGATATAGAGCAGTTCTAAGCTGTTTCCACTTACTTATCAAGAACAAAATACAGGTCGAAGGCACCCTGACAGGAGCTCTCCTCCTCCTCCTCTTCGTCCTGCTGCTCCGGCTCGGCTCTCACAGATGGAGAAGAGAGCAAAAATAATCCGAGTAAAACCAGAACAAGACGCATGTTCAACAAAAAGCTCGCCATAGTTTTTCCTCGGGGGAAAAAAAGTTAATTCCGTTGCGGATAAAAAGAAAAATAAACAACAACAAGCGTCTTCTTACATCCCAGAGACAGTTCTGGGATTACAGAGGCAGAGATGCGACAAAGACTGACGGAAGGATGCAGGCGAAGCGGCCGCGTCTCCGGAGCTCAGTTCACAACCACGGCCGCCCGCATCCCGGTGCTAGAGCCCGCAGGAGACGCGTTCTCTCAATGGGAATGACTGAAAACAAAGGTTCGGGTTATTTCGGAATCCACGTGGAGTTCACAGGATAACGCGTTTTATAAACAGCCTTTGAAGAAACAAATCCAAAGGGAGGAAAAAAACGAATAAAAAATGGATAAAAGTTTCCTGTCAAAGTGTCAAATTTGGTCTGAAAAAGCCAAAATGAAGCGGGGTAATGCAGAGCAGTGTTGGCGCTGGAGGAACTGGGAGCCCGGGGGACAGACTTGGCTGAAATGGACCAGGTTTCGTATTTCCAACTGAGGAGGAGAAAGAAAGAAAAGAGGAAAATGGGTCAAGATTCACTTTTGCGCCTCCCTCACGTGGCAGACTGGCGCATTTTGCGGCGACTCGGCGCAGGGCTGGATATGATGATTGCTATGAGATACATGAGTCTCGCCTTCCACCTTAAATCCACGTGTGCATTTATGTAGTTCCACTATTTTGTCCTCATTAATAACTACACGTTTGTTTGCTTTCTCCGTGCTGCTGCTACCACCAGTTAATTACAGCAGGAGGGGCCGTGAACAGCAACATCCTCTCTAATTACACCATCGTTAACGAGCACTGAGAGTGTCGAAATATATTTACAGGGTACAAAACACATACACTTACACAAAATGAGTTTTTGTTGTTCATTGAACCTATGAAAGTGATTAACACACTGTTAATCAACTGGGGAATATGGGTTGAAGTCGGTAGCATAGAGGGATACATTGGACTATACAATATTTTTTAGAAGTTGAGCAATCCGTATAACAGGTTGACTTGATAGTAGTCTAATTACTTTGTTTATTGAAACAATGAGCTATCCTACAACTTGCCTGTTTGCAGAGATCACCTGTGTTCTTAACCCCACAAATATCTAAACTAGGCTACTTATGTCTGAACCATCCTAATCATCCCTGGCCGGAATAACCTGCCATGGGGCCCCAGGGTAAAAAAATGAGTGCTGGGCCCCTTTGAACCCCCAGTTCCTCCCTCTCTATGCACTTTGTACAGTATTCCTATGTGGTGAAATACTACATGGCCTCAGGGTCTGCTGTGTGGCAATTTGTGATATGTTATGGTGATATGTACCATTTATCTGTATCTGCTTTAAATGTCATACAATTCAACTGTTATGATTTGCATTTTTCAGCAACAGCCTTTTATTGTTAGTTGCGAAGTCTGCCGTTTGTGCTCAGAAATTGCTTTCATACGCAGGAGGTTAGCTGCAATATTTATTTTTGCCTTTAAAAAAAATGAAGAAAAAAAAACTTACACAAAAACCATCAAGTCCCTTAGCTACGACTGCTAAAGTTGTGTTGTTGTAATTTATAACTTTATGCTGCGTCCTGTAATTTTTCCACAAACCATGCAGACAAATAGATTCCTGAAGAGTCAGTAGAAGCCTGACTTGTTGACACGGTCAATCCTGTTGCAGAGCTTTAAGCTTCAGACCCCCCCCCCCTTCTACACATGCGCACTATACCCCATTTAAAGTTAAATTATGTGTGTAACAACTATTAACAGAGATATCCCAGACAGTTGCTAACAGCTGAATGCGGCTAACACAGATTAGCACGGCGAATGCATTAATACGTCTTTTTTAACCACTAATACTGCTCAAAATAACAGCAAACCACTGCAGCAGCACGAGAACAGCCATTAAACAGAAAACAAAGCACCAATGGGCTCCTTCCTCTTGTATTGACTTTGGTAACTGACTTGAAGGGACTTTACTATTAGAGGAGCTGGTACAGGGGCCAGTAGGTAAGTCTTTCAAACACTCTTTTAATAAACTCTGGGTTCACTCACTACGCTGTTGGTGCGTCAGTGAGTGTGGAGGGACTCTTATCATGCTACTGCAGAGGTTTGGTATTATTTTGAGCAGTATTAATGGTTAAAAAAAGGCAGTTTTAATGCCTTCCCCGCGCTGCCCAGAGCGGATCAGTGTTTTAGCCGCATTCGACTGTTAGCAACTGTTAGCGACTGTCCGGGATATCTCCGTTAATAGTTGCTATGTGAAAAAAACTTGTCTCAATGGAATGATTAAAAGCCGGAATTTCACTTTAAAGTCTCAACACATGTTGATGTCTGCTTCTGATCGTTGTGGTTTATTAATGATTGTCTAGTGCTTACCTGAGCCCTGCTCCTCTGTCTCATGTCTAATTATATACCTCCATCTAGTTATTTACCTCCACTTACATACATACCACTAAAAGCACTCATAAAAACACTAGTCCAGTGTTTATAAATAAATACATTGATTTAAAAATAACAGTCCTGGCTTGTCTTTATGGATTCTCAAGTTCATCCTAAAACAAAATTCTTTAGTCTCAGATTGTCTCAACCCCAATTGGCTGTTTTCAAATTCCAAGATTAATTTAGTCAGAACCATTACATCTGCATTCTGTGTAACAGAAATACCGGAACACACAACCAATGTCCAATAAAACAACTAAATGCTAAAGGCTAAATGTTTCACATACAAATTTACATAACTTAAAGCTAAATAAGATTTACAGCAACCAGACTATATTCACCATCCAAGATAGTGATGCTGGTACTGTTTTCACCTTGGGAGTCTGTGTGTGTCATCATAGGAGAATGTGGTCCTGCAGACACTAGCAGGAACTAGGCTACCACAGAGGTGGTTTCGAGTGTCTATATATGTCTGTGGACCGATCTACAAGCATCACAACTGTGCAAGATGCATTCATGAAACTTTGCAGGTGTGTAGTTTAAATCAAAATGAAGTTTGAGGTTAAAGATTGGTGTGTTCCAGCAAGAGCGCTGGTCCAATTTGGCGTCACAGCTGGTGTGATCCCATTGCAAGATGGTCTCTAGAGGGTCCAGTCCTGTTCAAAGAGCCTGGCAGGGGATCTTACCAACATAACTATCTGGGTGGAAGTTCTGAATTGCACCACAGAAATAAGAGTTTGTGCAAAATAGCTCAAGTCTATTACCATTAACAGTACAAATGAGCAGCTTCAGTTATTTGTTATAAAACTTCAGAGACACTTGGAATGGATTAAAAAAACAAAATTATTGTAGGGATGTGTTTCAGCACAAAACAATTTGACTGTTACATTATTTTAATAAGATCATACTGAAAGACTTGAGAATTGATAAGTTTGGATTAAACTAGATTCTGTGAGATACTTTATTTGATACAAGAGTTTGGGTTCTTTTTAGCATTCAGTATTCACAAAACATTTAAAATATGTTCTTATGTACGTTTCTTTTTAGTTTTAGTATTGTTTACCAAGACCACATGGCTTGTCTTTAAATGTTGTGATTAAAATGAATCCAAGACTGATTTATATTCTGATCAACATGGGCCCATAACTTAGGACCTAAACCGTTGAAACCACCATTGTTTTATCTTTCTGGCTGTTGGGTAATGGTGTGGTAATCGACAGTTGTTTGTTATGACAAACTCATTTATTTCTGTATCAAAAAATCCCAAACATTTTTTTTTGTCTGTCTGATGCCTCCTCTGCTTATGTAAAACATGACAAACTCACACCTTTCTATCTCACGTCTTTTTTATTGTGTCTCACCACTGGAATTGATACAACCCAAATATGCCCATGTGGCATAATGGAAATATAGCATTTCCTATACACAATAAGGATATTGCATGAAGACCAGAACAGCAAGTGGATTACTTCACAGAGACGTCAGTTCCAAAAGTCGAACACAATACATGAAGAGCAAACATAGTTTGAAACCATATTTGTGTGTTACTTAAGCTGTTTCCTGCGTTTTGCATGTGACTTCTCAAAATATTTTTTTTAAGTTGTTTTGATGGTATAACTGATCTTTGAAACAATTATTCACATTGATCTCACAAAATAATTTGCACCATTCATTCTCAAAACAAGTAAATCCTTGTGTTGAACCTGTGCTCTACATTACTAACAGGCTTAAAAGGCTTAGGTTTTGCAGATAATGAATAACAGATTACACTCTACTTAATCTACATACTTCACTCCTTAAACAAGGCTTAATTCTAAATCTTGAAACTATTTGGCTCTCAAAGCAAAAGTGACTGTTGAAACCCCCCTGGCTTTGCTCTGCATGCGGTTTACTTCTGGCCTGCAAAGTGCTTGTTGAAGATGCCCTTGGCAGCCTCAAGAGCGGCGTCAGCCGGGACGGGTATATGAGGTGCGATGCCAGCTCCTTCCCAGGCCGGCCCAGCGGCAGTGTCGGAGTGGATGGTGGGGATGCTGAGGAAGATGCCGGTCTCATCAACACTGAAGGTCTTGGGTGGGTGGGAGGACCCGGCGGTGGTCTCTCCGATGATCATAGCCCGGCCGAGCTTCTTCATGATGTAAACAAACTCCTCTGCAGCGCCAGCAGTCGCTCCACTGGTCAGGATGATGAGGCTCTTCTTGGAGCCGTACCTTGTGCCTTAGGAAGAGGATGAGATGGAGGCAGATTAAGGTTAAAAATGTGTGGTAGATAAAGTAGACAAGTGATGGCTTGATCGTGAAAAGCCTCAACGTTGAATTGAAGGATGGAGGAGTCATGGATGTACATAATGGTATGATCAGTTTAGTGAACTACAGTATGTAGGCCTAAAGAAAAAGGTGAAAGGAGTCGCAGGTAGTAATTTTCTAGCAATCACACCTCCCTTCAAAAAGTTGCATGAAAACAGATTTGTTTTTGAAAAAACAAATAAAGCTTTCTTGCTTACCGAAGATGCATTGAATAGTTGGCAAACAAGACAACTTATTCAAACAAGGCATTACACCCAGACAGCTTTATAGCTTATTGAGCCAATTAGACGGTTTAAGTGTTGAACCTGCACCACCAACTCCTGATAAAATATCTGGCACTGAATTATCCATTGTGTTCACCATCTCACTAACTTTGATATAGGAAACTATCACTCGATTTATTTATTTATTTATTAATTACCAGTGAGTTCAGGCAGGGTCAGGAGCTCTGAGGTTGTCCCAGATGATCTGTCGTACAGCTTGTCCAGTACAATCTGCTTGTCAGCATCAAAGAAGTAAGAGCAGAAGCCTGCAATGGCTGTTGTTGGGCCACCGATGTTATTCCTGCAAAAACCGTTGCCGAACAGTCATAGGAAGGCAAGGTTCATGATGAAATTGAATACTGTGCACAATACACAATACTTTTTATGCTCAAATTAGTAAATCCTCCAGATCTGGTGGTGTTCCATATTTTAAAATTGTAAACATAAGATCAATTAATATATAAATCCTCAAAAAAACAATATTACACTTTTGCAAACTAACTCCTCTATATTTAGTCATGGGCTGCATTATAAGCTTTAGCGGATTATTTTGTTTTCCATAATGGACATGCATTTTGAATAGAAGCTTTGACTTGCTTTGTGAGATGGATTACCCACCTGAGGTCAACGATCATAGCGTCAGTGTTGACAACTTTGTTCCAGACATGCTCAACAATAATCTGGGCGATGGCCTTGACCTCCTCAAAGTCTCCGAACATGTCGAAGCGCAGGTAGCCGATGTTGTTCTCAAATATGTCAGTATGGAAGGAGACTTTGATCAGCTCAATGTACATCTCTGGAGAATAATCCTGTGGGAGAAGAACAAACAACTCAACATTTGTAATCCAAGCATGGCCAATACTTGCCACTCAAAACAAATAAGAAAAAATGCAAACATAAAATAAAATTATACATTTAAATTAATTAATTCCACTTTAAAAGCATAAAAACATTTCTGGCAATTCAGTTTGTTCATCTATCCCACATGAACACCTGGATGTAACCAATACAGCATTTTTTAGCTCTATAGTAGTTGAAAAATATTATTGAAAAACTTTTGTCACTCAATAATAACTGTATTTAAACCAACTATCAAAAAATTGCTTTACATGAACAGTGACAAGACAATAAAAATACTTTCACAGCAAAAAAACAAATTTCTTAAGGACAAGGTACTCACCATGGGTGGCAGGGCTGGGGTGTTACTGGTAGTCTGCAGGCTCTTGTCCCCAGAAAGGGTCTTCAGGTCAGCAGACAGCTTCACCTCAAGACTTTCCTTGGAGACAACCATGTCGTACTCGCCGTCTGCCAGGAGCCCTTTCAACTTTTCTGCAACATGAGCCCCGATATCTTCAAAGGCGTAGTTGTCAGCAATCAGGGTCGCCGATCCCTCAATGATGGCTGGAATTTGGGCACGGAGGTTGACAATCTTGATGGCGGTAGCGAGGGCATCCTCGGCGTTCACCTCCACATCAGGGGTCACGCCTGTAACCTCCCAGGTGGAGCCAGTGATGGGGTTGACAGACTTTGCAGTTGGCACGGTTACATAGAAGTCAGTGTTGCCTACTTTGATTTTATCGACTTTCACAGAGCCCCCGGCGGTCTTCTCCCCCACAATGGTGGCCCTCTTAAGGTTCTTGAGGCAGTAGGCAACATCCTCTGCAATGCCCCTGGTGTTTTTGCTGGTGAGAATAATGAGGGGTTTGGTTATGGCATATCTATTCCCCAGTAGTGCAGACATAGAAAGCAGCTTAGTGGTTGTGTTTGAGGGACGGTCATAAACGCTGTCAATGTGAATCTGAGGCTCGGCTTTGATGAAGTAAGACACAATGTAGGGGACTCCTGAGATGTCCCCACTGCCGGTGTAGCGTAAGTCAAAGATGAGAGCTGAGGTTGGCAGGATTTTATTCCAGACTAGTTCTAGGAGCAAAGGGCCAACCTTGTCAGCAACCTCCTCCCCAAGGATGTTATCAATCCTCAGGTAGCCAGTGTTGCCTTCCAGGATGTCAAGTTTGAGTGAGGTCTGGAGGACGGCAATGAGCTGCTCAGGGGGCAGAGGAGGCATCTTCGGGGGAACCACAGGGACGTAGTCTGGCTCATAGGAGATCATCAAGCGTGGGTCACTGACCGTGGTTTGGACTCCAGCACTGAGGACATTAGCCAAGGTTTCAGCGTCTGGGATGTTGAGAATCTCTGTGTTGCTGCCGGCTGCTTCAATTGCTTCCTTCATCCCCACAAGCTTCTCTGGTGAGCAGTAATTATCCATGACAATTTTTGCAATATCTATGATGACGCTGGGGGAAAACGAGGCATGGATAAAAAAAACATTTGCCAAAACTAGCAGAGGTGCAACCAGGAAGATAACCTTTGCCATTTTTTTTTTCAGTTTAGTCAGATCGAAAGTGGGTAGAAGGGAAGGGAAGGATGTTGAGCCGAACCTCCTACTCCGAAGAGGTTCTTTGACAAATGGCACTGTTTTGGCTGCAAGGTTTCTGTTAACACACACATAAGAGGATTTGCAACACATTAAACCTCTTATCGCATTATCCTGAGTGCTTCTGTAAGGCAATAACAACCTAGCCATGTAGGTGTAGTAACAAGGAGGTGTTGCCAAAGATAATTGTCTTAAATTCAGACAAGCTATTGCGGACACCTATTTAAAGCTACCTTTGTCAAATAAGGCAAACTTTGTACCTGACAAATATACAAAAAATGATTTGAGCTGGATGGAGTCACTTATATAGCCCCTTGGTTTCAGCATTTGTAAATGGAAGTCATTGATGTTTGATATTAAGCCATTCTAACAAGAAAGCACAAGAAAATGCTGAAATAAAGCATGTGAAAACTCATGATTGCCATATATTTTGACAAAAAACTCAAAGCAAAAAAAATCTTTATGGTGTCAAAGAGGAGTGTTCCTATTAATGTCTTGAAATTAAATTGAATGAAAAACAATTCCAGTTATTTCCACTGAATTATTTTATTGTCTCATAAATGGTACAAAGCTAATAGCAGTTGGTGGTGGCTGTCTCCCTTCTGCAGTGGCATTGAAGGGAAACGCAAGCTTCAGTTCAGGTTTGTTTGGTACTTACTCCCTCTGCTGGTAGTTTTGTAGTGATGGAACAGGAACACTGAATCATTACAGCATACTGAAAATCACAATGCAAACAAAATAAGCCAGCAATCAAGAAATTTAGCAAAGTAATGAGAAATTGTCAAACATAATCACATACCTCAACATACATTTACATAATGGTCAAATAATTTTGAGTGTAAAAAAAAGGGAACAACAAAACATGAAAACAAAAGAGAAAAATGTCACATGTGATATCAATGAAAAAACAGCTGGATTTAAATGTTAATAAATGTTTCACAGTGGAGACTAGCTGGACTGGAATTCTGGGAGATAATGTAAATATCACACAGGCCTCACTTGCCACACATAAAACTGGACTTTGACACTAAAGTGGTAGCTAAACACAAAACAAATTAATAGTTTTTAAAAATAAGTAAGAATATAATATTACTATTTTCGTTGTTCTCTCTTCAACTGCCTTGCTGCTATGAGTCTCTGTGCAACAGGAAGAGCATCATTTGCCTGGGCAATAACATGAGGCTCAACCCCTGAAATACTCCACACTTTGCCAGTGATTGCACTCAACACAACCTGGTTAGGGATGGAAGTGTAAAGGACGCTGTCACCGATTTGATAGGTTCCACTTGATAGAGACCCTCCAATCGTGGGTTCTCCAATTATTGTGGCCCTATTTAGGTCCTTCATAGAGCGGGTGAACACTTCGGCTGCTGACCCTGTCATGTGACTAGTGAGGATGTAGACGTCCTTGGAGGACCCATACCTTTGACCGCTGACTTGAGGTAATGTCATGACCTCTGTCATGGTGGTTGTGGTGCGGTCAAAGATAGTGTAAAGATGTCGCAATGGCTCAGCATCAAAGAAATAGGTGCACAAGAGGGGAATTGCTGTTGAATATCCACCAGTGTTGTACCTCATGTCAATTATGAGGGCATCTGTGCTTGCCATCTTGCTCCACACTAATTTTATCAGTTGAGGTCCAATGGCTTTTACCACCTCTACATCTGCCATCATGTCAAACCTTAGATAGCCAACATTACCTGGCAGAAGCTCAATTTTAAACAAAGCGTCAATTATGTATCCCACTTCTTCAGCAGTTGGGATCTTTGGGACGTCATAAAGCAAGTCTGGCTCAACATCGCAGTGGAAGACATAAAGGCGGTGATCCCCTGAAGTATCTTGGAGGTCTGCCGTCAACTGCGATGCCAAAGATTCAAAGTCAACCACCGACCAGTACAATCCCTCAGCCCATTTGCTCAACAGTACCTTGCTGACCTCTTGTGCAACTTCATGGATTGCGTAGTGCTTTTCTAACAGTCCCCCAGTTCCCTCTATGAGCAACTTCAGCCCTTGGTGAAAATCTGCAATCTCATGAACATGCTCCACAGCTTCCTCTGCTAGCACAATGGCATCAGGGACCACACCACCTCCTAGCCAGCATTCACCGGTGTGGTCTAAAAAGTTTATGAAAGGGACAGTGATGGCAATATTTGTCCCCTCTATTTTAAATGTCTTTGAGTGCATCAGGTTACCAGATGTAATTTCCCCAATGACAGTGCCACGATGTAGTGACTGCATCAGGTAAGCAAACTCTTCCCCAGCACTTGCTGTATAGTAACTGGTCAACACGTAAACCCCACGTTTGGAGCCATAGGCAGGGCCTGTAATTTGAGGCAGAGAGTCATATTCTGTTGTTGTGTTCTGAATTTGGTCATATATTGTGAAAAAAATAGATTTCTGAGAAGCATCGTGCAGATAGGAAAGTATAAGGGCAAGAGAGGTAGAGGATCCACCAGTGTTATAGCGTAGATCAATAATCAGGTTTTGAGTGTCTTTAAGGGGTTCCCATACCTTTTTAGCCATGATCTCTTCTAGTTTAGACCCTACAGACAATTTGATAAACTTGTCAAAGCGGAGATAGCCAGTATTGTGTGCGAGAATTTCCACTTTTATTGTTGTGTCTGCCAGTGCTTTTAATGATTCCAAATCATCTGGAATGTCATAAAGCGCAGGGTCCTCCTCTACTATGGCATCATTGTCTTGCATGTATTTGATGATCAGTCGTGGATCTTCAGATACAGTTTGGAGTTCCTGGTTTAGTCTTACTGCCACATCCTCCTCAGATACAACAGAGAATAAGTCTGTAGATTGCAGATGTTGAAGAAGAGCTGGAACTCTGTCAGGGAAAGCATAGAACCTCCGTATTATGTCAATGATACCCTGCACAACTTTTGGAACGGCAGTCCTTACAGCCAGCAGGGACTTGGCTTTTGTGACAGCTTCCTTGGCAATGATGTTGACTGTTGGTGAAACGCCATTCACTTCCCAACTATGGCCAGTGATTGGACTAATTGATCGTGCCACAGGAACTGTTATGTAGAACTCTGAATTAGGGATCCTAATCTTTTGGACTTTTACTGAACCACCAGCAGACCTTTCCCCAACAGTGATGGCCCTTTTTAGGTTTTTTAATGTATATGCCACTGCCTCTGCAGCCCCCACGGTACGTTTACTGGTCAAAATAATCACGTCTTTCTTCTTTCCATACCTGTCTCCCATTATTGACTGTATGGTCCACAAATCCCTAGTTGTATTTGAGGGCCTATCATACACAGTGTCAATATGAATGAGAGGCTCAGGGTCTGAGAAATAGGAGATTATAAAGGGAACTCCAGACAAATCTCCAGCTGTACTATACCTCAGGTCCAAGATCAGTGAGGATGTGTAAGCAACTTTGTCCCAGATGTTGTCCCTCAGCAGAGAGCCAAGCTTTGCTGCTGTGTCCTCCCCAATAATCCGATCTATCCGCAAATATCCAACATTGTTGTCCAGGATATCCAGCTTGACAGAGTTTCTCACCAGCCAGATCAGCTGCTCTATGGGAAGAGATGGCAGCGTCTGTGGCATCACCGGGCTGAAATTGGGCTCATAAGACACAATCAACCGTGGATCATTCAGTGCCCCTTGTACGCCGTTTGTGAGCACAGAGGCCAGGATCTTCCTGTCTGAAATCTGCAGGATTTCCCCGCTGTTGATGGCTTGTTGGATTGCCCCCTGCATCCCAACTAGGTTCTCAGGGAAGCAGTAGTTTTCCAAAAGAATCTTGGCCATTTCTAACACCAGGGCAGGCTGAAATGATGAGCTGACAGGATGAGTAAATAGGAAAAGCATGAACAACAGTGGTGGTGTGTGTTGAGCCATCGCTGCAATCACCACTGATGGAAAAAGAACTACTCAGTTTTCTATTTCACTGGGCTGTCGTGAGAGATGGTGTATTTTATAGGAGGGAACATTTTCACTGTCAGGTTTGTTTTTTTCCGGACAACATCACCATAAGAGGCTTTTGTCTCAGATAAATCGTAAATCGCATTATCTGTGGTGCTTCAGCCAGCAGACAATAACAGATAGAATACAAATTGGGAAATGGGAGCCTGTGCACTTTCTTACCTTCTCTCACACAAACACAAAGGCATATTTGGGTTCTTAATTTTATTTGAGTCTTATGCACTTACTTTGTCTTTGTCCAAGGGGCTTAATGTACTTGACACAATTCACTGTTACACTATAACATGAATTACAGTCTGTGTTGTTTTTTAGAAGCAACCATTTTATCTTATTACATTCAAACCACCGTAGCTTTTCTTTTAAATACAAAACTGGCTTTGGAGGACAGGTCAAACGTGTTCGGGCTAGACTGATTGATGCAAGAGCCTCACACTAAGTCTCACACTCTCTCTCACTCGCACTCCCTTGTCTATTATTATAAAAGCTTATGATGCTGTATTTTGCTGCTTTAAGGGTCATGTCTGGGTCAGTTTGTAGACACGTGGTAAAGCCTTCTTAAAACCCATGTAAGGATCAAAATTGGGTAAAACACACACACAAACACACACACACACACACACACACACACACACACACACACCCACGCACACACACACACACACACACACACACACACACACACACACACACACACACACACACACACAAACACTCTAAACATAGGGACAGGTTGACAAGGTTGATTGGAAAGTCTTTATCTGGATTTCTTTTTTTTCACTGTATTGTTTCCTTTGGTTAGTTTTTGTATTTTTTAATGAAAAAAATCTTTTAATCTGGTGGATACTGAAACAAAGAAAGTGTCCATTTGAATAATACATAATACAAGTTACAAGTTTCCATACTTTCATTTAATTCAACTATACTTGCTGAGTCTGAACATTGAACCTGACATCAATAAGGACCCTGTGAGTCACTAATCCAGACAGTTTTGCAGCTCAGAAGTATGCAGCAAGACATAATCTACTTCCAAATACTAGACTGTGCTCAGCTAATCTTAACGTCTTAACTTTTAATACCTCCTCACACCTTGCGTAATACAATCTCCTTTGCTAGTTCCCAGGACACCAATCAATACCTTTAACACTGTATTGTGTCGTACTTTGCCATCATGTGTCAAATATAACAACAGATTACAGCAAATGTTTGAATACTGAAATCCCTGAACTGCTAAATTGCTTATAATATATAATAAGTTCATTCATTCATCTTCAACCGCTTATCCCGGGGTCGGGGTCGCGGGGGTGCTGGAGCCGATCCCAGCTGACATTACATACCAGGAGTTGGACCTGGTGAGTTTGTACTTAGCAGATACAAATATACACATAAAACACAGAAGAGTATAATTTAGCAATAACAACTTAATAAGAAGAAGTCATTAAAATATTATAGATATAATATATAAAAAAAGAAATCTTAAGACTAATCTGAAACTGATGCGTAATACCATGCCAAAATTTGTTTTGTTTTTAAGGGTGGAGCATAACAAACTATGATAAACAAAAGATTGAGATGGAGAAGATATGCCATGGCGCTCACTCATTTGCTGTTTCATTTCATGATGCCAGTAAACTCAGTGGAGTGGGCAGATTCAAAGGTCTGGAACCATGGCAGGCAACACACAAGCTCTCTCAATGAGCTAGTTTACATTGTCAAAGCCCCCCTAGAGAAAACAGAAGTAAAAAGAGAGGGAATACTGGACTTACATGGATCTGATGCATAGGAATATGAATGCTAATGTTTCTCTGTGTCCGCTTGGTGTGTAAATAAGCCTTGTTTGCTAACACATTAGCCATATGAACTTAATTAGGAATGAGGAAAGAGTCAACTGAGCCAATTATTTTCTTGGACGTGAAAATGGGATTGCCTCCCTTGTCATCTGTTCTATTTTGAGACAAGAGCAATTTGGGCTTATCCATGAAGGACGTACAAGTGTCTACATGAACTTGCCTCCTCATTGGTCTTGTCACAGAGGTTTAAGCTCTGATAATGATGTGTCAATGACTTCAAATATTTACAAAACGGACACTGTGCATTAAGATTGACAGATCTGGATTGAGTGGAATTTTGTTTTTTCTACTTATATGTCCGTGTTTTACAAGTCTTTGCCTCTCGGTAGTTCAGCTGGGATTTGACCAGCCTTTGATACATACAACATTTACAATATTGAATGTTCCTGTCATTTGAGTGAATTTAAGCAGAACTGATAATTCATGATTTGCAATGTGTGTTGGATGGTGTGTTTAGCATACAATAAATGCAGACAATTTTCATACTGATCTATAGTTCACATCTGAACCAGTAGGACACATGAACTCCAATATAAAAGAGTGCCATCTGCCATATATTTGACTCTTTACTGACAGAGGCTTAAGGGGTGCAATGACGCACAGCTGTTTTCACTATCATCTAATGAGCAGATGGATGCAGCTACTATAGTGACTCAATAATCCTTACTGCTCTTACATTTATTGACTGGTGAAAACAACAAACAGGAGTTTATTTCATATGTAATACTAGTTGAAATTTAAGGATATTCCAGAGAATGATCTGATGATGAGGTATGAAATGCCTCGTGTACCTGGCTTTTGTTTGTTTCAGGAAGATTTCAATCAACTTACGGTACTCACCCTATCCAATCAGTGGCACCTGATCCACCTACAAAAGGCCGGTCCTCCACCTCTCTCCCCCTCTCTCAGCCAGCAATGCGCTCCACATCATTCTGATTTCTCTTTGTTTGCTTGATTCTTACTTAATACATTTTACATGTGGTATATCCAACTTTGTCTTTGCATAGTTCCTGCATCCTGGGCTTTTTATACCCCTTTGCCAATCATTTAGTACTTATAGATATTAGAAATAGTAGTTATTCTGCTCTGATACTAAATGCAATAAATAAAGAATGAGCTGAGTTGAGATGAATAACAAAAGCTATGTATTTTTTGTGAGAAAATGTTTATTCATTTCAGGGTAGGAAAGCCTCGGAAACAAAATGTAGACATCATGAGACATACAGTACAAGAAAAACTCTCCACTCAGAAAGGTAGCATGCATGTACACTCTGTACAAGTCTGTATGGCAGTGATTTTTCAGACTGCTACTAAATATATATTAATATAAACAAATTACAGTTACCATATACAGATTTACATTCAAACTAGCACAGGATTAACAGATGAACGGTTCTGATTAAATGTCATCCTATCAATGCCAACACGTCCATGTAATTGTTTTTCACACATCACATTACTAATGGATTTGCTTTAGCAGCTTTTTTAAAAATCTAAAAAACATAATTTTATAGTCGTAGTAATAATCACAGGTGTCTCTTCGACAACAAAATTCATGAACTTTAAAAAACAACAACATTTTTACTGATTTTATATACTGAATACTATGTAATACTATTTATTACTTGTTTTTATTAATTGTAACTTTTTATACTTTTTTCTGTTTTACATTATTTACTGCTTAAAATAAAATTGTTTTAGTTTTGTTTGTTTTTATATACATATAATCAGTATTAAATACACAATGTAAAGATGTCTCTCCTTTGGTTTTGTGTTTGGTGGTGTTAACATAATAATAATAAATGCTATATAGCATTATAGGAACATACAGTATATTTAATTAAAGCATTGCTTGACCTTTATTATATGCTTAGCACTGCTAGAAATTTGGTTCTAAGAATGGCAATGTCAGTCTGGTTGGTCAGTCAATCAATCGGTCCACCGCATTGGTCCAACTATCTCAAAAACTATTGAATGGATTGCCATCATTTCTTTACAGACCCCCATGATCCCCGGCAACGTACTCTCATCCCAACGCATCACATATGGCCGCTTCATCAGGCCGTTTTGGTGTCACTTGTCACTGCACTGGGTAGCCCTTTGTGTCCAACTATTATGCTCTACTACGGTCGCTGTTTTAAACACGAGAACGCAGGGTTAATGCTGTGAATTCACACAAAACTATGTGGTTATGGTTTAGGCAACAGAATCACTTGGTTATAAGATCATGGGTGGGGTTGAAATAGATGCATTTGTAACGTAACTATCCAGCTGTTAAGGCGTGACATAAGACCCTTTCAAATTAGGATTTCTGGGTCCAAGCAGGTCCGAGCCTCGTATTTCTACAATGCAGCAGTGCCGTGTTCCCCGTTGTTTGAGTCTTTAAAAAACAACGTAATTGTCATTTTACCTCTTTCTTATCGATGAAAAAAGGTATCTCACTGACGTTAGAGGTGATTATATTGTTCACATGTTCGGCCGGTGTGTCTGTTTTATTTCAACTGAGCGTTTGGATTTTGAAAGGGTCGTATTTTGAAAGGGTTACGTCAGACTGAACAGCTGAATAATGATGCACAGGACACGTTGGACATGAAAGGGACATGCTGCGGATGGGTTTACAAGTGAAAACTCAAGGGTGCCTCGTGCATTAGTATCAAACACCAACGGCCGTGACAAAAAGGTGGTATTTGACGCCCTGCAAATGAGAACGGGCTGTCCGCAGAGGATGGATCCTAATGACTTTGGTGATCCCCTGACTTTTCCTCTCGTGCTGCCATGGTACTTTACATTTTCTTCAATATATCTCGACAGCTGTTGGATGGTCCCTGACCTTTCTTATCTTATTATTAGACATGGGAGTACGTTCTCTCCACTGGATCAATGGAGGGTATGAACATCCGACTAACATGAATGAAATGTAGCATTTGAACCATCACCTGTGCTAACACCAAAGCAAACTAATTCTACCTGACTACCTGCAGCCGCACTCTGCCACCTTCATCTCTTCATAAAGGTATCTAATGGTGAGGCGCCCGTTCTCCCGATACATGACTGTGATGGGGTCCAGTTTGATGGGGACGCAGCATGCCATGTTGGCCTTCTTGGGGTTCCTGATGTTGATCAGCGTCTGGATGAGGGCATGTTTTGATGGGGTCGATTCGTCCGTCAGCGGGTGGTAACACAGTCCTCGACATTCGAAGGCATCGTATTCTGGAGGCGCCACGATCCAGCTGTCCCAACCGATGTCTCTGAAGTTGACTTTGAGAGATGTCCGCTGGCAGTATTCCCTCTCTGCCTTTCTTTTCTTTCTCCGTGGATTCTGAGCCTCCGGAATGTTGTTTGGAAGCTGATCTCCTCTTTTCCAGTCGGCACCCGTGTGTAAGATGGTTTCTTCTTCATGGAGGATCATCTCTCTTAATTCCTTCTTTGTTTCGCTCCTCCTGCTACCAAGGTCATCTGAGAAGACTATTAATGCTGCTGAAGTGTTATCTCCAACAGACATGCTCAAATTCAAACAGACTGCTCCTTCTTCTCCACCCTTAGAGGTCACACAGGCCTTTCTATCCACCACTACATCAAAAACAGTTGCTCCATGGCCCGACTTGATCCAGCCCTGAATAGCTGTGGTCACATCAAATGTCTCCCAAGTGCTCTCCAAGCCTGTCACCTCTTTGCCAACGAGCATATGAGAGGTGGATGTGAAACCGTTGTAATCCACTTCATAGACTTTGATGGTGGTCTTGAAATTGTGGGAAGTGACCCTTGACCTGGGATCTGGGAAGAAGAAGAGCTGTAGTTCAGCAGTAGTGATCTTTTCATGGTTGGGGATGGTGACATTGAACTGCAGCCTGTGCTTTGACTTTGTGCCATTTGTAACGGAGAGAGGGATATCTGTTGGAGGGAAACGAAAAGGTCAGAGAGTTCATTTGAGCAGCAGAGGTTTGTGGCATCTGATTAAAATCACTAATCATTTTTTTCTAAAAAAGAAAATGATATCAGTAGCCTATACGTATCCTTGGTGATTGTTTTTGTCATGCGTACTTTATCACACAACACAAATATTAGGCATTAATAAAGCAACATAATTTTTTACAGAATGATGTCAGTTTTCTGAGATTTCACACCATTAAATAAAGCCACGAGGAATATAAAACAACAACATGGAATCTCTGTAGTCCCAAATCAAGACGACAAACCAGATCCACTCCTTTCCTTCCTACCTTTAAAAATAAAAGCCTTGGACTGTGTAACAGTGACAGTTGGGCTGATGTGAAAGGCCGAGCACATCAACAGTAAGAATATTCCCTGGGAAGCATGTTGCATTTATATGTTGTTAATTCGTCACACCTCTGGTGGGTAGAAGCCTTTAGTGTCATGATCCAAATCACACAAAGCCTAACATAAAGAATGCTGAGGTCAAAGGACTACAGTGAGTAAGAGAGTAAGAGAAAGCTGATGCTAGCTAGACTACCTCCATTCTATAATGCAGGACAGAGACTACACTGAGTGTGCAGGAGCTGCCAATGACTCAGCAGGTGTTGACGTGAAATATAAATTAAATTGCACAATGGGTCCTCCCTAATGCTGAATGTTGTAAAGGAACAGATGTCTGAATTTGCTAATGGGTGACACCGTTGCTATAATGTGTTGCTTCATCATTCTTGGGCTACAGGGCTATGACGAGCTCCAGATGCACAATTGGTCCTCAGAATGTCCTCCCAGAAGCTTGAAGCTTATTTCCACAAACATGTCTTAAAATCATTTTATCTTTTAGTTTATACTGTGTGACAAATACAGTATCTAGCATCACTGTCCAAGTTTGTATTTGGCCATTACTGGTGAAAATACATGCATGTAAAGTCTTTGGAACCAATAATGAGGCCTGGACAACAAGGGTTCACAAGATAAATCTTAGGGTCTGTGAGATAATTAGAGACCTGAGAAGGCACAATTCTGCACAAAACATATTTAGACCACTTCTGATCCCATTGATCCGGTTTGCAAGGAGAAGGGGTCAAAAAGATTGGGAGCCACTGGCTCAGAGCTTTAATATAACATAATATTCACACAAAAACCCTATCTGAAAAATATAATTAATAAAAACTATTACCATAAAACCAGCTTTTTAAATTAGAAAACTCAACTATACATGTGGCTGGTAAGGAATTCCAAATATTCATATCGACTCTGACTATGGGGATAACTAAGCAGTTCTCTTTTTTAACAGATCGTGAGTCCCTGAGCTAGACAAAAGATAACTGCACATTGTACTTCGCTGATGTCAAGTTATATGTTCATGTACCTTGGACAGTGAAGCTTCGTATGACATCAGACTGAGGGTTTGCCGAGCTGTCCGAGGCGTACTTGTTGTAGAGCTCCAACATGAACTGAGGAGGGTAGATCTTGCTGTTCTCCTGAGGAACATCCGACAGGTTGAGTTTCCTCAGAAAGCCCTCCTTCATGGTTCCCAGGAGGTACTCCATCCTGGAGTTGGTGTCTTCCTCCTCTGACAGCTGAGAGTAAAGTCCTTCAGGATTCTCACTCTGGATGTCATTACTGAGAGGTTTACAGGTGCAGGAGCCAAAAGAAAACACCAGACACAAACACACCTGGAACAGGAACGATCTGGGGCTCTGCATTTTGAAATGAGATCCTTTCTAAGCCACTGGGCCGACACAAACTTTACCTTCTTCACGGCTGGAAAACAGACTTTGCGACGGCAAGGTTTGAAATTGGAGATCCCCAACGCAAGGAACACTGTCCTGATGTCCGCTCCCATGCTCCCAGAGTAAACAGGGGGACTTGTGTCAACCAAAATAGTAGCTTGGCCAAGCTTATCACTGCCATTGATGCCTTCTTTTAAGCTTTGTTATCATTATAGGGCTGGCTGCTAATGAAGATATTGTAAACACTGGACAGCGATAATGAGGGAGGCACTGGAAACTGTGAGGTTACTGACAAGCAGACATTTCCATAAAACGTTTTTTTCCCAGCTTGAGGGTGACAGTGTTAGGGCCAGTGGAAACAAAACACTTGAAAGCACATTGCATTCTTCACTGCCGTCATTGCTAAATATTTCAAGCTGTTTAACTTGTATCCTACTATTAGACATTGCAGGTAACGCACGTGTCCCACCTACCGAAATATGATCAAAACTGAGGACTTTGATCCCTGAAAGGTACTAAGATACTACATTTGACAGACACAGATGGTTATGCAAATGTGCAAATGAAATAATCTCAGCAATTACAAATGCAACACAAATAGCACTGTGAATTAAAAATGATACATCTTAATTCAACACATTAATACAACCGTACAATAGCAAGCTGACCTCATAGCAATCTACTGCTATCAATATTAGCATTGTAGCGTTTAGTGCTATTCCATAGAGGTAAATACTGAGCTGACCACTGCGTTAGACCCCTGATTTTCCACTCAAATGTGAATCTGCTGCTCTATCTACCTGATATAATCTCATCACACAACTAAATTGAGCCTGTGGGAGCTTAAAATAGAGGAAATGTTTGGAAATATGATTAGTAAGTTTTGCTGACTCTTCATGCATGAACTGTTTATTGATGGATAACCAGACTATGAAGCTAATGTTTCTCCCTTGATTTTCTCCATTGATACGCATAGTACAAGGAACTCAGGTACCAGTAAAATCAGCATGGTGAGCAACGGAAATAATAGAGAGCTGCATGAATGAGTCCTAAACCTGGAAATGAGTTAGCATTTTTGCACTTCCAAAGGCCAAAGGGTTTTTAAAAATGTATTTTTGGTTAAATGCCTAAAATAAGGCCTATGGGTAATGCAAGCTTAGGGATTTAAACATTCTTAGTGGTTATGATGTAGTTGTGACATTCATGTAGTTTGTTTAGCCTATACGTTAGCTCTTTTCTTCTGATTATTACATTTACGCGTCAAAAAGTAACATAAAAAAAGTAACAAAAGTATCATAAACGTTTGTTTGCCGCAGAACTTATTTTCTGTTATGATCCAAAATCCAATAGAAGAATCTGAATTTGCAACCACTTGATGTCTGAAAGCATCTTAAATGCGAACACGCTCACAACGCTGACACGCTAAGTGTAGGGTTTAAGTTCATGAAAGCTATCTCTTTGAGTGTTCTGTTCATCCACGGTAGCAATCACTAACTACCATGTTCTTCTGTTTATTCCAAGCACCTCCTTTGCGCTTCATCATTTTTCAAATTAAAGATCAACCAGACGTTAGGACAGCACATGGAAAAACACTTGGAAAAATGTTTATGACCTGACTTGGTTTATAATAGGAATCTCTACAATCTGATAGGCAGCAGAGCAGATATTATTTCACACCACTGGTAAATGGTAAAAAGAAAAGATGTTGGTGGTCTTCACCACTGCATCCTAGATGGCTGATGGGATCTACCCCTTGTTCTTGCCGGGGGGTTTGAGCCTGAACCGCAAGCCAGTGTGTCTGGGGACGTTGGCCTGAGTCTGGCCTATCTTGGAATTTCTGTCTTTCACTCATGCAGTCACTCAGTACTGGGTTTCATAAAAATGCTTTCATTTGGCTTTTAAGAGTTCCTCTTATGAAGTCAATCTGCAGGCATGCAGGAGGAAAACAAACTGAAAAAAATGGAAAACTGAACTAAGAAAGATCGGTTGTGGAACTGGTCATTTTATTTTAGGCCAAATTATTGGATTGAAAAATATGCCGTAAAAACCTAATTATATTAGAGCTGAGCCAATAGACTGCGGCCTTTGACGACTGATATTAATACACTCAATGTATTACCCGACTAGATCTCTGTGCTCTGAGAATGCAGGGCTACTTGTCGTTCCTAGAGTCTCCAAAAGTAGAATAGGAGGCAGAGCCTTCCGCTACCAAGCTCCTCTCCTGTGGAACAAACTCCCAAGTGTTATTTGGAATACAGACACTGTCCCCTTATTTAAAAGTAAACTTAAAACTTTCCCTTTTGATTACGCTTACAGCTAGGGCTTACGAGCCCTTAGCAATGTTGTTATTTTTAAGCTGATTTTGTTCTGCTTAATTATGCTGCTATAGGCCTAGTCTGCTGGGGGATAATACTTTTCCAGATACTCTGAGCTTCTCTCCTCTCTGTTTGTATCATTCATGTCTCATCAATGCATGTTACTAATTCAACTTCTTACCCAGAGTTTTTTGTGCTTTGTCGTCTCGCAGTTCTCTGCAGGTGCTGATAGTGGTGGTGCCTGCTGCCGTGGTCCTGCATGACACTTCCTGCTAATATTATAATTTATAACCTTAGCTGTGCTTGTTTCTACTATTCTGCTGTATTAACTGACATAACATATAAGTCATATTCACATTACTATAGATATCATTATAATTACTGGAAGTGTGTCTGTCTCTGTCTTTCTCTGTCTGTCCTGTGAGTCTTTTCTCTCTTTCTCTCTCCTTTCCTTCCTCACCAACTGGTGCATACAGATGGCCGTCCTCCACAGAGCTGGGTCTGTCTGACGTTCCTGTCTGTTATAGTGAAGGTTTTCGTTGCCACCGTACTCTACGGGGGAATTGTTGGGTCTATGTTTATCATAAATAAGTCATAGAGTGTGGTCTTTACCTAGTTTGTAAAGTGTCCTGAGATAACTTTTGTTATGATTTGGCACTATAAATAAAATTGAATTGAATTGAATTGAGTGGAACATTCAGCACAAGTTTTTCTGTTTTCAGGTCAAGAAATTCTGAAGTATAGAAGCATTTCCTCCAGAATTTCTTTCTTATCAGGGTGCAAAAAGCATTGAAACAACATTTAGACCATGAACTTTTAAAACTCACAATCTAAAATTGTATATTTTATGTCTAGCAGCTCTTTAAAGCAATATTTATGTATTTATTTTCTTGCTTCTTAGGGGAAGAGGAACAAACTTAACACAAAAATGACATATAGTATCACCTTGTAAAGTTGATGTGTCAAACTGGTAGCAAATAAATTATTATTTACACATCCATCAGACACAGATAAACTCTGTTTCTATCAATCTGACAAACACAAATTGAGTGTTCCTTCATCATTTCCTGAGAAAAAGAATTAGCTCCTAAGTGGACCTCTACGTTCACCAGCAAGTTGCTAACTCTGTTTGGTGTTTTTTTTTGTTACAAGGGATGTAGTGTAGAGTGTGTTTATCAAGTTCTTTTTTTAGCTTTAAACAGCTCTCTGCTATGGCCAGAAACAACACTGAGTGAACCAAAAGTCATGGGCTGAAATATCAAAACTAAGTGCTGAAAGACACTTAACAGAGCAATAATAGGTGACTCATTTCACTTTTAGCATAGTCATGTAACCCACTGTTGACATAAAACTACTGATAAGTGCAGCTTTAAGGTGGACCCGAACTGGACATTACATCAAATTACATTACTGGCTTCCTGTAAAAGCTTAACAAAAATAAACATATGATATCACATTACACTACAGGACTTCATATTTGTAGCTTTGCTCAGAGACAAACGGTAGGACAAGATAAGATATTCCTTTATTAGTCCCGAAAAGGGGAAATGTCTTATTTAGAATCACTGTCACACTACTTTGACTTAACACCTGCTACTTTCAAGGTTGGGATGATACATCAATAAACCAAGAGCCTAACCATTTAACCCTCTACTGAATTCATTATGGTTATTCATCCTCTGCAATTTCCCAGCTCCTGCAATTTCCCAGCTTGGGATCAATAAAGTATTTCTATTCTATTCTATTCTAAAAATACATATTTTATCCAATTTTGGGGAAGATCGGGGCTATCTGATAATGAATCAGTGATCAAAATTGTCACTCTTGTCTCTTATAATTGCAGGATCACACTTTTCTTCTTTTGTCCTTTTCCTTACTTCTACACGCACAATCTGCTGTTTCAAATGTATTGTAATACTGTATGATGTACTGTAGATTATAATATAAATTATAGTATTCCAGGTGTAAGAAATTGGGAGTACACTAGTACTTTTCTGCCTCTCATACTTGATCCCCGGAGGAATTCTTTCTCGCTGCCACTTCCCTTAAACTCACTGTCCTCATTATCAGAGAAGACAATCAACCAAGTCCAGTTGCTTTTGACTTAAATTTCGATGACCTGGACAAATGAGAACATTCACAGGCTCATCAGAGTAGATGCATGGTTCCAACTGTTGGATTAGGCCCATAGTGTCCCTGTGTGCATTGCATATGAATTTAAGTATAAATGTTATCAAACGATATGTCATATCAAAACATTGACCATGACCTACTTTTTCCATCACATTACAACTCTTCCATTGAGCACAATATTGTGCTATAGTACTATATCGTGGTCTAACTGCACAGAGCCCCCTTTATATATATATATATATATATATATATATATATATATATATATATATATATATATATATCTCAAAATTCTATACAATGTTTCTTTAGAGGTTCATGCATGTGTACAAACAGTGAAATGTATCTTAGCCTCCACTCAGACCATGTGGCCGTCTCACTTCTTGGCACACCCACACCTCACTGGATTGTTTACACATGTGCATGTGTAGGAATTAAAAAATGTTTTTTTCATGGGAGAGCTGAGGTACTAGAAGGTATTCCTGTACAGGGTTAAATAAAATATACACAATGTTATGTAATGTTATCTATCTAATGTAGTATACACAAAGTTTATGCTTTATATACTTTTTCTAAAACCTAAGAAAGTCGGCGATTGTCTTTGACTATATGTACAATTCAGTTTATTTCCTCACCACCCATACATTATGTCAGCACACATCACATAGCTATTCAAATACACTTTTAGCCATACAGTTATAAGGCCAGCTACATTAATCCCTTTTTAAGTATTGAAATCTAATATTATTACAAACTGTACATGTCATCTTTAATAAACAGTTTTTATGTATTAAAAGGAAATACTGAATCGCCACAGGACGTACCATAACTTTCTCCTTTTTTAAATATTTCTCTCTTCAACTTCCCCTACATGCACAGCAGGTGGCAGCAACACACCGTTTTCCTCTCTGCTATAACACGTAGCAGAAACAATGCTTGTAGTACATTAAATCTCAGTAGGTGTCAAATACATTCATTATATACAAGATATAAACATATTGAAAGATAGAATAAAGAAGATATTGCCTCTCATGCATGAATACTTTCTTACTAATATATGGGAGGTGTTCAAAGACATATCACTTAAGAATAAGTACCATTTAGTTTCCATTAGTAACTACAGTATTTACATGACAAGGGTTAATAGATTTGGTTAGGATATAAATGTGGAGCCTCCCTGTCCCTCAGACCCCCCTGAGTCTGTGAGTCAGTGTGCACTTCATCAGTGTGTCCAAAACTCAGTTGAATCCTAAAAACAGGGGCAATCAGCAGAGGATACTGATGTCAGAAGGTTTCAGAAACGGAAACCCAGACGTTGAGCTTAGTCAAGTTGGAAACATTTCCAAAACCAGTCCACAGAAAATCAAGTCTTATCTTGTCTAATATTAAAACAGGCGAGATCACTTTATAAAAGTGATGCTGAAAAGGAGATAAAGATCCCCCTACGGGAGTTTTGGACTTGACTTCAACATACGTTACATATGCAGGTTTGTATAAGTGCACTTCTATAAACTGCTTTTGGATGAGGGGAGCAATAGAAATGAAGGTGGCCTGGGTGGAGAGAAACACATCTAAGGAAATTGTTAGATAAGCAGGAAAAAGTCGAGTCAATGTCCGATCATAACAGAAAACTAGTCCGAGATTCACAAAAGAGTTCTCAAACTGAGACTCAAGAGAGCCCTGCAAGTCCTCTCACTTTATCCCCATCACCGCCGTCCTCTTTGACGTAGAAATGCCCTCCTGATAAGCTGAGTCTACATCTATCTTCATTGATCGCGCCTGGCGGCTCCGGCCCTACCGACAGGCACAGGTATCAACAGACATGCCGGGGTAAACCTTTAGCACCATATTCCTCTTTGTATCTAGGAAAAGGACACTGAGGGGACTCATCTTCTCTGGAACACAGCAGGGCTCGGGGACACCAGGGACAATTCCCACCGCTCTGACGATGCTCTGGATGGTGGCGTGATTGGAAGGACGCACCACCTAAGTAAACCGGGAATGAGAGGGATTAATGCTAAAAGAACTAACTGTTGGAACTGCAACTGGTGCCTGTAAAGAACTTTATATGTACGTGTTTATATGTGTTTCTTTCTAAAATCCAAATGAAAACCAGAAATAAAAGTTCAAATAATCTCTGGCTTACTTTAGGGATGGGGAACCCACAGGCCCCGGCACAGTAGTAGGCATCAAATGACTTTGGCGCCAAAACCCACTCGCTCCAGCCGATGTCAGCGAAGTCCACCCTGAGGTAGCGCCTGGAGCAAACCCTGGGCTCGCTCCACTGTCTCCTCCTGGCCTTTTTCATCGTCCTCTCATCGAACCTCAGCACCTGGGGCTTTCCCAGGCCCTCGCTGCTCTCCTGACCTTGCTTCCTTTCAGGTTTCACTGCTGCTTTGGCTTTCGCAGGGAAATACGTGTTCTGCCACAGTTCATGATTCTTCAAGGTGTTGTACTGGACCTCTGGAATGTTGTTGGTTTGGAGCTGGAGATGAAGCTCCCTCCGAATCCTTGAGGCTGACGCTGAGGAGGATGTGTCAGGGAAGGGCCCGTACCTCTGGAGCGATGTGGCCACACTATTCGGCTCATCTATAGCCCGATCATCGGCGTATATCAAGATATACGGGAGGTTGTCTGGAGAGAGGCGCTCTTGGCTGTGAGAGCTCCTATGCTGTCCCCGAGCCGCGCCAAACCCCATATCGAACTCCACTGTGACCACGTTCTCTTTAACATCCCCGGCGTGTTTCAGCACCGCAGTTACATCCCTCGTTTGCCAAGGGCCTTTCTTGTAAGGTGCCAGAGTTATGTTCCCCAGCAGAAAAGCTGATCCGTGGAAGAGGAGCTGTGGAGATGGGGGATAGGGATGTTGGAGGCCGCCGGACGGATGGCGAGGCCTTTGGAAACGCCACAATCGTTGGTTGTGGCGGGGCCGCTTGTAGAGGAAATTAAAAGAGGCGCGGAGAACGAGCTCTGATTCTTGGATGGAGGACAGGTTGAACTGGAACACGTCTTTGCCGTGCAAGACTCCTGGAGAATTTGAAAAGAAATAATGAGAAAAGGAAGTTCTTCAAGTTAAACACCTTGTTTTCATCCTGTCCTTCACTCCTTTTCTAATTTATTGGCTTTTAAAAAGCTTCAAAAGCAGCGATGTGCTTGCTGGTTCAACCATGCAGATGTTTTGTCAAACAAAGCCCTAAAGGAAGCTCTTTCTCTGAAATGGACAATAAAGACGAACAAAGCGATCGAGTTCCTGCCTTGAACCTTTCCCCCTCTCCTCTTTTTTCCCCTCCTCTATCTCATTCTCGCACCTTTGACTGACATGAATAACAACATCCAATACGTCTTCTGCAAAATGTTGCTCAACACATCTGACCGACATAAGCAGCGGCATGGAAAATATTAAGCGCAGCACGCTTAAGTGCCAGCCTCACGCATGACAAAAAGCCTCATCCTAGATGGCTATACTCTTGAAGCTTAACCTCGTCTCCCACACTTCCACCACAGCCTGAAAGACAAACATTGGATCGGTCCAGTAGGTCTGTCGCAGGCATATGGAAATGCTTATAGCAGAAGAGCTCCTCTGAGGCTTTTTCGCTGTGCAGCCGGTGTCTGGGTGTGATAATAAGCTCTTGTCTAACACCTAGGCTGTTGCAGCTACCGGGGAACTAACAGTGCTCGAGAATGAAATTCCCCAAGATCACTAAATCACAACACCGAGGGAGCAAAGAGGTGAAGATGTTTAGCCCAAAGGGAAGGAAGAGCTGCTGTGTGATTACCAAAACACCTGAATTTAGGATGTTTAGGATGCAGCACTGATGAAATAATTAAGATAAGATGCTTTTTAAAGGTATTATTTTTGTTCACAACATTGGACTTTTTTTTGTTTAATATGAACTTTCTGCCTTTCCCTGTATTTTCAGTCTGTAAAAGGTTAATCTGTAATGAAATGTGCAACAAAGATGCAATACAAAAGGCAGGAAACAAAAAATGACATTAGGCATGATTTAAATTACATAAATATTGAGGTTTGATTTCATTTTGTAAATAGGAATAGGCTATTATGCTGATTCACATTTAACCATTGTCTATTGCTTCTGTAAATAAACAGGTTATATATACAGGTATATTCCAAATGCTGAGTCCAACTGGGTTGATTATTACACAAAAGCATGCCTAAAATGCAAAAAATAACAAACAAAAAAAATAGAAATAATAAATCTCATTTGGATTTTTTTTTAACAATTTGCCAAATGGATCTCCATTGTTATATTTGTAAGTTATACCAGTAAATACTGAATCTAGCTGAGAATTTTTTTAATCAAGCAGAGAGTTACGATTTAAATCTACCTATAAAAATTATAAAGTATCAGCAGTTAGTCTTATTTCATCAGGACCAGTTCTCTCCTGTAAAGTAACATTTTGAGCGCTGTGGTCACTCACTCGGGACAGCTTTAAAACTTCTCACGGTGTTTGCGTTCCTCTGGCTCTGCGGCTCTTTACTGTACTTCTCGTACACTTTGAACATGTTGATGGAGGCCATGTCCCGGTTTGCGCTCTCGTGCGCAAAGACGCGCTGCTCCACAGTCGGAGAGACATCAGCACCTTGACGCGCGGCTTCACCGAGATCCTCGGATGGGATTTTACCCCAGCTCGACTCCAGAATCAGTAATAAATGCAGAGTGTGAAGAAGCCGACTGGCCATGGTTGATGTAGTTGGTAATGATCCCATTAAAAAGTAATGCGTAAAATCTTAATTTAGTAAAATTAAGTCTCTCGCTGCTTGATGCCCACCCAGACTTGTAGCCGGTATCCAGGTAATCCGTGTCAGACCCTCACTACACGGTTCACGGTGTACAGCTGTTTCTACAATGGGAGGAGACCGGGGGAGGACGAACGCATGAAGCTCTGCTGCTAGATGACACATGGTGACGCCTCAGAGCGCACAGCCAACGAGAGACATGCAGCATTTTAGGTGAACAAAGGTGAGCAAAGTTAAAAACAGTGTATATTCCCACGAGAATATTAAACCTATGGCCTACTATAAATATGCAACATATCCACCCAGGTAGTGTGGCTATTTAAGGTCAGACACAAAGATCCGTAAGATGTTCTAAAGCTGCACAGTTTATGATTAACATTTAAGACTTATAAGCACTCATTGGTTTGTAATAGCCTTATAATAATAATAATAACAATAATAATAATAATAATAATAATAATAATAATAATAACGATAATAATACAATTAATAATAATAACACTTTTTCTCACTTAGGTCTCTATGGTCCTCTGATAATTCTGCCCCAGTGGTGTGATGTAAATACAAAAGAGTTGGCTGGAGTTTCATCCGTGGCATTCATAGCATTGAGCAATGACTTTTACCAGAAATGGTATCCTGGTTGAGGCCTGGTCACAACAGATCGTAGCACAGCCAAAGTCATCCATGCCTCCTAGTGAAAGTGGCAATGTTAGACAGTGTTGAGTAATGCTACTTTTAAAAGTTGGCCAACTTGTTACATTACAATATTACTGCCATTAAAAAGTAACTAGTTACATTCCAGCATTGTCCACTGAGAAAAGTAACTTGTTAGAGTACCTCTGTGTTACCAAAAATGAAAACCCCTATGTGATTGCTTGAGCATGTTGGTTATAGTGTCATTGCCTCGCCAGTTTACAAATCAACTTCTGTAAATCTGCAGGATAATAACATGGATGACAGACACAATAACCCCGTTTACAGACTTTGATTAAAGAGATACTTAGCTGATTTAAATCCAGCTCTAATGTGACAGTGTGGGCATAGTTCAGTTTAGGTTTTTTTTTCAAACGTGAGAAAAAAAGAAAGAATAAAAAAGAACATTTTTTAAAAGATTTTTTTTATTACATAGGACAGAAAGGAAATGGAGTGAGTGAGAGAGAGAGAGAGAGAGGGGGGGGGGGGCATGCAGCAAAGGGCCACAGGTCGGAGTCGAACCCCTAGGACCTTCAGCCTCTTTACATTGGACGACTGTTCTTACCACTGTCACACCGACCGTCCCCATTTTTTTTTTATGTGAATAAACTAATCAAACAAAGTAAAGAACCAACAAAATATTTGACAAATTCAACATGTCCTACAAGGAGTAGTAAGAAGACACACTGACTGCCACCGAGTGGAAGTGAGATGAAATGTCTGGCTCCCTCCCTTGGTGTAGGCTAAATAGAACCCTTAACCCCTAGAGGAGATTAAACCTACTGGAGACTCCATGCCTAATTGTTAATAGTTTAGTTGGATCCCCATTAGTTGTCATCTTTAATTCATTTTGTGATCATCGATTTACGAAGTCACGGGTCACAAAGTTCACCCAAGCACACACTGCTACTTCCTGCAAAACTACGCCCATCTGGGTGAAGATTTTAGGGAGTCCCAGTTGGCTGGTGGGTAAGCTAAGGGCTAAAATGCTTGCAAGCCTGCTAGAGCTAGCCAGTTACAAAAGTCCACCAAGCGTCTTTCTATTTTCTCTGTACTATGGCATATATTCCAGTTCACACGTTCTCCTCATGGTTGTACGGCATTCATTCAATAAAAAGTTGAAGAGGAAAAGAAAATATGCTTTACGAGCTAGTTGGCTTGTGTCTTGAGGTTAGTTTGTTAGCTCAGTTGCTAATGGAGCAACAAGTTTCCTCATGACACGAGAAGTACGTGATTCACCGACTTCTGTCTCATAACTCTCAGCAAATCATTAATCTTTTGCTGAGCAGTTTATATCTGGCAGAGGATGGTTAAATAAAAGTGTGAGCTATGCCGTTCCTCATTTTTGGACTCCTGTCTCTGTTCCTTCAAAGTCAACAGCTGTCAATAAGGCTTGGTCAATGGAAAACATTTGCCTGTTGAAGTTCATCCAAAGTTGTAACTCAAGTTAACTGTGTGTAGTTTTGTGAAGCTGTCCCAGAGTCATATCAGCGTTGGTTGGTTAGAAAAAGACAAAACATATGACCACAGACTTTACTGAAGATGCTTATCTTAGCATGGGATAGCAGATAACTGGCCAAGATGAGTGACAAGCAGCCAACAGCAGAAAAGAACTGCCGGCACAATAGTTCCCCTGTGAGAGAGATGGCAGCAGGCTAGTTCCACCACGGGTCAGACAGCTATTAAAATACCTCCTACGGGTCCTCAGGGGGACCACAAGGGGCTCTTTGACACCACCGTGTCTTACATCGGATATAAAGGACTCTGCTGGGACTGAGATCCCCCTAAGTAAAACACTAGTGTGTTAAAAGTTTGTGCTGCTTCAGTGAAAGAGCCAGATAGCATCTGTCTCCACCCAGGGAGCTATCAAACTCTGTCAGCGTGGGCTTGTCTAATTGGTTCTAATGGGGTTAGAAAAACGAATGCCGCTCTTATGAGTCTTCTTTTGATGGTGTTTCAGACCAGTAAAAACAACAACATTAATCATTTGATCAGACACTTAAAATGCTTATGTTTTCCTGACGAGCAGGGTCATGTGAATAATGACTCTTCTCTTAGAAGCACAGACGACAGTAACCAAGGCTTGATTTCCAGCCAGTGTCTCGGGATCTGGGGCCCTGGAAGTAGCTTGATGTTGTAGTGCCACAAAGCCTCTTAAGAAGGAGGTCAGGGAAGATGGTTGGGGCCACAAAGGGCATGACTTTGATTTTGGAGACCAAAACCAACAGCTAAGTTGTGGTTTCTTTTAACCATGACAACAATCCTAATCATAGCCTGGTAGGTTTAGCTGCCTAAAGTGAACCAAACCTGCAGAAAATACTCACATGGGTTGTTTGGGACAGCAGTGACGGATTACTTTGTTCATAAGGACTTGATACATCTCTTTCAGTCACAACTCTTCATTCTGAAGGGAGTACTTCTTGACTTTTTTTTTTTAATATTATGGACATGTCTGGATGGGGTATGATTTTTTTTGTGGCTGCAATCAGTCAAACTCATCATGGGGTCATTAAAATCTAATCTAAGACAATCCTGATCACCAAATCAGGCCATGGGCGTAAAGTGTGAGGAAATGGCCCCTTCCCTACGTTCTGTCTCCCCTACTTTTGGCACTGTTGCTCAGACCACATGCATAGTTGAACTAATCCTGAATTTTGATCTCATCTACACCCCTGTAAAGTTTTGTGACTGTATCTTGCACGGTAAGTACTCTCAGCAGAATCTTGGTTTCTGCTTGGATTCTGTAAGAGCTGGTGAAATTTGACTTAATTGTTGGACACACCCTATTTATCTGGCAGCCCTCCTGGTTACTTTGAAAAAATGGCGAGCTGCTCTAAGGTGACAGAAACCCTGAGACAGCAGATTGTCCAGATGAAGGCCAAAGGGATTAGCCTCTCAGCCATCAGAGAGAGGTTGGGCGTTCACAGTCTGTGATTACAAGAATATTGAAACTTTACAAGGACACAAATTAATTTAAGTCTTTTAAAAAGGCCGGTCGTGCACAAGAAGGATGGATGACTGTATCTTGCCTGTAAGCTCACTCAGCAGAATCTTGGTTTCTGCTTGGATTCTTGAAGAGGCCCCTCAAAGAACAAAGTTTCCCCCACCAAATCTAACTTTATAACCGTTTGCTACAATGGTCATTTCCTTGACTTAATTGTCTTGAATATAATTTCAGTTTCTGTTGCCTCTTGGTTGGTTGTTCCAAACAGTCATCACGCAAAATAATAATAGACATAGCTTCACTCAGCATCTGGAGTCCGGATGGAGAAATGTGTTTCATTCTCACCTCTGTCACTGCATTGAATCACCCTCCATCTGGAGACCATGATGTTTTGCACTCCAACTTTGTGCAAGAGATTTTCATTGTATCCCTCTTATTATTGATTGCTGAACCCCCCATTTTTGATTTTAGGGACAAAACATGACATAACATTAATGTTTAAAGACATGAATCTCTATTGTGCCACCCTGCCTTGTGGAAATACGTCAGTTAAAAGGCCCCAGCTCCATATTGAGTGGCTGAAGCTACTGAGCCAAAACTTCTCCACCACAGCGATTAGCCGCCTCTTCAAAGATAATTCAAACCCTTATGAGTACTTGTCACAACCACAGAAAAGTTCATAAGACCTTTCACTTAACGGCTTTCCAGCAGTAGAGAAAATGTCAGACGGACAAGGCTTATAATTTGTTGAATTGAAAACTAAAACATAAATTCTCACTGATCATAAAGTCACCTCATTATCGTTGGTCTGCAGCCAGAGATCAAAGGAGCGTGTCCAAACTCTGTGTCCCACACACGTCAGCCTGGTTACCAATATGGCTGCTAAACAAAGCCGACAGTGTAGAGAGAGAGTGAACATACGTAGTCATTGTTAAAGCTCAAATATTAAAATGAGTTGGAGGTGTTATGTTCCATGAGGAATTTTTAACTCGATCTATGACTTAAAGGATGGAATAAAGGCTTTCCCCCTTTTTGTAGCCGTACTAGAAATATCTCAGCTCATCATGTTTTCTGTTTGGACAGTTAAAGAAAAATTTTAACACATTTGGGAAATATGTTTTTTTTTAAATCTTATTTTTGACTTAATGGCAGATATTTAGATGAGTACATCAATACCATCCTCATGTCTGTCCATTGAATGGGAAGCTAATTCCAGTAGACAGTTAGCTTTACTTAGCATAAATACAGGAAGCGGGGGAAACGGTTCGCTTGGCTCTGTCAGAATGACACAAAACCTGCAGATACACATCTGAGTTTTTGCTGTGAGATTGATATCACTCATCATGTCTGTGAACTCAATATGAAGCTACAACTTTTTGGTTGTTTTAGCTTAGCATAAATGCTGGAAACTGGTAAACAGCTAGCCGAGCAGTGTCTGAAAATTCCACCTACCAGTGCCACTAGATCTCACAAATTAACGTGTTATATCCCATTTGTTTAATCTGTATAATAACATGTGTAAAATTGACAAGTTGTCGTTTAAGGGGAGTTTAAGGGGATTTTTAGCCTAGTTCCTGTTTTTAAGCTAAAGCTATATTCTAACTAGCTGGCTGTAGCTTGATATTTAACATACAGGAATGAAAGTGCTCTCAATCTTCTTATCTACATTTCAGCCAGTGGTGAATTTAGGGGGGACTTGGGGTGGCCAGGGTGAATAGACACTGTACAGTACAGTAACTGCAGCCGTAAGAACTGATCTCTGGTCAGCAGAGTCCTCATCCTCAGACTCCAGTCATAGCAGCAACGAAAAGATAAAATGTATCCATTGAGAGGTATGGTCATTTAATGTTTAAGTTCTGTTGACTTTCCTGCTGCTGAGTATGTGAAAACTTTATTTAGAACTTAGTCTAGCAAGCTAGTATGTGTAGAGGGACCGTGTTAGTATCAGGCCCCCACCACAGCGACTTCCTGGTGGATCCAATATGGAAGTGCCAAAAACTACGGTTCGTCCAGTGGCCACTAGGGGCAGGTTTCATAATAGAGCCATTTTTCATTGACCGCCAAGACAAAAAGGCCATTTCACAGCCAAATGAATCCCTCAGTTATTAACACGGTAATTGACTCCTACTCCAGTTTATCCAGTAACGTGTTCTGTTAGCCTAGCTCCCGGGCAGTGGTGCTAATGTGGCTAATCCAGTGTACGTCAGCCAGATGGACGCATCTCCCTATCTCCACCGTACAGCAATGCTTTTTTGGTAAGAGGAAATGAGGCGAAGGCAAAGTCTGACAAGATGGCGACCCCCCTAGACGAGTACGATTGGATCAAGTTGAGAGAACACACCTCGATGGAGAGGCTACGTCCATTTTTTATACAGTCTATGGTTAGTATATGGTAGGGTAACTGCATGTTCGTGCTGTTCTAGGTTGTATTAACCCAGTCTTAAATACAAACATTACAATGGATGCCCAACATGATTTTTGAAATCAGATATGAATCATCTCTGCATTGGTTAACAATGCACTTCACATGCCATTCATTCAGGTTGGCTAGCTCTGTATCCTACCTTGGCCAACCCAGTCAAAATGTCCTGGAAACGCCACTGATCTCAGCATGAATGTGAATATGCACATTTCTTAAAGTGATAAACTATTCCGTTAACCATCATCCTTTTAGGCTGCACCACAGATGTTTTGTACATTGTAAAAGAGCTTTGTGGACCAGACAAACAAGTTAAAATGTTGACCAGGTAATTTAAAAGGGCACTACTTTATTTCACAGGGATCACTGAAGCTGAAAGGGTTATGAACCAATGCTGTTGTATGGTAATAGAAGTACCAGATGAAGAATCGCGCCAAAATTCACATCCCCTATTACACATTGAGACTCATTTAAAAAATGTTCATCTTTTATGACATCATGGATGAGTTACCTCTCCTCCATCTCCTTCTCTTCCCTCTCTTTCACAGGGTAAAATGGGAAGTGTAGCCCCCCAAAACATGCTCTCATTCACAGAATATTTGCCTGGGGTGCTCATCAGGACAGGGAGGAGGACAGACGAGCCCACCATGTTTCTTTTGGCCCGAGACCCCATCCTTCATCCTCCCCCTTTACCTCCTCCTCTTCCTCCCTTTGACTTGTTTTCATACTGCTGGCTGGATCTGAATGACCATTCATGCTTGCTGCTGTTGGATATGAATGTCTGTGTGTTTGTGTGTGTGTGTGTGTGTGAGAGAGAGGGGGGGGGGGGGGGGGGGTCTGAGGGGCATGACATCCCCTCATCTGATGTCTGCCAAGCCGTCCACACACACATAAACACACATACACTTACCATACCACACACCAGTCTGGATTCTGTGCCATACCTCCCTCATAGAGAGCCAGTCATGCCACTTGAGCTCACATCAACATCACTCATCCAAGAGTGACAGGTCCAACCACTCACACACACACACACACATACGCACACACAGACACACACAGAAACACAGACACACACAGAAACATACAGTCCTCTCGCTCACTCCGGGAGACATCCGGTTGTCTCATGCATTAGTGTTGAAAGTGGCTGCAGCAGTGCCAGCTGAAAGGGGAATGTCTGCTGTAGTCAGGGGGAAACTTGTGCATGACAAATTTATGACTGCAAATAACTGCAATTTGCCAGACTTTATGGTGAAAAAACAACAACTGACATCTGAGGAGAATTAGACCACATTTCTTCATCCACGCAGCACCTGGGCAACTCGGTGACAGGGGAGTCATATGTGCCTGGTGACGGATCGCAGTTCCTAAAGCAGACATTAGTTTGTTAAAAGTTAGGTAAAATTTTCACACCCACAAGACTTGGAGATCCTCTGCAGAATTTTCTGTGTGCAAATATGTAAATATCTAAGAGACTCCCTAGAGCTGGAGAGACTGGCCCACCTGATAAAAATGAATCTAATCTTCACACCCTCACTCTGCTCCAAAACTCTGACTTGTAGCTTAGCAACAGTCAACTATGTTGATCTGAGCTAATTGTCTTGGCTTTGTTTTTTTAGCTGGCTAACAAATAGAAGGCATGACGCCAACCACATGTAAAAATTAACTTGGTAGCTTCTTAAATAAGTACACCAGTTTTCACTGAAACATATCCTCTTCTTAAAAAGATGGTATAGGTTGGTTTAAACACATATTCTGAAGCTGGTTGGTAAGCTCAAAAGATGCATTCACTAACAGAAATAATGGGAGAAAATGCAGAAGAGCATTCAATCAGCCTGAAGATCTTGATGTAACAACAAACGCTTAAACTACAGAATATTTGCATTCCAAAGGATATTTTATAATCTCATTTTCAGACAGGTTTTCATCCAAAGAAAGACTACAGTTCATCACAACTAGGGCTCTCGCAATCAATTTTTATGATAACATCATACTCACAAGTAAGATATGAAAACACAGCAACATGCGTAGTTTGGGTATTTGGGTTAGTGTACCCTTGAATTTCTATTTTAAAAAGTGTGTTTAATCCAGGGTTTGTTTACAACCTATATGTTGTACTTATCATTGTGCCTGTTGCCCTATTGGACCAACCTGTTTTCATTATTCTTTCAAATACCACCGCTTTGTTAATGCCCTCTGCGTTTGGCACCCTTGAGCATCTGTATGAAACGCACCATGCTTTCAACTGCAAACCTATCCTCAGCAATATCTGAGCAAGTGCTCCAGAAGTAAGACCAACAAAGTCTGCGTATGGCGGAGGTCGGCGTGGTGGATGATTAGACATAAACAAAGGGGGTGGCCGGTGGCACAGTGGTTAGAGCAGTCGCCCCATGTAAAGAAGCTGGAGGTCCTCTGGGCATCGGCCGCAGGATCGACTCTAACCGCGGCCTTTTTCTGCATGTCCCCGCCCCCCTCTCATTCCTTTTCCTGTCTGTCCTATACAATAAATAAATAAATAATAAATAAACAAAGGACTTTCACCCAGAAGACAGTGGATCGTGTTCTGGTCTTGTTCTGTGTGTGACAGTAGCTACGTTACAAATGTACTTAACCTTTTGACTTTTAACCCTACCCACAATGTTTTTCCCGTGTTTACAACAATGGCCATAGTGTAGCATCATTACTTGACGCGCAGGGCTACCCAATGCGGTGACAAGTGACGCTAAGGGGTCCTGGTGAAGTGTTAGGAACATGTGAGGAGTTGCATTGGAATTCTTTTTTGCAACGGAAAAAAAAGATAATGATATGGACTCATCATTTACACTGGAATCTGAATAAATATCTTCTAGGAATCTCAAAGTGACCGACCTCAGTGGTTACATTTATTTTTTGTGAAAACAAAAGCTGGTGTATTTGTTCTGGTGTAAGAAGTGAATGAAAAGCAGAGTGTTCTGCTGTGTTGGTGCTAAAGTTATGTCTCTAACACATTGCTGTATCCACAACTGTGTTCGAGTTAAGACTTTTGAAATTTAACAGATAAGGACAGAGTTTTTTCGTCTGAGCAGAGTTGGTTGAAGTTTTGTAGTCTTTAAAGTTATTGTCGGTCCTGGAGTTTTGTGTTCCGCTCTGCTCACATTAGTATTGGGCATTTCTTATGTGAATCCAAACCCTAACAGAGTGATCAGTGTTGCAATAGATGGGAAGTTGTCCTTTCAGAAACAATATCCACTTTTCAAACAATTTCTTGATGCCAGAGAAGACCTCCAATATAGCCTCTGTAGGGTTTTCCTTAAATTCCGTGAACACCCTCACAGATTCTCTGAAGTGTGGTTGCTTCTTGCTTGGCCTCCCTGCTGACTGCACCCCTCCATAGATGTCAGCTTGACCCTGTGCCACAGGGCTGTCAGAGGCACACATGAGGACCTGCTCATTTATCATCCCGCTGCAGACAGTGGAGCTGATGACTGACCGCAGTAATGAGTTGCTCTCAGCCGCACGAGGGCTTCCCTCCGGAGATCCAACTAGCATGTGCAGAATCCAAAACCACAAGAACCCCAACAAACCCCACACAGCACCACCCCCATGCGGCTCAACGCAGACAAGGCCAGCAATCAGCGTGATGGATTTCAGCCCTGACACGCTTTTCCTCAAGCGGCCCAATTAGGAAAATACTTTTTGTGGGTTGTTTTTTCTTTTATTTAACAAAGCTCTCAAGTTCTCATTGTGTCTTACCATCTGATCCAGCGGTTGATGTACAGTCGGCCAGAAGATGGATTGACTTTAAAGAGGAAATTTAGTTTCATTATGGTTAGGAGTAAAGAGTAGGGGAAATCCCTTTGCACAAAAGGAAAGTGAGAAACCAGATCTTAAGCTAGGTGCTGATCTCGTAAACGGACACAAAAAAGCTTGAAAACTCACAGACGGACAGTTTGTTGTGCCATTCAACAGCAGATTTGCAACGAGGAGTTTGAGGGAAACCCACTTAGGCCTTACTCTCACTAATCATAAGAAAACATGTCATAGGGAGCCTTTATAACGGAGGCCCAAACCTTACAAACTCTCTCTAAACCAAACGTCAGTCTCGCTGTGTGACGGATGAGTCTCAATGTCTCCCATGAGAAGAGCTTTCATTAGTAAATGGTGATCACTCTCCTCCAGTGTTTTCAAGACTGCAATTTTCTCTAAGCGTGTTGTTTTGGCAATTCCTCCTCAGAGGCCCCCGTCTGAGAACAATCATCCACGACGTGTTTGTCAGTTATTTGAAAAATTGACAACGATCTCAAATTGCACCTATTATTCACATCTCAGGCTTCTGGAACAGCTGCATTTTAAAAGCCAGCCATGATTGCATATCTTTCTTTGCCAGTAGGAATGGTCCGCAGCACCAGACGCTCCAGTCGATTTCACACTCCGGGAGCAGACCTGCGCTTGTTCTTGGCTTCACCTTGTCAGCTCTCTTTTAGTTAACTACCTCCAGACTGGGCTGTTGTTTTGCTAGAACGGAGGACTAGGCAAGCTTTAAGCTGCTACCCTCAAATAATGCACATACTCTTTAGATTCTGTTCATCTCTGCGAGAAAAAAATATTTTTATTGTATGTGTTTAAGTGTTGTTTAACTGGGAACAATAATTAGAACCACTGATTCGTTTAGGCTTATGGCTTGCACGAATAGAAGTTGAGACTAGCTGATGATTTGTTTTGATTTGATAGGTATTTGATTTGCATGAATTCTTAGATTGTAGGATGCATGAATTTCTAAGCCAGCAGAATTTATGTAGCTCTGAACAAGGACAAGAAAGGCAAAAACATTAAAACCGTTGAAGCTCTTCAAAGCTTCATGCTGAAACTCTTATTACACCGGCTAATGTATTGTTGGCCCCACCAGTCAAACAATATAAAAACTATGATAATAATAATAATAGATAGTTAAGGTGCTCCACTCCAGCATGCCCACTTCTTTCTGATATTTAGACACCTCGTCATATTTTATCACATATTTATCTGGTCACTTAACAAAGAAAATAAAAAGGGAGGCAGTGTTTACATCATTATCATTTTTTTAAAAACCAGCACTGGTTGATTTGTTGGGATTTCAATTCTGTTTATTTAAACAGGAATAAAAAGACTCATTGAGATTGAAAATCTTTCGCTTTTTCTGGCCAAGACAGGCAGCAGCACTAACAACATGGTTTCAGACATAAAACAAACATATCATAACTAGAAAGGGACACAAAGGTACACAAAGTACAGAATAGAAGGTATCAAAACAAGACATTTTCAACAGTCAAAACATCTGCAGCCAGATGTGCTGGCTTCCAAGTCATTTACATCACTTTAAATGTGGTTTCTCAGCTCAGAAGGGAATAAGTCCTGGGAGCTTAGACAATAGCTTTCCATGCTTTTTGGAAGATTGAGATCCCCAGATACGCGTATTATGTGTGCTTATTTGGTTTTGATGTAATTGTAAAATTGACAACAGACACAAAAGTATATTCATGGATATTTATTTCTGACTGCTCTTTAAATGGGAGAGTAAAATTAAATGAATTTGAATGATTAAATTTGGATTAGATTTAACAAAGATTATCCTACACAGTGAACTTTATACTACACACACTCAGTTTTAACTCAGTTAAAACAATTTAACTCAGTGTGCAAACAAAGTTTTAACAACTCTTGGTGAATATCATATGAAGCACCTCAACCACTTTAGTAATGTGACTTGAATACTTGGCTAGCTTGAAGTGCCTCAAGCAGTACCTGGGTCAGTAAATCAGTTCAGTGCATAAAGTACTTCAGTATATGAATAGCTGGCTACTTCTCTGTTAATGCAAAGATAAAATAAATAAAAGACGGAGTCAATACCCTTAAACATGAAACATATGGTAAATTACTATCAAGTGAACTGGCATGTATGTATTTCTCAATAAACTCACTACTCTATCTTTAATCCCATACCGCACTACACAACAAAAATGAAAATCTGTTTCAGACTGATAACAAAATATATTTCTGTAAAGTTAAAAAGTTACAATGCTTTCAGAAAATATAAGCACATGTGGATGAAATCTGGAAACATCAGACCAACTAAATCACCATTGGCATCATATACTGCATATTTGACCTCTATAGAATCATTTAAGTGTACATTCTTCAAATGCTTTGTACAGAAATAGCATTTTGAAGCAATTTACCCATTTGGAAAACAGCAAAATGTCCTAAAATAACAGATGAATCGCTTGGAGGGAAAGACTCTCAACTTCCGGTTTTGCCTCTTCACTTCACGTTTTGTCCCAGGCTATTTCGTCTGCAGTGGCTTTAGTGTGAACATATTTTTCACTAGGATACTTAGTTCTTCCATATATTGTGTTTTCTAGTGTGAAGTTTATTTGGTCACAACCATCAGTGAAATGGGACACACCTGTGTGGAGGCAAATAACAGTAGCAGGATATTAAGAAGACGGAGCCATAGAGAGGGGAATAAACACATGGAGATGACAACACAGACACACACTAAGGAACCATGGGTTCCAAGTAGGTAGCAGCGATCCTGCCTGCAGTCCCAGGTGAGTGTGCATCACTTCTTTGTGTGCGTATCTCCCTCTGTGTACCTAGGGCTTATTCTGTATTCTTTCTAGATAGCGGGGTGCGTGTGGAGCAGCCCAAAGACTATTCGAGGTCTGAACGGACAGAGAGCAGCTCGTCAGAGAGTGGCTGAACAAGGAATGCGCCGACAGACTTGCAAGGACTTTTTCATACAAAAACACTTTTTTACCTTTAGGAAATTATTTTTTGGACTACTTCTTTATCTTTTATCATTTCCCACAAGGCATTGTTTTTATCTTGTTAGTCTTCAGTCGTCCTACATGCTGCATTTCAGTAGCATGTAGTCCAAATCCAGTTGCTTTTTGACTGAAATTGCTTTCTGAAACTTCTTACCCCTGTTAAAAAGAACACACACTAGGCCCTCAGTCCACTCACATCAATTTTCCCAAAAGCTCAAGTGAGCTGCTGCAGCAACATTTAAAGTTGGAACTGAGCACATATAAAGTTAAAAGAGCAAAACAATCGAGTTCACACACTGTAGTTTGGTTTGGCTCTGTGTTGTGAAAGTGCCCTCTCTGTATAGGAAGGCCCCCTGTTGTTTATGCTTGCGATGAACTGAGGAAGGAGGAATCGGCCATCGGGCACTGCGCTCTGTCCTCGCTACTATACATCACTTCAAGAGCTACCCTACAGGAAAGGCTATTTTCCCATCATCGCTCAGTCAGCGAGGCCGTTACTCTCCACATAATGGACCAAATGGACTGACGACTGGCACCAAGCGCTCTCAAACACCCCCTCACTTTATTACTCTGTCTTTGTATACTTTCTCTCCCTTTCCCAATCTGCTTATTTCTCTCTCTCCTCACTTCCCTCTCACGTTTTTCTCTCAGTCCTGTTGCTGTCTATAAATCACTTGTCATATCACTGTGACGTACTCCGGCCATGCTGAGGCAGCCTGTGGTGTGATTTAGCCCCCAGTTGATTTTCGTGCAGAGCAATACTTTGTATGTCAGTGCCTCTGTCAGTCGCACACAATTCGGACACAGCGAGTTTTCCAGCCAGCTCTGAACTTTTTATTCTCTTTTCATGCGAGAGAATGGAATTAAGTCGGTGCATTACAGACTTCAGTTTTTCTGGCCAGGCACATTGTTTTCCTTGGCCGCTGCACTTAAAGTCTGTTGAAACGGGCCTTTTTTTTCTTGTCTATAAATGGGCTCTTTTCATGAATCCATGAGGGAATGCTTGCTTTTTGAAGGGATTTCAGAGGATACTGCACTACTCTCAGTCAGGGGCCCTAGATTTGTGCTCCATATTCACACACTCCATCATATTGAGGCTAATATGGTATGGCTGTGCTCGCTGTATATGAATTGTCATGGTATTTATCAAAATGGCTTGCCAAAATGCTGGAGACGGGAACAACTGGAGTGGTGATGAGAGGGGTTAGTGAATTGCTTCCTGTCTCTGAGAGCTGATGAGTGAGGGGGAGAAGGAGGCAGCAGGCGCTTGGACCACTGATAACAGGGAGACGAACAAAAACCAATGGGGCGGAAAAAACAGAAAGTGAAAAGTTTAAAAGTAAACTCACATTATTCTGTACTTCAATATCTTGAAATTACATCTGCAAATGTATTAATGCCATAATAAAAAATAATCGGTGTCACTGCCTAGCTTTTCTTAGAAGAAATATAGCAAACAATAAACTACCAAATGTCTCCAAAATCTGTTGGTTTCAGCCTTAGTGTATAGATATGAGAGTGGTATCATTCTTTTTATCTAAAGGCCATACCAGGCCGACAGTCAGCCGTTGGGCAATTAATGGCTAACAGTGAGCGTCAATAGGCCTAGTTTTTGTGGTGCATCATGGACCGTTGACACTAATTGACCATCGTCAGAGGCTATTTAGATGATACAGCATGTTGAATTGGTGGCGGAGTCCGTCAGTGAGAGAAATCACTCTGATTGGCTATTCAGCGTAAGTAAGTATGTGAACAAAGAGAAACATGAGTGAGAAACACACAACTAAAGTCAAGAGGCTTGTGATCCAGCTATAGTCTTTGCTATGTGTTCAAGTGCAACTTTTACGGGTAAGATGGAGGGAACATGAGGCGACGCAACAGTCGGTCTTCATCCCTGCTAGTTCTTTGATGTAGGATTGTTATGTCTGGCCCTTCACTCTTGGAAAAAAAACAATGAGAACTTCTCAAACTGTAAAAACTATTCCTGTAAGTCATGAAACGTGCAGTGACTCATGATAATGTGTCATATTGCCTGTGTCTTTTTTATTTTCAGAACAGTTACACAATACAGTAGTTTAGTATCTGTTCTTCCAGTGTACACTGATTCCATGCTCCGTCATCTGCTGTTGGCTGCAGCCTCTCTCCTGGGAAAAACTAAATTCATACATATGGTCTGATCCTGCGCGGAGTGCTCCCACTGAAAAAGTCCATTCTCAGGGAAATGAAGCTCTCAATACAAACATTAACTAAACCGATGTTATATTAAGGTTATTTAATGGTAAGTTGACCAGCTTTTTGAGTTTGGGTGGTTTTTGAGGTTTTGGGGCCTTCTTGCTCTCCAAGAGCCATTTGGTCTGAGGTGATATTATGTTACCCAGCCTTTGTGTCTTTACCTTGAACCACAGCTGTTTAATTCCACCAATTAGATTATTTCTGCACCCAGAAATGTTTGTAACATTATTTATTTAACCTATACAGCAGTGATGTATTTTATTCATACATACATATTCGGAAATGTCATAAACGTCATAAATAGAAGATCTACATCATAATTTCATAGCAGTAAAAATGAGTCTATTTTATGCATTACATTTACACAGCTTTCTCGTATATAGTAATAGAAATTACTTATTTACCTTTTATGAAATTTGACAAACATTTAAGGTCTTTGGTTTGAAATTTTGGAAAAGAAACAGTTAACTGCAGTGATGGCAGTATCTTCTTGAGCTTTTCAGTCACTGCTGAAGCTTAGTCATATATGTACATCAACAATGGAATAAATTACTAAAGACACCAATAGATAGCCCAAAACCTGGGCTATGGTCTTGCAATGCAAGACTATTTACAGTTGAACTTGGAGATGATCGGTGTTTGATTCTTGAAGCCTCTCTACTGAGGTCCCTCAGGGTTTGGTTATGGGTCCCCTCCTCTTTTCTCTCTACACCTGGTCCAGCCTGTTGTCTTCTCATTCCTAGATTACTTTAACTCACTACTATAGACTAACCCGGCGAAGTACCGTAAGTGAACAAGCCACCTTAGCTATGGTGGCATCTCCCTCCAGTAAACGTGCGATTGGATGGGAGCTGTCATGAAAAGTGTACCTTTTCTACAACCTTTACCTCATGAAGAGTGCTTGTGATTCTTTACCTCCATCAATGATTAACTCGGATACTTGAAATTTACATTGTGGTCATTAGGTTGCCCTAGTTAGAGCAACTTACCTTACATTTCACAATAACACCACATTGAGTTAATTTACTCTGTGCAACCACGGCAGCATTGATAGAGGCTTCTTATGTGAGCTTGCTAAGGAGTGTTAAGGGACGTTCACACCAAATGCGATGGAACAGGCAAATTGAACAGTAACTCTATATTGAAAATCAATGTAAATGGCGTGATGACACGCGATTCAGGCGGAGGCGGCGCAAATGGAGCGTCAGGGCCGTCTGAAACGTCACAAATAAAGTTGTTTGTGCATCGTGCTGCGACAGCCAATCAGCATTGAGATTGCGGTAAGCGGCATCAAATTTCTCCGTGACACATCCAGGGGCTCACCAAAGCCGCTACTGCAGTCCTTGGGGGAAACCAGACTGTTCCTATGGATATAATATAATGGATATAACTATGAACTGTGGAGATCCAGAAGAAGAAGAAGAAGAAGAAGAAGAAGAAGAAGAAAGCCGTAACTGCAGATTGATGCATATCCCTGTCTGATCTACCAGAGACCGGGCAGCACCTTTCAGAGGTTGAATCACTGATGGCCTGATCTCACTACAACACAACTATCACGGGGTCACCTGCTTAGGGACTGTTTTTTGTTTTTGTCTTTGCAGATCTTGCCACTCTCGTCTGCCCTGCATGACCTAATTTCTTTCACCTGTGCTTCCCGACCCACTTCCCCACCTGGCCCTCATTATCATCATCAGCCTCCCATCCAGTCTCCCATTCATTTACAACCCATTCTCATTCACCCTCTGTCTGATTGTCATGCCACATGCCTAGCTCTCACCCTGTCACTTTTGCTCTGCCTGAGATTTCACCTAGACAACTGCCAGAGTTTTTTTTTTTGCGTCTCTCCCTTTGTTTAGTTTGCTTGCTTTGTTTGCTGCCTTGATTTTGCTTCTTTTTTTTTTTAAATACATTTTGATTTTGTTGCACTTTCTGAATTCGTGCTTTTCGATTCTGGGTTTTTCCAGTCTTTTAACAGCCACACACTTCCTCTGAGAGCTAATTTCTGTTCTTTTAAAAGCATCAGATCCATGGTTAGCACTAGCATCACTTTCCATTTAGCACAACAGCAGAGTAGGCTGAGCCGGGGGTTAGCTTCAGTTAGCTAGCCGCCTCGGCTGCTACCTGCGATTGAAGCGATGAAGCTATGATCAAAAATGTGAAAAATGTGAGCAAACGGCGCGATGCTAACGGCGCGATGCAAACGGCGCGATGCAAACGGCGCATTGCAAGCGTCTCAAGCGATTGTGTTGCATCTATCGCGTTTGGCCTGAACGCAGCTTTAGCTTAGCTGACATTACTTTTTCACTGTGTTAAGCAAGACAGCCGCATGCTGTTCATTGGGAGGTTGACGAGTGTGAAGCAAGACTTGCACAAAAACAGCCCTGTTGCTGTTGGGAACAAAGCCCCCTCTGTTAATATTCTTGATCCAATTTTGGCGAATTTCTGCACGCCCAGAGATGATGTAGAACGTACGGGCTGGGGCACTGAGGTAAAGGTTTATGTCGTTCTTATTCAGTTTTTTTCCAAAGTTGAAGTTTCCCACTGCTGTTTGAGCAGCAGAATTGTACCGGTTCTCCCAGACTTCCTAGACATCGTTGTCAAAAGTAATGCTGCATAAAAAGTACAGGTAAAAGTAGAAAAGCTACAGTTCTAATGACAGCTCCCATTCAAGCGTGCGCATACTGGAGGGAGACTGCAATGGCCGCGCCGCTAGATGGTGAAACACACAAACGTCCCGCCGGACGACCAGAATGCAAGAGCCAGGCTGGTCTTCAACCTACCCAAGTTCTTCAACACTATCCCACTTCTCTGCTCCCTGTACTGGCTGTACTGGCTTCCGGTTCAAGGCACTGTTCTCAATTGCCTTTCACAGCTCAGGCCCATCCTCTATCCAGGACATGGTTAAACCATACACCTCAGCCCGTTCACAGAGCTCTGACAGCTTGTTACTCGCTCACTAGGAAGGGGGCCCAGCTAATACTCAAAGTCCTGACTGTTTGTTGTCCTGGGCCCACAATGACTGACATCAGGACAGCAGATGCTCTTCCGGCTGACCCGGAAGTTGGCATCACCCTGGGTTCCCTCGACAAAAAGTCAATGGGATTCTTCCATTGGTTATTGCAGTAAATTGGACCCATGGGCAACCACAGGTTATGATAATAGCACGTGCAAAGTGCAAAAATGCTAACACTAGCACTTTGGGGGTTTTAGGACTCATTCCTGCAGTATGTACTTTATCGTAATTTTTGATAAAAGCGTCAGTTAAATAAATGTAAAGTAAATGTACAAAGAACTGTTGATTAGACTTACATTAGAAGAACATATGCTTTAATTAGCATTCTTATTCATAAATACCCTTGGTGATACTTTGACCACCTTAGGGTGTGCTGCTGTGTATTGTATCTACAGTACTATACATTACAATCACATCTGACAAAGCTCAGATGGATTCAGCCTCCCAGATATTATTGCTGTAGTGCTGTTATGTCAGCCTCTGTAATATTTTTTATTGTAACATTACAATTGTGTAGTCTCCACTTTCACCGACTCTAATTAACCCATATTTCTACTCTAACAGACTAAATGGCGTGCATGCTCCTCACAATGCGCACACACACACACACACACACACACACACACACACACACACACACACACACACACACACACACACACACACACACACACACACACACACACACACACACACAATATTGTCAGTAAGCCAGCACTGACTTGAATTGAGCTCATTTCTGGTTCCAACTGAATTATTTCTGTAATCGCACTCTTCCACCACACACCATGCTGCTACAGGCTCTCTCGGGTTGCATTAATGATCATATGACCCCGTCCTGAACCTTTGACATCAAATACTCCACATGTAGTGTGAGGTGATTGTAAAAGTTTGACTGCTGCGTTCATCAAACCACAGTGAACTCGCCCTGTGTCTGGTTCCTTTCTGTGTCTCTCCTTTATCAAACAATACAGAGGAACTCCCAGCTCACAGGCCACTTTCTTTTATTTCATGCTTCCTGTCAGTCAGTTTGTTTTTCTGTACGTCAGGCGTGTGTTTAGAAGTGAAGTCAGGCGGCTATTTTCTGCCAAACACCTCTCAGTAAGACATTTGATACAGCTACTTCATAGTCCTGCAGGAGAGTCAAGAGAGACTTCATGTGTCATTTCACAATTAACCCTCAAGTCTTTCCTGTCACACGCTCCTTGCTCAAAGGAAAGTAAGCTGTGTCGGAGGAATTATAAAGACTGAAATGTATGACAACTGCAGTTTTGTGTATAGAGGTAAAATATGACGAGGAATGCAACTACCAAACGTGGAGACATATATGACACATTTTCTACACTAGAGAGAATGTTCTCAACAGATCGACACTGCCAACTGTTCCAAAACATACGACTGGGTACATGAGAGGCTCTGAATAACGCTGAACAGTTTAATAAATTATAAAAAAACATATATTTTATTTTGATATGTCATGTGGCATGCAGAGCATGGTGCAGATTACACTGTGGTCATATAGCCGGTTTGTAATTTGGTCAAAAACAACCAAAGTCAACCCCCATCTCATCGTCTCTCCAGTCACATTTTTGTTGCCATCTTCATGTAAATCACTATTCTTTTTCGTCCTCAGATTTTTAATTTTATTTTGTTGTTGCGCAAGCCGCATGATAGAAACGTCATCAACACATCCACTCCTCTCACCGAATTCTCACACATGGGCTCATTCAGAGAAATGATTCAGATATTTGCGTTCTCATATTCATCTCCTCTGGGTAATGCCTAGATAATTTCAGGTGTGCAAAAAAAGGGGCTATAGCTGAAAGATGAATGATTATGAGTTCAAAAGAGTGACGCCTTTTACATACATTTGTTGATATAACTGCACTGTGGTTGTATGCCTCCGCCCAAACAGTCAAGTTGCATTTCACATCCAAATTGTCCAGACATGCATAATATATGAAGTAGAGACAGTGAATTAATTTTTAAAGTGTATTTTTTGGAGAAATGTGGCTGCTTCACACCCCTCTATACAATCAGCACAGTTTTACGATTATTGCCACCAATTCAGTTTCTGACCAAATGTTGTGGTTTATGGCATTGAATAATGGACAGAAATATTAAGATGTCACAGTAAAGCTGACCTTCGACTTTCTGGATAGAAAATGTCACCATTTCATAATTTTCTCCTATAAGACATTGGTTTGAAGTTTTGCCATAATTAGCGTAGGAATTCTTCAGTTGCATGCATTTTTCACTGACATTGACCTTTGACCTCCAAAAATGTAATCAGGCCATCCTTGAGTCCAGGTGAACATTTGTGCCAAATTTGAAGAAAGTCCCTCTAGGGGTTCACATGATTGGGACGGGCGGACAACCCAAAAACATAATGGCCCTCATTTATCAAACGAACGTACGGCAGAAAAACATGCGTAAGACCATTTCCTGGACACACACACAATTTTTTTATATTGCTGCAGGAATGCGCACTGCAGAGCCAAAGTCATCTCCTCGGTTCGTGGCTACCCTCCATGAATTGCATTAAATCAAACAAGGTATCAGATGATTAACATCTTGGCATGGTTCTTCTAGGTGACAAAGGTTATCCTCTAACAGAATACCTAATAACCCCGCTGGCAAAACCCGCTACAGAGCAGGAGCGCAGGTTCAGCAGTGCGCACACACGCACAGGCGCACTCGGGTCACAGTGGAGCGCTGCTTCGGGTTGACTGCCTCCGTTATTCTTTCCAATACAGCGTTTTTATGGGCCCCTTTTATTCCACTCTTAAGACTGCCAAAAAGCACATCTTTATTTTGCTCCATGTCGGATGTCAGGATGCCGATCTGTGTGTCGGAAAAGTTTCTTTTCTTCCCAGTGTTTCTTCTCTCCATGTTTGACCTCAGTGGGCGAGGCCTCCGAACCAGGAATATTTAGGGGCGTAACATGTAAATGACGATCGAATTCAGCCGCCGCATTTATCAGGGCCCGCTCACTCATACGCTGAGATTGGTCCGATACGAATGTTTAATGAATCACACGTGGGTCCTTTCCTACGACCAATTCTGCGCCCAGATCTGTGCCCGTTTTCACGCAAGATTGATAAATGAGGCCCAATGTCTCTAATGCAGAGGCATACAAATATTTACCAGTGCAGCTCTAAGAAGGACTTTCATGGACTAGCAGTGTCACGTTTGCTTGATAGAGGTGTTACATTTTCACACAGTGGTGGTGGTGCCTAAATCAGCTGCTAGCCCTTAAAAATGTCACCCTTAAATTCAGTCATCCCTTTCTCTGGTTAAAAAAGCGTATTTTTGTATCCAGGTGATTGGGGTTCAGTTCTCCCGTCATAAAACTTGAAACTGAGTCACAAAACTAAAGATATGTGAGATAAATGTGGTTTCAGCCATCAATGTCTGCTGCTGGCCCGTTAAATCCACAGCATATCATTATTTATGAGGACAGGTAGAAGGGGCTTTAAAAAACATCAGAAATGACAGAATATGAATATCAGATATCGATGTTAGAGCAACGCTCTGCAGGCAAAACCAACATCCGGGTGGAAATGACCCAGACGTACTTCTCCATCAGATGTCCACAATGAATCCTAAAACCCGACATCTGAGGGAACCTGAGCCTGTGTGTGTGTGTGTGTGTGTGTGTGTGTGTGTGTGTGTGTGTGTGTGTTAGTGTGTGGTGGGGAAAGATGAGAAAAAGAATGATAGTGGTTTCTAATTTGTCAGCAAGATTGATTTTCAGGCTTGCAGGCCAATAAAAAGCTTCAGTAACTGAATTTAAATGAATCGAGAAAGTCACAGACAAAGGGGGAAAAGACAGGGTCAAAGAAAGTTATAGTCGGGGTGAAGAAGGGATGAGCAGAGAGGTAAAATAAAAAATGAAAAGAGACACTGATATAAAGGGAGACGTGGAGGAAAGAATAAAAAAGACAGACAGAAGCAAGACAGGCCGTCCACCTCATCTCATCGATCAGACAGGTTAATGAGTGATAGCAGCCAAAGGCCTAGCGAGCGGCCTGTCTCCGCCGCCGTACGCCCTCTGCTTTATTTCATCATGAAAGTTTTATGCATGGAAAAATAACAAGACGCGGAGCCAAGTGGCTCGATGGTTGAAAGAAAAATCCCAGCACTCTGAGACAAAAGGCTTCTGTTGTTTCTAAATCAACGTTAATTTGTGACTTGGCAGACCCCTGCCTGGAGGAAGCTTGTGGTAAAGAAAAGAAAATGAGTCAGGTTATTTTCTTCACATTTGCCATCTGAGGTCCGGAGTTCTTTTTTTTATTCAAACCTTGTGTTTTATAGCGTTGAAGTTTGGATTTCACCTCTGCCCCCACTAACACCCACACCCCTCCCACCCCAAATGACATTTTGACCAAATGGGAATGAATGCAGTTGATGGCAATGAATCAGAGCCAAAGCGCCATCCTGGGATTTGTCCACATCACAGCAGGAGCCCTTGTCCCGCATTTGTCTTCTAAATACTTAGTTTAGTATGTCACAAAATATTCAGTGTGTTTTAACTTGCAAAACTCCTCCATACTAAGTTCATCCGCTGATCAAAGAGGTCACAGGAGCAAAAGTGCAAAAGTAAAGTAAAAGGTAGTGTTTATACAGTGACAGAACATTACACTTTGTGGATCCCTGTTGGTTTCACAGAAGCAACAATAACAAAGAGAAGCTGAAAGGGCAGAATGAAAACTCAGCTTATGAAAATAAGAAACATTTCCCTGATATTTTCCATGCTTTTCTCCATATTATCTGTTGCAATGTGTAGATAGATTTCAAGAACTTAATAAACATCCAATAAATACACAAATAAATATACAAAGACCCTGGTTATAAGACAACCCCCCTCTTTTCCACCTCCTGTTTTTTAGAAAAATACTTTTTGAAGGTATACAATACTGTTTCTGTCTAGTCTTACTGGCAAAGAGAAACTTTTAGTCAACAGTTTTAGTCAACAAAGTTTTCATGCTGTTCATCAGCCATCCACTACCACACTCTCCTGTCAGGCTTGTGGAAGCGATTGGAAGGATTTTCTTTGGCACTTGGTATGTTTTAGATGCTTTTGATGCATTTTCATGCTCCATAGCAGCGAAACATGTTGCATCCACCAGAAACTCCACAAGGTTAAACCAGACTTCTAAAACATGTTTATATTTTACAGGCACATTGGTGCTTTAAGCTAAATGCTGACTTCATCATGCTGGCAAGGATCATGCTAACATGCTAAAGCTAAGCAGGTGTAATGTCTGGCTTGTTTACCATCTTAGTTTTCTCCTGTTAGCATAACTAAATAACTAAATAACTAGCTAATGTTTAAGAATTAGCACTAAAAACAAAGTACAGCTGAGGCTGGTAGAAATCTGTCGCCTCACAGCAAGAGGGTTCCTGGTTCGAATCCCAGCTGGGGCCCTTCTGTGTGGAGTATTCATGTTCTCCCCGTGTCTGTGTGGGTTTTTTCCGGGTTCTCTTGCTTCCTCCCTCAGTCCAAAGACGTGCATGTGTTAGGTTCATTGATGACTCTATGAGTGTTAATGGTTGTCTCTGTATCTATGTGCCCTGCGATAGACTGCCGTCCTATCCAGGGTGTGCCTCCGGCCCCCACCGCGATCCCGATAGGGACAAGCAGTTGAAGATGGACGGATGGATAGAGTGAAATTTGGATGTGATGCTGGCACTGACAACACATTCTCAATCCCAACTTGCATTTTAATTCTCTGGTTACCCCTTTGGTGTCATCATTCAATATGCAGGTCATGGTTTGGTTTAGGAAACAAAACTACTTGGTTGAATTAAGGCGACAAAACTATATGGTAAGGTTTAGGAAAATATTGTGTTTGGCTTCAAATAGGTATGTTTATGTACTTTACATATGTGATGTTATTAAGTATGTTACGTACGTGACGTAACTTAGTTAAAATAGTTAAAATAAGTCAACAGTGACTTTTGGTTTCAAATGGGACATGGACAGCAGTCTCTTTGGGTAAAAGTCCTGTGTTTCATGTCTCCTTCCTATCCAGATTTTGTATTATTAATGCTGCACTCCTGACTCAGAGAAAACTTCAAACTTTTCTCCAGAAAGCATTATATCTGAGTTTAAGTACCTAGGCTTTCTGATTGACTTTCAATTGTCCTTTTAATCCTATGTCAAAAAAAGTCACCAGGTTAAGTTCAACTTATCGAATTTTCGCTTTGTTAGAAATTCACTGACTACTGATGCAGCTAAGTTATATATGAATACAATGATAATGTCGCATTTCACATACTGTCTGACCAGTTTTGCACAAGCCAATAAAACAACACTAAAACCACTTGAAAAGATTTATAAACAAACCCTACCACCGTTGTCTTATTTTAAAGAAGTATAAACTTCTGAGTTAGGACCACTTAATAAAGTTGCCTTATTTTTTTAGATTTTACATAATAACCCCCCCCCCCCCCCCCCTCTCTTCAACAGTGTATCACTCAGTGTCGTACCATTTAGAAAAAGTGTACTAAAAAAGTTTAGCCACTCAGCATCTCAGGAATGGAATTCAGTACCAGGTGACATCAGAAACATGAGTTCTTACCATTCCTTTCCAGGACAGCTGAAAATGTGGCTCATTGTTAAACAGTTATGTGTACATTAGGATTACAAATGCTTCCCCTGCTGACTTCTTGGCTACACTCGTGTCCCCTTTTCCTATGTGCTCATGTCCTGCCTTGTGCTGTGCATGTTAGTGTGTAAATCAATATGTTGGTGGTGTGTGTTTGCGCTTTATGCTGCTTTAGATGTTTGTCCTGCTTGTTTGTGCTTTATGCTGCTGTATATGGGCTTTTATGTAGGTCTGTTTCGCGTTTTAATCTGCTGCATTATGTTATGATATAAATATTACACTCATTACACAGACATTGTCGCTCTTTATGTCATTTTCCTGATCTGCGGTCAGACGGACACTGCGGACCACTGACCAAGCTACTGTGTTCGGTAAGTTGGAAGGGAGAATGGGTTGAAAAAACAGATCACCAATTAAAATTCATCCAGAGGGACACTATATGACTGTATCAAATATCATGTCGGTTTATCAGCTAATCTGTGGCCAACGGTTGAATTACAACTTCTGAGGCTGTCTCATGTTTGGGCCCAAACGGACTTTCCCATTGAGGCGAAGTCTGTAATTCAGTGGGTGCATTTTTTTAGGAGTTACAACCTGCGTGAAAAAAAATATTTCAGTTGACCCAGAGTCAACCTTTGGAGAGGAGGCAGACTGTCAGCTAACTTCACTCATTGATAATGAATAGAAGCGCTCCGTTCTGCTGTTTTTGAAGCTGTGAAAATCCGCATAAGTAAGGGACTGGTACTTCCCTCACTCAGCATCTGCTGTTGTGAATACAAATGGCTGGTCCCCAAATGTAACACAACACCCACTTTTTCATGATATCAGAATAAAGAATCAAACTCACTCAATAACAATGTTTATCACCACCAAAAATATGAATTGACTCACTGATAGTTCTGGAATGCACATTAATATATCCTGAGCAGCTCCAGCTCTATGTGAATTTACAAACCAAACATAGTGTGTATGAATAAAGTGGCAAAAGATAGAAAAGAAGATCAAGAGACAATAAAGGTCCAGAAAAGTGAGGTAAAAAAGCATGAAAGAAAGCAAATATTGTGCCCCACGTTCCACTCTACATTAACCAGGAGGAAAAGCATTCCTGCATATTCTCTCGGCTTCAAGACGTGAGATGAAAAAATTCCATCCATCGGCAACGATAAAGACAATGTTGTTGCAAGACTCAAAGTGTTGGGTTACATGATGTTTGTCTCCCTGGAAACAAGCCCATTGAAGTGGCGGCAGGGTTAGCAGCCGAGTGGAGATCAGAAACAGGTGAAACCTGATGCCAACAGCAATTGTTTTCAATTTGGTCCAATATGACAATTTTCCTGTCAAAAGCAGAAGTGTTCAGTATGTGTTCTGAGTGAAAGATAATTCACAATATGTAGGGCATCACAAGACACTAAAACTCTCCACTGAAACCAGATCAATTCAGTTATTTGACTGTAAGCAGCTGTATATGACAGTGACTGAGCGCTGACTGTGTGTCTGTGAGCTTCGCCTCACTGCCATCGATCTCCATTTACAAGAACTGTGTGTGCATGAAAGCCAGGTCTGGACTTGATTGGGAGGCGAGCGGAGAGGCGGCCAATTTGTCATCATTTGGGTGACAACTTGTCTGACTGACGTGCTCCCTGACTGACCTCTCTTTGTGCTTTGAACTGATAACAAAACTGTATGTGTGCGACTGTGTGTGAGGAGGAGAGGGGGAAATGAAAGCAATGAGGGAACAGGGGACGTTAAGGAGAAAAGCAGGATTTGGTGGTTAAATGGTAAAATTCGAAACTCTTCCAGAGACATTCACATATTGATTTCATGTGTAGATTTTGGTATTTCAAAACATTTGTGTTGATACCATGGCTATCCAGACTTATTAGAACTGTAGGAGAAATCTCAAAAGAGCCTGCAGGGTATTTTAATAAAGGGAAGGTAAAGCAGTGACATTTAAAAATAATTTCTCATTTTGTCACGTTGTTGCATTGCTCTGAAATAATTTGACCTTATGGAAGCAATGAGATATCAATATTTTCAATACCACTGGAACAAGTGACAGCTTGTAAAGGGTCTCATAGTAACAAACCCACAGATCATTTTCAGCTGGAGCCTTTAAGCATCTTTCAGCTCATTGTTTTGGTTTTATGGCCCATAATTTTACTGCTTTGTTTCCAGCTGTTTTCAGTAGCCCCTTTCACAGAGATTCTCCAACAGCACAGTAATGAAGGTATGCTACAACCCTGGTTTTATTCATTCACACTGGCATTAAGCCAGAACTTGAGCCCGACCTGAAACACAAATTACCAACTTTATACATCATAGTAGCACAACTGTGATTAGACAGAAGGACAGAGACGGACTGCAGCACAGTGTATGTCTGCGTGTAGGTGGACTATTGCACGCAATGTTTCTTAAAGTTATTAATAACTTTAACTACTCTGAATGCTGCTTTGTCACTTTTTGATCCTCCTTTGGGTCGACTCGTACATCGTTACTGCATGAAGTTCTTCCCTGCTGCCTGTCCCATTCACAAAGACCTTGGTTCGGCGCAGTTGCAGCTCTGTGACTACCTCCACTGCTGGCTCTGTCCCCCGTTTCCATCTCTGTACCTTTGGAAGCTCTGCTGCCTCACATTGTCCTCTGGTACAATAAGGTATCTTAATCATTTTTAAACAGATCATACTATTTGTATAGACAGTTCTGTCTAAATTTACCTGTTGGAGGGTTGCGTAGAGTGTTGCACTCTCACTCATTACTCATCTTCACCCTCTTATCCGGGGTCAGGTCGCGGGGGCAGCAGCTCCAGCAGGGAACCCCAAACATCCCTTTCCCGGGCCACATTCAACAGCTCTAACTGGGGGATCCCAAGGCATCCCCAGGCAAGTTTGGAGATATAATCTCTCCACCTAGTCCTGGGTCTTCCCTGAGGCCTTCTCCAAGCTGGACGTGCCTGGAACACCTCCCTAGGGAGGCGCCCAGGGGGCATCCTTACTAGATGCCCAAACCACCTTAACTGGCTCCTTTCAACTCTAAGGAGCAGCGGCTCTACTCCGAGCTCCTCACGGATGGCTGAACTTCTCACTCCATCTCTAAGGGAGACTCCAGCCACCCTCCTGAGAAAACCCATTTTGGCCGCTTGTACCCGCGACCTCGTTCTTTTGGTCATGACCCAGCTTCCATGACTGGTAGAGTGAGATATTTGCCAGCTCACTTTTCGTCACAACGGTGCAGTAAAGTGACTGCAATACCGCCCCTGCTGCTCCGAATCTCTGGCCAAACTCACGCTCCATCATTCCCTCACTCGGGAACAAGATCCTGAGGCACTTGAACTCCTTCACTCGGGCTGAGGACATATTCCCTACCCAGAGTAAGCAATATCTATATCTATCTATATCAATATGGAAGTCACTGAGGTAGTCAAACAACTTCACAGTGTCAAAGCCCCAGAGATTGACGAGATTCGTCCACAAATGCTAAAATCTTTGGGTGGGGAGGGGCTGTCTTGATTGACACATCTCCTTAACATAGGGTGGGAGTCTGGAACAGTGCCAAAGGAGTCCATGTCACAGCTTCAATTAGATATATTCGGCGCGCTTTTGGCAGTAAGTTGGATAGAGAGTTAATAATGGACTTACCAAACAAAGTCATAAAGCTGTTGACTAGCCGGTGAATATAAATGTTAGCTAGCTTAGATGGACTAGCTATAAGGATATATTTCATTAGGATTTGGTGGAGAGACGAAAAACAGAGCTAAGACTCCAACTTTATTCTAATTCTAATGTTTCTTTTGAATTATAGATGTCAATTAATTAGGTTTACCTAAAGATTAATTTACTGTACGTGCCACATGAGGAAACGTCCAAAGTAGTAAAACTGAGCTCATTCTTAAAATAAAAAACTTGCTGGTTAGGTTGACAAAATGTGAGTTATTTTAACCTTGTATATAACATGAACTGTTTTTACTCAAAGATAATTAAAGTTTAACCTTCAGTCAATAACCTTGTTTTTTCAGGAAACTACATTATTATTCTATTAAAACACTGTTTTGTTTTGAAATGAAAGCTGTCCACTTCGGTCGGCATCAGAGTTTGGAGTCTCAGATCTGTTTTATAAGTTCACAGGGACGAGACACAGTAATGAAATAATTGGCTGTGTCGCTCAGACCTCAACATAGATGGAACACAGAAAAGCCAGTGTGAGCATGTGTGCCTGCAAATTCACCTGGGAACAAATGTATACAGGCGTAGATCTTTGTACAGAATGGTAATGGGTGTAGACATTCACAGTTAATGTATCGGATATTTATCTTTTGCTAAATGTATGCATCCCTGCACTATGACAGTCAGCCCCACCACCATCTAAATCTGAGTAAAACAGTAAGAGGTAGTGAAACAACCTGGTTTTCATAAGAAAAACAGCAGTGGATGAATAAACCAAATCTGAACTTGATTACAAGATGTAATGAGTTGTTCTGTTTCAGAAGCTGCTTTTTATTTTTACAAGCAATTGGTAGCTGAGCAAATAACCCTGTAAGGGGAGCCAGCCAGGTACGCAGGCAGGCCAGGCTGCAGGCATTGTGAAAGCTGAATAATTACATCACCTAAAATGTTTTTTTGGCTTAAAGCATGGAATGGAAGATTAGCTCCCCAGAGACAGGATTTAAAAGATCCAACCTCCCTAACCCTGCTGGCCCGAGGACGACTGCTGAGGCTGATGAGATGTGAGAAAAGTCTCTTTCTTCTAGATTTAAACCACTTTTGTTATTTGGAGGAATAAATCAAAGAGAAAGGGTAAACCATCAGCAGGTATGTGCGCCAACAGTTTTAAGAGTTTCCCACCTCTTTAAGTTGCTTCCCAGGTCTTTAGTTGCTCTCGAAGGGCAGCAGGAACAAGCAAAGGAGAGAAAGAGGCAAATGTCTTGCTGAAATGACCTGAAAGACATTTTTTGGTGCACATTTCAGAAAACAATGCCGCAGCTGGTGGTCTACTCAACTCCAACAATTGACACCCAACCAGGGATTGGGTTGAGCCCAAATTATAGTGAGCCTAATTGGGTATTGCTGCAGGTCTCATGACAATATGTCTAATATCCAAGTGGAGCAGACTCATTCTCAGCATGGTTTAACAAAATCATGCAGGATTTCTTTTCTTTTTAGGTGAAATCATAGACTGGATATATATATATAAGATGGATGCCGCACCTCCACTTCCTACCATTGTACAAAAGTAAAGCCAAAACACCCTAGATGCAGGTGCTGCCATCTTGTGATTTTGGACCCAGAGACTGCGGAGTCAATTTCGGGCGCTGGTGGAGTCAATCACAGCTAGCAATCATGATGTTTTATGCCCTTTTTGTAGCATCAAATAAGTTAAACCCAAACTTATCAGAGAAATGAATAACTGAACATATCATTAGTGTGATGACAACAACAATAACTTAAATGCTAAAATGACAGAAAACATCTTTTGGAAAAATGTATCTGACGTCTACTCGAAGCGATTTTGTGTGGTACACGGCGCTAAGTAGTAATGTTTTAGTACGACTTCGGGCATGTTGGATGCCGTAATCACACAACTGTTACATTAGGACACTGAAGATGAAGGATTTGAGGGATTTGTGGACGAGGAATAAACTGAAAAAGTGAGTGTATTGTGTTGTATTTTACATGTTATAACTGAACAATTTTCACAGTTTTTGTGAATACGCTAACGTTTGATTTAGCGGTATCAGACTGTGTTTTTTACATGTTACAACTGAACAAGGTTGAGAGTTATTGTGAATACACTCATTAACGTTTGAACAATGTTGAGAGTTATTGTGAACGTGTTTAATAAAGTTTAACTGACTGACTTATCTGAATGTTTTGTTTCGCTTAATGCGCCTTATAGTCCGGTGCGCTTTATATATGAAAAAAGATAAAAAAATAGACCATTAACAGTGCGCCTTATAATCCAATGCACCCTATAGTGCAAAAAATACGGTATTTAGATACAGTATATTAGATATATCAAGGATTACTTGATTACAATTTAAAAAATGTTTGCCCATGATGAATTCTAAATGCTGAATATATTCTGCTTCATATCAAAGTAGGTACTTCTCTCAGGTTGCCAGTTTTGCTAATGGTGACCTTACTACTAATATTTAGCAGTAGTAATAACTAACTAATATTTGTTTTCAATTTTTTCAGTGATGATTTATAGATAATTTAGTTTTTATTCTTGTTTATTTACATTATAGTAAGAATGCCTCACCCTGCATTACGGTAATGTGACCTTAAAAAAAAACAGCAGTAACAAAAATGTACACAAAAGATACAGCTGCCAGTACTTTTCTGTAAGGGTATTGGCATACTCACAGTGTGTTGTTGTATTTAAATGGTTCACATACAGTATATTCTGCCTTACAATGGGTAAAGAATTGTATGTGCATTGCACACGAGGAAGTGCAAGATGCAGAGACAACTACTTTCCTCCACAGTCCAATACGGTAACGTGTTTAACAGTGGTCCTTTGTTTGTAGACCGAAACGCTCTCCCTGTGCGATCACCACAGGATGCAGGCCTCATAGAAAACACGCCCGCACGCACGCACACACACACACACACACACACACACACACACACACACACACACACCCCGCACGCACATTAGCTAAGGGAACTTATACATCAGAGTAATCACCCTCCTATGAATGTTTAATAAGCGAGGAGAGGGGCCAGTCAAAATTTATACACACACAAACTTAATGAGGGGTGTCTCACATGTAGTGCTTCAACTGACGCCATGAATGGTGAGAGAGGGAAAAGTGTGTGTGTGTTTGTGTGTGGTGTGTGTGTGTGTGTGTGTGTGTGTGTGTGTGTGTGTGTGTGTGTGTGTGTGTGTGTGTGAAGGTGTGAATCAAACACTTAACTAAGCTGCTCCACTCATGCTTTCCCAAGACTTATACAAACACATTAAGCTGCCTGTCCTATTTCTGCATGTATGAGGCATGTACACAAGAGACCTGAACTAGCCTTCTGTAAAATAAAATATATACGTAACCTACACTCAACTAACTTCTCTCCGGGCCATTTACTGTGATGTATGGTAGATTAAAAGATCTAAACTTTCACTTTCACTTCATGTCTTGATGTAAGTACAAAGTGGAGCTTCCACTCTGGCTACATGCCCGGGTCATGTCTACATAGATACAACTTCACTCATCTGTTGTGGTTGTTGTTGTTGTTCTTCTTCTTCTTCCTCTATTTGCGGTGCCGTTTGAATTACTTCTTATCACAAGATGTTATAGCGAATGTCCTACTGTATATACTGCCACCTGCTTTACCAGAGGGGAGCGTAGCACAATTAAATAGACCTTGTTATGTTTAAATTATATTTTAGAAAGAAATATACAAGAGACTTATGGGGGGGGAGATATTTAAATGGGAGAAGAGAAGGGTCCAATATGGGATAAGTCACCTCCCAAAAACATTTTTTTCCTCCCATTGACATAGGCTATATGGGGAAAGAGATGTCTGTAAATCTGTTGATGCATTTTTTTGAGTGTCCCAAAACCCACAACATGACTCATTTCAGCCCAATAACATTTGGACAAGTCTATAAGAGCTATATAATGAGCTCTATAATGATTAAATCATTTCATCCCCATTAAAGTTAGCCAGAGCGCTAAACTAGAAGTAGCTGGCTCAGCTGGCTGACGTCTCTAGTGCGCCTGCTCTATGGGCCCAACAGTGCAGAAGTATCGTCCGGGTATTTGAACTTTCTCGCATCATGCGCCACAAGCAACTTTTATAAGAATGAAATGAACTGGACCCAGCCTCGAACGCTGTATGCAGTTCTCCTGATACATCCATGACACAAACGCATGCTGACAAGATTGACTTTTGTGTGATATCATCATATCGAAATTAATTTTACCGTGCAACGTATGGTAAAACAGGAGGGTAGACAGAATTGTGCTAACAGCTCTGTGAAGCTGTACAAAGCTGCAGTAGATCCAACAGAGCAGCTTAGTGGCAACTGTAAAGTTTATTTCCTCTCTTTTCTGTGAGAGGAGCAGTCCAGGATCTTGTTACCTGATCAAAATTTGCTGCAACCCCAAACCTTTTTTCCCTAATTCATCAACAAACTTGTACTAAAGTCTAGTTGCCTGTGGCTATGTTACTACTAAAAGTGTTTTATTGTATCTCGTTGTACTTTATCTTCTTTTTACCTTGTACTTTATTGTATCTTTCTGTACTCATTTGACCTTCTTTTTAGCTCCTTGTTTAACCTCTTTTTGTCTTTTTACTGTGTACTTTATTATATCTTTCTGAACTCTGTTTACCTTTTTTTTTTACCTAATTGTTTTTTTTCTTTTGTCAAACAAAAGCCCTTCTAGCGACAGGTGTTGCAAATTATCATCTTGCTATAAGCACTATGATACTTGCAATGGATAGCTGTTCTAGGTTTGTGCTGTTTATCTCTGTCCCTATCAAATAAACCATGAATAAATAAATAAATAAATACAAAAGCGGTCAATTGAGCAAGTGCTAACGCTAGCATGCTAATATACTCACAGTTACAATGCTACCATGGTTAGCTGGTATAACCATGTTCACCAGCTCAGTTTAGAGTGTAGGCATGCTAACATTTGCTAATTAGCACTAAACAGTACAGCTGAGGCGGCTAGGAATGTCATTAGTTTTTAAAGTATTTACTCAGAAACAAAATTCGATGAATTTACGGTCCAAGAGGAAAAGTCACAGAAATATTACGAGATTAACGTAATGATGTCCTATCGACTTAAGAACCATACAAAAGAGTTGTTTTTGTCACAAGCTGAGAAAAGACAAATATATGGAGGGGAAAAACACAAGTATGTGGGGGTGGATACTTCCATCAATTTTCTTCTTGTTTGTTTGCAGCCTCTTAACTCCCTCGCTGGTCTTGATTGGTGTTTGCCTGTTCGGTATACACTGTGGTGACTTGCGACATTATTATTTCAAAGGTCGAACATCAGCTCATAATTAAAAGTTCATTGGAATCTAAACACTGTAAGTAATTTAGATTGAGCTTGTCAGCAGATGGTGGAAAGTACGGAACTCACAAAGTCTCAAAAAAAGAGAATGTGTGCAACAAATGATTCTGCTCCCTTATTATCCCGAGTGAACCGTACTGCCACTGCTTGTGTGATTATCACCCTTGACACAGTAGCAGCTCTGTAGAGCTTTGTGGTCAGCTCTTCACAATACATTACACTAAAGAAGAGAGACTGGTTTCATCTGTCCTGAAGCGTCCTCTCTCCTCTTCCCAGTTATTTGGATGCATTTTAGCTTCCCCCCTCAGGCCTGAGCTGTCACTGCGGCACTCAGGCTATGTTTGTTGTTTTTTGCGCTTGCACACGCCAATTAAGGTTAATGTGATAGACATGACTTGAGCACATGAAAGCCTCTGAGGTTCCCTGGCAAAACACTTGAGTTGAGAGGCACTTCAAATGTGTGTGCATGAATGTGTGTAAGATGCGACCTACAGAACCCGGAGCGAGCCCCTAGGTTGTAAATTGTCAACATCATCTGGAGAAAAGCCTTCCTTTGAAATCAAGACATGAGACTTAGTATTTGAGGAATGTACTGTTAACTTACTTGCATACGCAGACACGTTTATTCATTTGAATCTCTTTTCTTTCCACTCTGTTCTTTGTGCTTTACCACAAACTAAACAGGGGCCATAAAGTTTAGAACCTGAGCTATAAAGTTAACTGGATATAATTGTGTTCTTCTGTTGTAAACAAAGGATCTGTTCTGCTTTAGTAGTGTAAAAATGGCTTTCACTTTCAGCTGAAACATTTTCAGCAAACTTTTTTCTAGGGCATTAAGGTAAGCAGTTATGGGATAATGCTACAATATGTCGTAACAGTATCACAAGAATAGTAAGTCAGCAAACTGTCAATTTTCCTGCAGTATCAAAGTACAAACATAGTACACAAGTATGAAAACATCAACCCCAAGAGGCTACTGCTCACACCAGACCAAGAAAGGCTGTTTATTGAATTGAGTAACAATATTTTATTATCATTATTATTATTAACTTTTCATTTGTAAGAGGAGGACTTTCGTATTCCTTCTGTCAAAAGCTACACTTTAAAGCAGTACTGATGATTGACTCTGGGGGGCAGTGTAACAACAGCTAATAACTATTAAAGGTTGAATATGTAGAATCTTTATTAAAGCTATATATATATTTTTTTTAAATAAAACACCCACGGGGTGTTTTGAGGGGTACAGCATGAAAGTATTGCTTTTCCATGAAAAAATATATTAAGTCTGAATTAGTATTTGAAAAATAAATTGACTGATTTGACAGTGACTCTCTGTCACATTCTGTTTACGTTGTACCAGCCAATAGCGTTGGGCATTGCTGGTTGCCAGGGTTGTCTGTTGTTCGGCTACAGACACAAGGAATCATTTTGAGTCTAGAGCTAGCTAATGGATTACACAGCACTCAAAGAAAGACTTGGTTGAAGAATAATGTTAAATACTGTTGTCAAATTAATTGATTAGTCCAAATTAGTCGTTACCCTGAGTGATTCATCACTGACATGGAGCAGGCTGATCGCTGACACACTTGGCAACAAAGATGGCGACCCGACTGCTGGAATTATTTTTTGTTGTTGGGACGTGAGACACAAGATGGCGGTGTTCTGCTCATTCTCCATATTCAAGTTTAACAATCAAAACTCAACAACTTTTAAAGTCCGCCTCGAGACAGGCTTTAAAATTTGTAAAAAAAAACAACTCTTAAATTTTTATTCAGACCCAGAGCATTTTCTAATCCTAATTACCCATTCCATTAAATTCACACAATACTGTCTGGCTAGCCTATTATGCTCTGTGATTATCATACTAAAAGGACAATAGGACTCATTTACTATGTAAATATATTCTTAGAGAAATATATACAGATTATTATTATTTTTTTTTTTTTTACACTTTCTGACTATTGACTTGTTAGGTGACTGTAGCTACATCGTAGCATCTCAAGGTTGACCAGTGAAGGAACTGTGCACATAAAGGTAGCTAGACACATAGGAGAGATTCAGCCATAGGTCTACATGTTTCAGAGAGGAGGTGGTGCGGCAGCCGTCCCCACATGTGAACTGTTGTCCCCTGGAGCTCCCCGGGGGGCTGGGGGGTGGGGGGTAGCCAGCTTGCAAAGCTCCGGGAGCATGCGATGTGCAGCTCCTTGTGACATCTAACAGATGTATCAGAATGGTAAGTGTAGTTAACATATTGTATTTGTTTCTCTTTAGTTAACTTGTAGCTGTCTGTGGCTGACGGTTTGTTTTCTCTCTGCACAGATGGTCCTCTATGAGCTGGAGGTTTCTGGCTTTTGTGTATTTGACGGCGATTAGTATACAATTTTTGACGTTCCAAATACAGTTTGGTGGGGATACTTTTGAATCTGAGATTTCAAGTGCACAGACACCTCCTTCAGTAGAGGAATATGAAAACACCTCTCTAGTGAAAAAATTTACTACAGGTCAGTATACTCAAGGTAAGACATTTTAGGCGGCATTTACAGAGGAAAAACTTGTTTTTTTATGCAGGATGACTTTAAGTCTACGTGCAATCTAATTTTAGCTCAGTTTTTAACTCATGAGGGGAATATTTGGCTCTTTAACATCCACCAGATAATAAAGCTCTGATCTTTCCATTAACATGACAGTTTTGTGTAACTTCTTTGTCACCATGCTGTCTACGTTGCCAGCATGATCTCATCTCAGGGGTTCTACACATGCAGACCCACCACACATCCAAGGAAATGGTGGTCCACTGCATGATGATCTGCAGGGCCCTGTGGGAAAGTGAATCCAATAGTGTGTGGAGGAACTAATCCAAGTTCTCACCTATTTAAATGAAACAGATCACCACCTCAAAGAAAGGGCAAAATCCCCACTAATAGCGGTTAAGGCCTGTGGCAGACCCACACACACACACACACGCACACACACACACACACACAAGCACACATACACACATACACACACACACACACTGAGAAGACAGACAGTGATAAATTGTAGTGGGAAAATCCCTGCTGTATGGATCCTTCAAAGGCAAAAACCTGCAAAGCTCTTCAATGCAGATCCTCACAGCACTTAGAGAAGGCTCACTTTCCCTCCGTAAAGAGAATAAAAACGAATGAGAGCACTGGAAAGTCATTCAGACACTTTATTAAGATCTCAAGTCATAAAGCCACTGGAAAGCCATCAAATCCCCGGCCTTTTGGGCGCTGTGTCCTATGGACAGCAATCAAAAAGCTTGATACACAGCATACATCTGGGATAGTGCTTTAGTGCTGAGACTCCCATATTGAAGTCCAGTTGAGAAAACACTTGCAGAGGTGAGTTGTACCCAGTGTTCCTGGTGAGCCAGTCGGTTCGGTCCTCGAGGTTTTCTTCCAACTACAGCTGCAGAAAGCTGCAAACTTTTCCATAGCGCTGATCTGAACACAAGGGAACATTGGACACATTAGAATTTGAGTTAAAATATCGCCAAAGAACTATTGGCTGCTCAAAGAGTCACCAGAAGTCGCCAGATAGTCATAAAGTATCAACGTACTATATCGTGCCGTTTCGGAGAGATCAGCACCAGCATGCCTGGACAGAGTGTCCTGTTTAACTCAAGGGGCTGGAAAGTTTAAGGTTCAGCAGCATTGCCAAACATGGAAAGAGTATTTCTCGATACAAAATACTTTCATTTGACTCAAGCTGGGCAGACGCTCTGCCTTTTTATTACTACGTGTTTTAGTTGCGTTACCTGCAGATTTGACACTCAAATTGCTCACTTAATAACAGCCTTTCTGGCAGAAATTCATCCCACTCCTAAAATTTGTTGGGGACGTCCAAATTTGGTCTAAGATTGTGTTTATTATGGGTTAAAGCGCCTGCCTGCCTTTAAGTGCTGGTGTTTGGTAGCACAATCTACATTACTGAGGGGGGCCTTAGCCAGGGTTTTAGAAATACTGAAGTTAAGTGTCCAAGTCCAACCGCCTTTTTTCTGCACAGTTTCGTTTTGTGTCCATAATTCTGTGCAGTATATGGAGTAAGCACAAATCCTTTATAGAGATGGATCAGAAGAAACGGAGCAATACCAACGGAAAACCAGGTGGGGGTGTAGAGTCAGAAGTCAAACCATTCGCAAAAATAAAGGAAGTAGTAACTGGGCAATTGAAAATGGTGCAAAATTTGGAGGAGAAAATCTGCGAGTTGGTGAGGGGGTACACCCAGCTCTCTCATCGGCAAAACCAAAGAAAAAAACTTGCCGTTAAGGTGTCGGATCTCATTGAGTGGTCTCCTTTTTGCGCCATTTTTGCCGATTTCAGATGACACAGGAGAATCATCTCCTCTACAGACGCCATGATTGCAATTGCAGATGTCGGTCATTTGCGACACGGCACTTCCCTCTAGAGTATGTATTGTGTAACATCCATAACAACGCTGAAACCAGACGGACATATGAAGGGTAGTACAGGAAACAACGTTTGGTGCAGGCGGACGAATTTCGTTTGGATCCAGAAGTATGAATCCACCTTTAATGTGTATTAAGTTGCGTGTGTTTTTGCCTGTTAAGTAAATATGTACAACATGTATTTTTTCATTGTCAAAGACTGCACTGCACTTACACAATACGATGGCATACTGTCATGTCTAAGCAATCTGATTTTCATTGTGTGCATAAATAAATTGAACCTAAAACACTATGGTATTCCTTCAAATAATCTTAAGTACAACTGATTTAAAAAAATGCTTAGTGTGGGTATGGTGCTTTAAATACTAGGGAAATAAGATTGCTTGGGTTAAAATATGAAAAATGTCCTTACTTTTCAAAAGATTATCAGTTTGAACAGACTCACGCGATTTTTATGTGCTCAGTACATTAAAGAAGTTCATGCATGATTACAGTAATTAGAATACTTCAAATTAGTGACTTTCTCTCCTTGAGGATGACAAACATTTCTATGTCTGCTATGCAAATTGAGTATCCTGTTAATGTGTGGTATTTCGCGGTTTAGTGCTCGTGCAGACAGGCAGAAACGCATGCTGGCGTAAATACATCTTTACACACACACTGAGACAGACACACAGCTTTTTACAGCCGTTTACCTCTACAGTCACAAAGCAGCTGGGATATTTTTACAAGCTGCACACATGGAGAGAAATGCTCACTTCAGATCATTCACTTGTATTGAGCAATGATGACAAATAGCACAGCTATGAGAGCAGTTTGACTCAGGAAGACCCCTGTAGGTCTGGATTTGTAGTTGCTTTCTCCTCACCTTTCTCCATCTCTGTTAATTGGGCTTAGTGCTGCCCATGGCGAGTTTGATTTGTTTAGAGAAATAAAAACAAGCCAGAGGTTTTTTTTCCATTACACCAGAATGATAAGCCATAGCTTATTTGGGCACTGGAGTATGGAATGGTAATGCAAGACTAGTATTAGGACAATGGCAGCATTATTTTGCCAGTGGCATGGCTGTCAAAAGGTGGTCAAGATTATCACGTCATTGGTTTCTTTTTAAAAATGAAAACACTTTGATTTTAGTGCCCTCAAAATTTAGATACTTCTTTTTTTCCCTATTTTGATTACCTGAAGAACCACAGACCTACCTCAACCAATAGACAAAGTTGCTAGGATATTAGCTCTTTGTGGTTATCTACTAGATGTTGAAATATAATATAGCAGTTTATTGTATTTATTTTGATATTTACTGCTGGTTCCCATCTATCATATCTCTCTGCACCATTTTTTCCTTGTTAGTAAATGTTCATAATGTTAAAACTTTATTGACGCATTGTCAGAAAATGTTCATAATGTTAAAACTTTATTGACGCATTGTCAGAAAATAAAGATGAACACTTTTCTGTGTGCAACAACATTTGCTTGATTAGCGTTTTGTCGATCCAGGACATATTGCTTGGGAATTAAATGATTTAAAGAGGTTATTGTTAAGCCCCCTTTACCAATCTATACAGATAGTATCCATGTAAAATGAATGATTACAGTCATTAAGTCCAATTTTTTGCATTATTTACGGCTGAAAATTTGAGATTCAAATTTCTGACACTAAACAAGTCACCTACTATTTCTCTACAAAATGCGAAATAAAGGCAGGGAGGCTGGTCAATGTTGCCACGCCTCAGTAGCATCCTTTAACACTTCCTCCTGCTCTCTTGGGTTACACAGCTGTCCCATAAAGCCATCCTCTTCCCATCCCTGTATAATGCATCTTTTTCACTGTGCAGCTCTGTCCGTTTGTCTGAGACTTGTAAAGATTTACTTTAACCAGATGCTCTCTACCTTGTTAATTTCAGCCCATTTGTCCCATTGTAGCTCGGCTCATTTAATAAGATTTGCATGGCTGAACATGAAGTCAACAATTCAAGAAGCTATCCACAACTATGCGTGGTAAGTCCAATTCACTGGAGACTTTTACCCACTCCCAGCTCCTTGCACCTTTGTCTTCATCTTCTATATGGACTGAAAATGTTCCCGTCTGCTATTATCCAAATTACTTTTCCATATTTTGAAGTGAAACCTGTAGAATTCAAGGCGAGGCACTAAGCTACCATTGTGGCTCTTGGTGGCTTTTTCAAGTTGAAATTCAAAAACACTTCTGTTAAGAAATCATTTATAATATCCTCTGTGTGTATGACATAAAAAAAGAGGAAAAATATGATTGCCAGGATCATTTTTGTATCTTCCTTCACTGTTTTCTCATCTGTGAAACGGGTCATGAATCTTGAATCTTGCTAGCATTAAATTAGCGTTAGCTTTCTGGCCTGCAGCTGGGGTACTACGAGTTGACCAGAAATACCGTCTGTTGCCAGGTTGTATATAAGGTTGGTCCTATTTACTGGAGCAGTGAACCTTACGGGACAGGAGTTATTGTTCATGATACTACCGTTAGCGCACCGAGCTGCCATTGAACTTCTATGAAAAACCTGCGACGGCTGCAATTAGCTGCGCCAGTGCAGCCAAACTCAAAGTTGGGGACAGTTTCATATTTTACCATGAAGTGCGGCCAGATAATGCCCGCAGCCAATCAGGTTTAGAGAATTGTGACTCCTGTGACATGTTGACCTATGTTTGCAAAGAATTTCTCATGGAAATATGAACTCTTGGCCGCAGAAAAATGTAATTATTGTGGCGTTTGTCAAACCCTAGGTGTTAGTCATAAAGATATTTTGAATGGTCTTAAAAATGTTCCATTGTTCCATGTTCCATTTTCAGGGGGAGAAATGACAGTTTGTCGCTCAGCTCTACAGCATTGCACAGCACACTTCTTGTGTTTACTTTTTGCACACAGGTCAGAGTCACCGTGACCTGGCTGGATGCAGGCTATAAGGCTGCTCACTATCGCCGCCTTCCTTGAGGCCGAGGTACTGCCTGCCTCAAGCCAGGCATTTCCCCTGTGGATTTATGTCACATCAATAAGATGTAAATATTACACACATACGTAAAATACATTACTGAACACCATGGAAAAGAAGACGTATGCTTTTATTACATAAAAGTGTCCCCAACCATCATATGGAAACATACACAGAAATGGGAACAAGCACGCGCCATTTGCACGCGCTCAATCCAGTTTGTGAGTGATTGCGCAATCTGGAGGGAGGCTCGGCTGTCCGTGCCTCACCTCTCCTCTCCGAAGAGACTCCGTTTATTTAAGCAGGAAATACAGAATTTTCTGCCATTTTTAATATCAAAATGGTCAAAATACATTAAGAACCACAACAAAATCATAGTCCAGAGGACAAATATTAATACCTGTGTTTTTTTATTATTTCGTTTCTTTTTCCTCTCATGATGACTACACGTCACTGATATAGGACACCTCGTTGAGCATGGGGTTAAAAACGAGAGGAACGGGGCAGCCGGTGGCACAGTGGTTAGACCAGTCACCCCATGTAAAGAGGCTGAAGGTCCTCGAGGCAGCGGCCGTGGGTTCAACTCTGATCTGCAGCCCTTTGCTGCATGCCCTCTCTCACCCCATTTCCTGTTTGTCCTATGTAATAAAAAATGGAGTTGGATAAACCGCCAAAAAAACAATCTTAAGAAAAAACCCCGAAAGGGAAAACTAGTCATTTTTATCTAATTATATCTCTTGATGAGCTCTTTCTACCGCCAAATGCAATAAGATAGAAAAAAATAAATGTTTATTAAGTATATTGTCACCTTCATGTTTAAAACATCTCATCTCATCTTCAGCCTCTTATCCGGGGTCGGGTCGCGGGGGCAGCAGCTCTAGCAGGGGACCCCAAACTTCCCTTCCCTGGGCCACATTAACCAGCTCTAACTGAGGGATCCCGAGGCGTTCCCAGGCCAGTGTGGAGATATAATCTCTCCACCTTGTCCTGGGTCTTCCCCGAGGCCTCCTCCCAGCTGGACGTGCCTGGACCACCTCCCTTGGGAGGCGCCCAGGGTTCATCCTTATTAGATGCCCGAACCACCTCAACTGGCTCCTTTCAACTCTAAGAAGCAGCGGCTCTACTCCGAGTTCCTCACGGATGGCTGAACTTCTCACCCTATCTCTAAGGGAGACTCTAGCCACCCTTTCTGAGAAAACCCATTTCGGCCGCTTGTACCCACGTATGTATGTTTAAAACATGAAGTTGTAATATTAAATATTCATTCAATCATCTTCAACCGCTTGTCCCTGTCAGGGTCGCGGGGAGCTGGAAGTGATCCCAGCTGACATTGGGCGTGAGGCCGGGTACACCCTGGACAGGACGCCAGTCCATCACAGGGCACATAGAGACACACAGAGACAGACAACCATTCACATCTACGGGAAAATTAGAGTCATCAATTAACCTAACACGTGCATTTCTTTGGACTGTGGGAGGAAATCGGAGAACCCGGAAAACCCACGCAGACACGGGGAGAACACGCAAACTCCACACAGAAAGGCCCCAGCTGTGAGGCGACAGTGCTAACCAGTACACCACCGCAAAGTACACTCATTTTTTTCGTTTTGGCTCTCCTGTGAAGTTGGCCAAATGTCATATATGTCCCTCTAGTTCTCAAACCTCAAGTATGTGATTCCAGCTTGTGTACATATATTACACATGACATTTCCATATGGGACGGTTTGTCCAGTTATTGGTGCGCTGTCTGTTGATTTGTAGGTTTCTTATGTGTCTCATTGTGCCAAACAAGGATGAATTAGAGATTACTGAGACAATGAAATATTTTATAACACCATATAGCATACACTTCAGTACGCCGGGACACATTTTTTTTGTCATACAGACAACTATAAAACAATACTGAACATATGTAAAGGATCAGATCACATTTAATATTATTGTTATCTCAGGTCAGATCTCAAATGACTTCTCCTTTATTGTTCAGCTCTTTGTAGCGCTTTTGAAGATGAGTCATGCTTGTAAATGCAGCCATTTTACTGGCTTGGATATTGGCTTACAGTAACTCATCCTGCACTTCATTATGGAGTTGGGCAGAAACTTACTCAGTGGCGTGTTATAGTCAAATTGCTTTTTCAGTAACATAAGTATAGTGTTAAAATACTACAGAGAATATGGAGGTTGACTTGGTCACTATCTGAACATGAGTCTGATGGAGGGTTTATCAATTTGGTCATACGAGTTTGGGAATGTTATTTTGGTGCAGTGGCTGGAGGTGTGGTGAGCTATTAAGGCAAAAAGTAAAGGCAAATATAATGATAAGATGAAATACAATCATAATCAAGCACATTTTCAACTCTAAAATATTTTGGGTCACGCATTTTTTTTCTTTCTCCTTTTCTATTTTTTTCCTTAAATCAATGACCCGTCACATGATGATATATATATATATATATATATATATATATATATATATATATATATATATATATATATATTGTAAAGCTAACTTGAAGTAACCTCAAATATTTTGGCTGCCAATTTGAACTATCCGAGCAACTTAGCATGCAAGAGACATCATCATTCCAGCTTAACAATTTCCAGACAGATGGTTACAGATTTTACTGGAACCTTATCGCAATTACATGTCAATACATTTGACTTCTGGGAATCTTTGAACCCCCTAACATTCCTCATTTCTGCATGGCCCCTGTCGCTGTTGTCTCCGTCTTTCCTGACTCCTGGGGCCGACTGGCTGGTATGAAGGGAGGGAGGGTGCCGTCGTTCTCGTTAGCATTTGGGCCATATAAAGCTGATTATATGGAGCTGGCTGTTCCATAAAGCTTCCCTTCATGAGAGATCGCCTGGACAAACCACACGTCCGACTGTCAATAGGACGGCTGTTGCCTGGCAGGCCAAACACAGTTTGTTGGAATGTGAGTGTTTAATCAGAAGACAAATGCCATATTTTGCGCAGTTTGTTTTTACTGCACAGCTGGGTGTGTGTGTTCGTGTGTGAGAAGTAGCATGAGTGAGTGAGTATGTCCCTTTGAATTTGAGCTGAGGTTATATGAACATGCATTAAGCAACCTTTTCTCTTGTTTTGTGCATGTACTGCAAATGTATGCACATGTATGTGTATGTCTCCTTTTGCAGACTAACAATGGTGTGTATAACTGTTTATGTCAGTCTTCTGTGTGTATGTGTGTGTAGAATGGGTGTAAGAGAGTGATTTCTAAGTGCATACACGTTTTTCTTGAATGTTAGCGTGTGTGTAAGAGAGAGAGAGGGGTCGTACTGTATACTATATGGTAAGTTAACATTTTTGAGTGCCGTGCCAGGGGCCAAACGTGGCCACCCATGATGGTTGTGGCGCCTGAAAGTAACACAGCTTGAATCGACAGCAAGACAAAACACATTTGAACCCCGCTGAGTTTCTCTGTAAGGGGCCAGTTAATGGTCCAGTCCTGAAAATACAAACAGCACACAAACAACACACAGTAGCAACCACTGTGTCTGCTTTGCATCTATGCTGCTTTTTCACTGCTGTCTTCAATTCAGAAAAATGTTATTAATAATGAGAACTTATGCATGAAGGACCTCTGAGTAAATGTTCCTTTTGGGAACACTGATTTGACTAACTTCTGATCTGGAGTCCTGACCTCTCATTTTTCATCACCATGTTTACTGGAAGGAAAGAAGAATAATTATTTTTAATGAACACCACTTGTGCTGCAGTCAAACAGCCAGATTTTTTTTTAAAAGTATGCTGACATCACTTTGTGAAATTCTCATGTTATCTGTAAGCAATGGAGCCTTAATGCACAGGCTCAGGGGGCTTAAAGAAATACGTTGCTGATTTTATTCCAGGTTTGTGTCATGGTAATGTGGGCAGTTCCCGAGGAGATTTGCCGATATTACGTTAATGTTGAAAGACTACCGTTAAATTATATGCTTATTAACTGTATATATGAATTGTAGCAATTTGGTTCATTCAATATAATTATGAGCCAATAGTACAGGCTATTATTTATAAGAATGGCAATGTATGCTTAAGTCATGTAGCCACTATTAAACCTCAAATTCTTCCACATAGGCCTAAGTCAGTTATTAGTGCAAATAGAATAGAAACGAATAGAAATACTTTATTGAACCCAAGCTGGGAAATTGCAAAACAAAGTCACTAACAGCAACACCGTGGCAGATTCATGATAAGCACCATGGATAACTCTACACATCAAATAAGAGAGAGATATTTTATTCTACTCTCTCACACAATATTGGCAAATGAAATGGAAAGAACACCCAATATTTTTAACCACCTAAATGCTGGAAAACAAACATGAATTGGCATGTTTTTAATTGAAGAGACTGATCTTTTTGTGATGCTGCTGCTGCGTGCATAGGCCTACCTGGTTGATGTTGTCTGGACGTATTGCTGACATATTGTCTTATATTGATGAGTTTTGTATTTTGTTGACTGATTAGAATCCACTACATTAATTATTTGTCGCTGACCATTGATGGGGGTTTTTAATTAATGTTGCCATAATGACATCAGCACTTTTCTGAGAAGTTGAATTTTCAACTGGAAGCGCTCGGAGTGGGCGCACAAAAAAGGCCATGTGCTCGCTAGGTCCAGTGCCTTTTGTCTAAGCTCTATGCTCAATGAATGAGCAGATGTCTGTCCTCCACAGAGCTGGGTCTGTCTGACGTTCCTGCCTGTAATAGGGAATAAGTCATAGAGTGTGGTCTTTACCTACTCTGTAAAGTGTCCTGAGATAACTTTGGTTATGATTTGGCACTATAAATAAAATCGAATTGAATCGAATTGAATTGAATTGAATTGAATTGAATTGAATTGAATTGGGAACAATTCAAAAAAGATGCTGGAGCTGAGAACAAAAATGTGGGAAGGCCATTTTATAGTTGATTTCTAATTATACATAGTCTGTTTAGTCTCTGTTCGCACTATCATTGCTAATAGCTGCCTTTTCTCACTGCAGTTCCGTATATCATGCTAGCTAGCCAGAGCTGGATTGTTTGTATAGGGCAAACTACTTCCTGCATTGTAATTTTTTGATTGAATATAGATACTGAGTTGCAGAGCTGTTTAATATGGACATGATTCCGAGAGATACTGGGCTGCGACTTAGTGATGGATAAAATTGAACAAACAAATCTTTTTGTATGTACCCTGTCAGCCTGTGGAACATACAAAGTGCTTATGAATCCCTGATTTTTCTCATTCAAACTGCCCACACATCCACTGTTATCGTAACATTCTGCAATCGCTCAAAACACAGGTAGCAAGACAACCAATGAATGAGCAGGAATCGTTGTCTCGACCATCAATGAGTGACTTCAGTCCAGACAGCTTGGCAGCTACACTCTGAACGAGAACAAATGAATGTTCGCTCACAGTGGGACGTCTGCTGTTTGGCCCCTCAAAAGTTTATAGGTCAGTAATCTTTCTGTAACATTGTATTGAGCTTCCATAGTCTACCTTCATAGTGGCATGCTAAATAAATACATATTTTATCTTTATTATTGTAAGCTTACACATGATGATTGGTAATGCAATGAAGAGACGTTTAGTCGTATGTGCATTTACTATATCAGAGTGTCATGAACAAACGGACACCATATTTTGCAAAAATAATCAAAACTCAAAACATTAAATACACCCATCACTACTGTAACATAAACACCATGATAAAACATTGCAACCTAATACAACACCACATACAGATGTCCGTCCTCCACAGAGCTGGGTCTGTCTGACGTTCCTGTCTGTTATAGGGAAGGTTTTTGTTGCCTCCGTACTCTACGGGGGAATTGTTGGGTCTATGTAAATCATAAATAAGTCATAGGGTGTGGTCTTTACCTACTCTGTAAAGTGTCCTGAGATAAATTTTTATTATTATTTGGCACTGTAAATAAAATTGGATTGAATTAAATTGAATACTACACTCCAAAGAAGAAACTGACGCCATATTTTGCAAAAATAATCAAAGCTCAAAATATTAAATACACCCATCACTACTGTAACATAAACACAATGATAAAACATTGCAACCCCATACAACACCACATACAACACTCCAAAGGCAGCTCAAAACTGCAATCTGTAACTTTCAAACTAAAGCAAAAACTTCAAATCGCCATTATGGAAAAGCCTCACAAAAGCTAATATAACATTAATTGTATTTCATTAGAACTCAAAAACTTGTGAAATGCATTTGCACAGGATAATTACATTGACAGATATCATGCATTAGAAACCTGTCACTGCATTTAGTTACAAGACATCAAGAAAAGTATAAACCCTGCCTTGAAGAGAACTTAAAAAAAGGAAATTATGTTTTCGATTTGTGTGGGATTACTTTTAACAAGGGACATCTGTCTTCAACAAAATGTGGAAGGCCATTTACGCTCAGATTTTTACTGAACAAATAATAAATATGGGAGATTTGCACTGGATTAGAATCATACCTGACCTTTGCAATTACTACATAAGAGCAGGGATTTTGGCAGAGATATTGGTATGAGACTGTATTTTTTTTTGTTCCAATTCTTATGAAAGATGTAGGATAAATAAGTGTATGAAGGCTTTTTATGACAATTTTTCCTTAAATACATTTAAGGGTCTTAGGGCGGTGGTGCCAGGTAGCCTGGGTTGGCTTCTGTAGATTCTGAGGGCTTGTTATTTATTCCATACTTACATTTTTTTTTTCATAGAATATAGCGGAATTTGGTTCTGTAATTGATTGTTGATTATTTTGATTTGAGACAGGCTTGTGATGACAGCCTGGAGAAATAAATAACATTGAATTCATACAAGCATTTCAACAACAGCCACAACTATTGCAGCCAGGGACTTAGAGAAAATATGCATCTAAATCAGTTCCACACTGAACATATAAACAGTATTTAGCATGATTAGATACACCAACCCTGGAATGGATGTGGATAATGCTTGGCCTAGTCTCCTGAGGTTGTTGTGAGTTGTCCAAACCATGAACTGTTCAGTTGATGTCTTTTTACATCCTGATAAGTCCCGATTCTGGCCGGGAAATTACATTTGCTTGAGCATCTTCGCTGGAAACGATCCGAGTCAGTTAGTCTTCGTCTGGGATGCTGGCCCAGCACTCTCTAACCACTGCTCTGTTTCTGAGGTGAGGGGAATAAATAACTGCCTATCGGAAATTTATTTTCCCAGTCAAGAAGTTCAGACCTTTTACAGGAAACATTCTTTTTCACTTCCCACCGGACCTGAATAACCTCCGATTGTGTATTTTGTCTGTGTGTATGAGGTTGTGCATATTAATGTGTGTTTGTGTGATTATTGGATGGTCCAAACTCATGACCCAAGGTCGAGCTTGCTTCAAGCCACGAAAAGCATGAATCCAAAACCACTGGGGTTCAGCAAGATACACAACAATGCTGACCATAAATATTGAGAAAGAAACACCCCCAAAAACACTTGGAATGCTCCATGTTTGTGGGTGTACCAAACAAGAAGAAGAATTAAACATTGATGCATAATTCTAATAATATTCCTGTATTTTCTATGCTAACAGTCCACATAGTTGGATATATTAGCTTGTTTTTCTCCTTCAGAAGAAGCCATTTGTTGCCATTCCATTTAGTCCACCATGAAAACTAACCTAAGAGAGACACAATCCATCACAATAACCATGAAGAGAGCTTGTTTATCCTCACTCCACTGTGCTGAGTTGTGTTTTCATATCAGTGCTGCGTGACGCTAAGCTCCGCTTCCTGTCAGTCACTCCATGCCCACAGGAAGAAACAGAAGCTCTGCAGGAAATTAACCCTTGAAAATGTGTAACTTTGTGGATTTTGGCTTTTGGATCCAAAAGTGTGATTTTTTTTTCTTTAAAGCAAGCCTGCAAATGTTATCCAGCCAATACCAAATGAAATAGTCCATGGGAGAGACTAAAGCTGGTTTTATACTTGATGCAATTGGGCTCAACAGCAGTCCTGGTGTGTACAGTGAAGGTTGTAATTTCAGACACTGATAGCACCACTGCATCATGCCTTAACATGCTTTAATTATATTCCCCACGGTAACCGTGTTAGAGTCTTTCTTCTACTTTGTGATATAGAGTGACGTGGGCTATGCACATTATAAAACTGGATTATATCAAGGTAACATTTGTTTCACCTAGGGCTGCCCCCAAATAGTTGACCAAGCACTGGTTGACCAAAAATCATTAGTAGACCAAATTTCATTGGTCGATTGGTCGCAGGAAAAAAACAACAACATTTGGAGCTGTGGCTTTTAATTTGAAGGGTCAGATACAGGTAGTTGTGACACTCACTTACTGTCAGTGTTTTTTTTTTTAACACGACAGCTCCCTCGGCGGTACATCGCACTTAGACAGTTAACTATTAATAGCCAATCCTGTCGGGAAAGACATCTAAAATGCCAAGAACATGCAAACTTTGCAAGAAAAACTCTGCCCATTACACGTACACGGCGAAATATGACCTACCACTTTAAAACATGTTGTGACGTTAGCCTAGCTACCTGCCCATGGCGGCCATTCCGACAGTCTCCTTGCTGATATTTTTTAACACATTCAGAATTAGAATCTGAAATAATTTGCAGGTTTCATTAACAGGCTACAGACTTACAGCGCACGGCTGTGCACACTTAGCAGTTATTGATTATTTTGAATTATGTTGTTCAGTCGCTGAGGCTATACTTGGGGGGTTTATATAAATATATATACTGTATATATATGCGGCGATTAGTCGACTATTTACTCTAAATGACAACCACTGGTCAACCAGGGAAGTCCTTGGTCCTTGGGCAGCCCTAGTTTCTGAGGGGGTGCATGTCAGCTTCGGCACAGCTTACCTATCACTGTTTTCTCATTGTTGTTGCCCTTTCACACAAGTAGCACACAATAGGAGAGAGTCCATGTAAGATTCGTTCTCACTTCCTGGAAATGACTGACAGAAGTTCCCTAAATTCTCATCGTCTCTTCACTGAGACATTCTCATTGGCATTTTGATGTAAATCACCCTTCGTTTTCTTCCAGTTTGTGCATGAAATGACATCAACACACCCACTCACTCACTTACCGTGAATTCATCGGACAATGACCTGCTCTACTCACCCATGTGCTCAATCTGACATTACACAGACTCTGTACCAGGGAGCTGGCAGGGTAAAGTCTGTAAAGACCTTAAAATTTCTTCTAATTTATGTTGTCTGTATGTTGTTGTTTCTGGAGTTTTGTAGCAAAAATAATTTCCCACTGAGATTATTAAAGTATTTTGATTCTGATTCTGATTTAACGTCCGATCAACTGGTTCAGACATTTGTGTTCTCACATACAGCTCCTCGGGGTATGTCTGAATAACTTCAGGGTTGCAGTTCATGTGTGAAAGGGGCTTTAGACATGGCGACTACGTACATTCTGTATGTCCGAAGCCACACTGCAACCCCTTTATACACAACTCTAAATATTCGGCTTGAAACAAAACAAACAACGGCCGAACATGTGAACAATTACGATAACCTCTTTCGTCAGTTAGACACCTTTTTCATCCATAAGAAAGAGGTAAAATGACAATTACGTTGTTTTTTAAAAACTCAGATCAGTTCAAACAACGGGGAACGTGGCACTGCAGTGCTGTAGAAATAAGAGGCTTAGACCGGCTTAGTCCTGGATATCAGATTTTGAAAGGGTGTTACGTCGGATGGCTTACGACTCCTCAGCCATGCTAGCAGCTCTGTGAGCCTGTACTTAGGCGGTGCATTTGGCCTGATGCTAATATCGGCATGCTGGCTCACAATGACACTGCTAACATTCCAAACTTTAGCAGGTAGTGTTTACTTCCAATGACTTGCAACACTATAGAATACTCCCTTGAAGAAATAAATAACTTTGTTACATTGAGAAAAAAAAGTATCTTTCACGACTGATGATGCTGCTGGAGGAAATGTTTGGGCATCTACAAAGTTTGAATGTGTGAATGTATTTGAATGTACCAAATTGCATCGTAATCAATCCAGTAGCTATGGAGATATTTCACTCAAGCAAAAATGGGTACCAGAAAAAAAATGTTGTTTATATGTTTCTGCAAACCACAGAAATGTCGATATGAAATGTAATTGGCACCCTTTTTCGTGTGTATGAGACGTACCACACTTTCAACTGGCTACAATGAAAAACCAAAGAGATCAATATGACACGTTCAGAGCAAGTGCTCTGGAAGTCAGATGATGTAGCTGTGGTGGTGGATGGTAGGGTCATACACACACCGGACTTTTACCCAGGAGACTGCGGTTCGTCTCCCGTTTGTGTCCCATCCCATGTAAAAGTGAAACTCAATCACATAACAAGTGCGTGTATTTGAACTCAAACCACACGCTTTTCCCGAACCTCACCAAGTAGATTTGATTCCTTAACCTAAGTAACACGTTTTTGTTTGAATTCACAATCTTAACCACATGTTTCAAATTGTGGAGCGTTGAAAAGCGTTGGGTTGCGGAAACGTTAAGATTCAATGTATCTGTGGTTTGCAGAAACGCACAATGCCAAGGCTTTTTTCTGGCAACTGGGTTGTTGGTAGTCTGACCGACCAACAGAATGACTAAAGATGCCATCCATCATCATTCATATAATAGTGGATAACAACTCGACAAATAACTAGGCCATTGTGAAACAGTTCATAAACCCATTCAATCAGATAGTCTGAAGTTTTATCCACATGTTTTTTCATTCATATTTTTTATTGATTTTCTTCTTTATAGCACCTTTCTTCAGCCAGGGCAGTAATATAATCCAAGGTCTGTTAAACTCAGGTTTCAAAATGATGAAAAAAATAAGTGCATGAACAAAAATCCATGTACATTGCAAAATAACTGAGAAAAGCAGAGGTTCAGTAAATGGGCTGTATCCCTCCTTGACACTGATATCCTTCAGCAGTGTAAAATAAATGGCTCCAGTAATGTCTATTCAACATTTCTCTTCCTCTCCCTCCTGCATTTTTACCAAGCCAGGAAAACCACATGCACAGTCTATATGATCTAACCCATATCTAAAGACAATACAGGCTAGCCTCTCGACCGGAGCGCCAATAGGGCTTTTGAATGGCAGTCAAGAGAGATCATGTTTTGTATCCCATTTAGCGGTTTGGGAGAGGAAATACGCTGCCGGAAATCAAAGAAGTGTCTTTGTGGAAACAAAGATCATCTGTCTCTGGTCTTTTCTCTTTTGACAGCGAAAAAGAATGTCTGAGGGTTGTGATTAATGAAAGTATGGCGAGGGTACACTAAGTCAGGAAACATGCATACACACTCGCTCGCAGTCAAACGGAGCCCAGACACCTGGAGGAGGCATGGATGTAATATCCATCACAGTGAGAGGAGATGACACATTCTCTGCAGTGAAACGTTAGCCCCAACCAGCCGGCTCAGCTGTGTGGCCTGGGGCATTTGTCTCTGGCAGGGACAACACACACACACAAACACACACACACACACACACACACACACACACACACACACACACACACACACACACACACACTGATGCTGGATGAGCTTCAACTGTCATCAAAAAGTGAGGATGGAATCGTAGTTAGTGAGAATAATGGTTTTATTATTACAGTGAGGTAATGGCAGGTGGAAGAACCAATGTCACACACACACACACACACACACACACACACACACACACACACACACACACACACACACACACACACACACACACACACACACACACACTCACTCTAAATCACTATACACCTGTTCACATAGACATAGACACACCCTTATTCCTATGCATATGTCTACACCATAGAGAAACACACACACACACACACACGCACACGCACACGCACACGCACACGCACACACACACTGTAATGGAAATAATAATAACTTTTTACTACAATTTTTTGGAACTTAACACGACATCCAGAGAACAGCAGCAGCTGAGCGCGCTCACAAGCACACACTGCTGGGGTTCAGCGTGAGGGTTTGGAAGAGTGCTGCGCTTCCCTGCAGGAAGCAGAATTAAGAGTGAAATTGATGGACGCCGAATTCCTCTCACCACTCTGTCATTACTCTACACATTATTGGTGTTGATACTGGAAGAATTTGAAGCTGAAAAGTTGCTCCAGAGCCACAGACAATCACATTGGTAGAGCTAAACCTCAGCGGGTGGAGCTGTAGAACCACAGCCCGCTCTCTCCAGTTGTTGGCTGTGCCGATGTGCCACATGTTGCACACAGGCCAGGGTGTGGAAACCGATGGTAAATGGATGATATGATTCACAGCAAATCTTTATCGGCTGATCGTCAAACAATCTAAAACTTTATGTTTTGACCACAGAAAGGTAAATTTGAGGTACAGCCCTTAGATTTTCCAGAAAAAATGCCAGCCCATTCTCATTCACAAGGGCGTCAATTACCTCCGTTTTGTCACGGCTCCCGGCATTTGGCACCCCAGACACACTAGATTTTCAACTGTAAACCCGGCCGCAGTGATATAAGATGCTCAGAGTACATACTCCAGGATTAAGAGCGCCAAACTCTGCTTAAGCAGGTATGTTGGGTAGGTGAATGGACAAACACTGGAATTTCACCAAGGAGGAAGCGGTATGTGTCCCATTCGTGTCCCATGTGTCACTGTAGTCACTTTAGAAAGGCCCCTATTTTAATCCCGTACACAATCTCCTTTTCCCCCTCCCTTCTTTCCTAACTCTAACCCAGTGTTTGAGGTAACATGTTACAAGGTAACAAGTTAGAAAACTACTTGTTGTAACGAGTACATAATTAGTTAGTTTTGTCCAGGCCAAAAACCAGAGGAGATGGTCTCTTTTCCATCTGGGCTCCTCGGCTTTGGAGCGACTTGCCCGAGGAGATAAGGCTTGCTGGATCATTGACTCATTGTTTAAGTTGCTTCTAATATATATATATATATACAGTATATACAGTATACTGTATATATTACCTTTTATCATCTGTTAATTTTCTTTTATTTTTAGTCATTTGTCAATCTACTTTTTAAAAAAATCTATCATTCATCTTGTGTATAGATTTGTGTATGCTTTTGCTTTGTCCAAACAATTTTATAAACAATTGTTTTTAAAGATGCTACACAAATAAAGTTAATTATTATTATATGTATTTATTAGGGGTATGTGATGAGTTGACATCAGGACGGGTTGAAAGTGCATTTGTTTTATTAGAATAAAACAAATGATAATGTTTTACTCAACAATGGAACCAATGATGGTGATAACATGAACTCCTGACAGGTTTGGATTCCATGCACTTTTAAAATTGTAGAACTTTATAATGCATCATTCTCTCATAGTATCTATAATTTCCTGTGAAGTGATGTCGTGTTGGCCAGAGTCAGTGAACCAGATTCAACTCTGTGGAGTTGAATCTGGTTCACTGAAAGACAGCTGTGAACGGGTCCTAAGAATGGCAGACATACACACACAATTACAGTACACATCCATACACTCACATGCACACACACACACACACACACACACACACACACACACACGCACGCACGCACGCACGCACGCACGCACGCACGCACGCACACACACACACACGCACTAGTAGGATACATTTTAGCAATCTGATGGTCTATCTGCACCGGTAATAGCCAAAGAAACACAGACATAACTAGACTGATTTATCTGTAATGATGGACTGACAGACATACACACACACACACACACACACACACACACACACATGCACGCACACGCATACACACACAATAAGATGCATTAAGTGTGCTGAACAGTTAATTAATTGAAGAAACCTGTAGCTGAGCAGGCAACAACACATTCCCTTCTCTTATGTCAAGTGTAGTGAGCACAAAGGCTGCACTAAAATCAGTCTCAGATCCTGAAGGTAGTGTATCTTATGACTTGCAGTTGGCTCTGAGCCCTGGCTGGGCTGAGAAGCACTCATCCACACTTGAAGCTGTGGGACTCGGAGCACAATGCCAGGCTGTGATCTTGACACCAACTGAAGCTCTGCACTGCCATCTTCTGGCTTTGCACATGCTATGATAAGGATTCAGAGAAACACAATAATCGTACATCAGTGATTGAATGTCTATCTTTAGTATTTTAAAGCAGGTAGACTACACACTGTGTCGACATTGTAGATGTGCAAAATCTCTCCGTCAAAGCAACCCATGAGAACAAAAGTAACAACTTGTCATTTCCATTTGACCTAATGAAAAACACATGTTCAAGGGAAGTTGAGAGAGGCTGCAACAACGGTGGTGAGATTTAGAAGCAAAACCTCTAATCTTTCTCTCACGTTTCGTCCAATTGGTGCAGACCCCCCCCCCCCAAACAAAACTACCCTAAATAGTTCAATATTGAACAGACACATTTCCACATTCCTCAGACTTTAGATTAAAAAAAGAATCTAATCTAATCTAAAAATAAATTATTGGAATGATGGAACCAATAATGTTGACAAATATCCTGTATTTCTGACTCCACATCCATCTCTGCTCTCCCCCACTACAATGTTAATGAACGGGTAGTTTCTTAAACAGATGCTGATGATCAGCAGGCTTTAAAAAAAGGGCTTCATATTTTCATATTCATTCACATCAGTGAATCATGCATAAAGTAGTCTCATACACTGGGAGAAAAGGACAATCGTGAGAAGACATTACATGCCTGAGACCCTTAAAATGATGATTTACTAACATAAAAGTTAAGATACTCTGTTGGCTTGTTAGGACAAATAAACAGGAACAGTCAATGATTCCATGTGCAGAACTTTTTGAATGATATGGTGAGCCTCTATGAAGTTGTGAAATATGGAGGCATGGTACGAGTTGCATATGGGAAAAAAAACTTCTTTTGTGCCCCCTCCAATCCTGAAATCGGATCTGCAGACCCTGTTTTCTCTACAAATATTTACAGTATTTATCAAAGGAGGTTTAACTCTGCAAGATGACAACCATAACCAACTCAAAACAACCTACATGTCCTAAAATTACAGAATTACATACCACTGCAGCCGGGGAATGACTGTAACCGCACTGTAGCAGCTTTCTACCTAATGTATGCTGTATAGAAGAAGAAGAGGAAGAAGAAGAAGAAGAAGAAGAAGAAGAAGAAGAAGAAGAAGAAGAATTCCCTTTACTTATCCCGCAAGGGAAATTCATTTTTTTCACTCTGTTATTATTATTATACAGGTTACACACACACACACACACAGGCCCGTAATACACACACATGCACAAACAGGACCTATATACCAGCAATTAATGGAGAAATGTCAGAGTGAGGGGGCTGCCAATGCCTCAGCGCCCTGAGCAGTTGGGGGTTCGGTGCCTTGCTCAACAGCACCTCGGCAGTGCCCAGGAGATGAACTGGCACTTCTCCAGCCACCAGTCCACACTTCATTCATGGTGCACACAGAGATTCTAAATACAGGCCGTGTACATTTCTCTGTGGATTGCATGGTTTAATACTGTCACAATATTATTATAGCACCTCCACCTGTTGTATAATAAATAAATAAAAGACATGGAAATCTCACTGTTTAGAATATAGGATCTTTAGGGTTAAGGAAAGTCTGTGGTCTTACATAATAAAAATAACACTGAACATAATCCAGGCAGCAATTACATTTCTTTGAAAATCTATTTGCAAAAACCAGTTATGACATAAAGGTAATTTCTTGTGGAGGAAGTAAACAATGATGCTTTAAATGAGTCTGGGATTTAAACCCACAACCTTCACATCATCACCTTGTTGTTCACTGTGTCCTCTCAGTGACTCTGCAGATAGAGCCACATTTTAACCGAGGTATACACTACAGACACACCTCTTCACTGATCTTTCAGCAGGTTTTTGTACATCACATTTTTTATTCTTTCATCCAGGTTCCTTTTATATGGGGTCTGAGGTCAATATTCATGAACGATTCAAAACATGCTGAAAAGATTCTTTGCAGCCTTAACTTTGACAAAAAGGAAAAGTAACAGGAGACAGAATAACAGGTGGGGACAATTTGACCTGTAGGTCAGCATACATTATGCAAACACAGTCTTCTTCTATGCTTACATGCGTGCATCCATCCTTGATTCGAGCTCCAGTCCACCTTGTAACAATCTGTCCACGCTGTGCATCAAATCACCCATTCCAGGCGGTGATTGAAACAAGATGGACGTAGCACTGGGAGGACGATTTGTAAAATACATGGCAACAAATTATTTACAGGGATCCTTGCCACCCAAAAAACATTCACAGGGAAAGGACCTGGGGTTTTTACTGGGATGAATAAGACTTTTATGAGATGTGATGGACAGATACAGAGCTGAGATTTATGGCTCTGGTGCGTCTGAGTTGTCGGAAGGGATACATTAAGGGGAAAAAACTGAGGGAGAGATACATGAGGAATAAAAGTAAGGGGTGAAGAGGAGGAAGAGGGGAAATGGGAGAAAGACAAAAGAGAAAAAGAGTGCTTTGGGGATTCATGAATCCGTTTCTTTTCATCCCCTGCCATTATCTTAAAGTCAAATAAAAGAGCAGTGAGGAGTGGTCACAGTACATTCCTGTGAATCTGATCTGTAATTTGCCCTTGAACACTTGACACTGGCGCTTCTATTACAATGCACTGAAACACTTCCCACATAGTACAGTTACACATCCTACACTTTGGAATTACTGGACCATTGTTCTTGTTCCCTGTAACACATATCTGCAGATGATCAAGAGGAACGTGGAAATCTGTTTTAAAAGAGAGCGGGAAGCACACTGGGTTTTCATGCGTCCACGCCGACGACAGCTATCCTGACTCCACCAGATGGATTGATTCTTATAATTCGCATTTGCTCTGCATATCTATCTGGAAACTCTCGTTTGGTGGTCTTTTTGGGAAAAGGCGAAAAAACTGGTTGCTGATTGGATAAATCATCTATCTATTACAACCTATGTTGGTGATAGACAGGCCAAATCAACCAACCCAATCAACGAAGCGTATGACGTACTAACAGAGCGACGGGACAAAGCTCATGTAGTGTCCTTTTAAGTGTTCATATTGATTTTCAAATTACTATGAAGGTTTTATCTTATATCATATCTACAGTTGAATTGAGTGAGAGAGGTACACTCAGAAAGTAAACAACATGTCGGTAAAGGATATTTACAGTTTGTTTTCGGGTTGTCTGGCCCGTTCGTATGTTTGTACGTCTGTCCGTCTGTCTAATTCATGACCTCAGGAACTATTGGAAGGATTTTACTCAAATGTGGCCGAAACGTCTAAAGAGGAACCATTTTTGTTCAAAGTTCAAATGTCAAAATCACTGTGCCCTCACAAAAAGCTTTTTTGTCCGTAAATCAAGAATTCCTACACTGATTATGACAAAAAATGATGACAATAACAATGTTTACGTGACAACATTTTATTACCAAAAGATCAAAGGTCAATGTGGCAGGCTATATAAGCATGTTTGTAACCTGGTTCTGGTCTCTTGGCAGTAGACTGGGTGCGGAGACAGGGCCGGAGCAGGGATTGGTGGCAGAGGCAAGAATTGCCTTGAACACTCATTCTTTTGTTTTTGATTGTGTGTGACTTTTATTTAAGTGGTGGCTGCCTGTGCTTGATAAAAGGACAATTGTTGTGGAAAAGCAACCTCTTATCACAACCACTCACAGTCCACTTCAATGTGACATAATGTTTCTGTTCAATTCAATAGAATAACTTGAATAGATTCTAAATGGTGACACTAATCTTCAAACTACTGATTGTTTAGATCTGAAGATGTGTGTGAAGCATCCATGTTTCACAAAAATACCCTAATCCCTTTTTATTAAATTCCTTCAAAGTCTTCACTACATCTGTTATGTAAGTCTTAAAAGTTTGGATGTAAACTGCAACTTGACTGGTTGGCGGAAGCATACAACAAGCCAAACCAAACCAATTAGAGAGCAGCAGTTTTACCACTACCTGAAAGATGAATTCTAGACAAAGCAAGTTGCTCCTAAATTTACACTATCAATGACAGTTCCATTAAAGAAAACACATCCACTTAATGCAGCAACGGTATTTGCTGCATGAATATATGTTACAGAGAAAATATATGTAACGTCAGGGTTATCAACAGTAGAGTTCTAAAAGAATTGAGCAAGAAAAAAAGAAAAAAGATAAAAGCTTTTTAGCAGCTTGAATATTTTAGACGACATAAATCAGACAAAAAAGTCTCAAATTTATGATGTGGTCACCACTTGACCGGAGTTCCTTCGTTGTTGGTTAAGATTTCATGCTTGCTAACTTCAAGATATTGCTGTTCCTTAGCTCCTGCCTACTGAAATGATTTCTGTCTCTGGAGCAGCTGTGCGTAAAAGAACGTTTTCTTAAAGTAAAACCTCAACCTTAGAGTGCTAATGAGGCCTAGGGGAGTGTTCTGGGATTGGGAACGGGGCCTTTGGGGGAAAAGAGGCCGGCTGATGGAGGGCAGGGCGGAGAGCGAAAGGCTTGTAAAGCTTGTCTGGGGCTGATGCGGTCTTGCGGCGTTTCACGGAGGCTGATGTTAACTGCTGCAGCGAGGTGGAGGGTCTGAGCCCAGTGTGTTTATCCTGGACGGGAAGGTAGCTGGGTGAAGAGAGAGAGAGAGAGAGAGAGAGAGAGAGAGAGAGAGAGAGAGAGAGAGAGAGAGAGATATGACTGGATGATCCAGGCTCTGACTGCACATGGGTGGGCTTTACAGTACGTGAGAGTTGTACTGACCGCATACATTCATGTGGCGGATGTTCATGCCACCCAACTGACAACAATGTACTCACACATCCATAAGAGACTTCCATATAGGATGTAACTCCACTCCTGCACTGTAAAATCCGTCATTTACAATGGTTTTTGCATTGCCCATAAACACATTTTCTAACATGAGGCTTAGCTTGGTCCAGTTTTCAAATACAACAGTCTGAACATGTGTAGGGACAATGGTAATAGAGCTCTCTACAGCACTTTGTGAGATCTTTGTATGTGCAGTACATACAGTATTACTACTCCTGCTGTAAAACAACAATCCTCACCTTGATTTACTTCCCTCACTCTTTTTCTCATGCATATCTGGGTGGTGCACTCCATCAGGATTCAAAAACCATAAAGTTGCAATGGAGCATGTTTCATTCGACAACACAGAACATTTGTCCACCTCTTCACTGATCTTTCTGCAGGTTTTTATAAAGCAAATTCCGTATTCTTTCATTCAGGTTCCTTTTGTATGGGGTATGAGGTCAATATTCATGAACGATTCAAAACATGCTGAAAAGATTCTTTACAGCCTTAACTTTGACAAAAAGGAAAAGTAACAGGAGACAGAATAACAGGTGGAGACAATTTGACCTGTAGGTCAGCATACATTATGCACACACAGTCTTCTTCTGTGCTTACATGCGTGCATCCATCCTTGATTCAAGCTCATCCAAGCAAGTTTCATTCGACAACACAGAACATCCGTTCATTAACACACCCAGTTCAATGTCCCAGTGCAGGATGGGTCTGTGTGGAGTTTCCTGGTTCCCTGAGGGGGAATCAACTCTTACCTTGAAAAGCTTTACCAAGTTAGCCATTAAGGCAAGGACGCACCAAGGCGACAGTTGGCCAACAGCGAATGTCCGACAACCTGTTTTTTACAATATATATTATATATATATTGAGGGTTTGGTATATTCCAAACCCTCAAACAGGCTCTTAACACAAATTTGGAACCAAATCCTCTGACTCCTCTTTTTGGTCTCCCTCCGTCTAAAAATCTGCCCATTACTACACAACGTGTCTTGCCCTTTATCACCTTGCTCGCCAGACGTAACATTCTCCTAAAATGGAAACTTGTTTCTCCACCGACTCATAATAGTTGGATAGGGGATATTTTACAATGTCTAAGGTTAGAAAAGTTAAGGTTTTCACAGAGGGGATCTTTGACAGCATTCCACAAAACTTGGAACCCACTGCTGGCTCTTATTAGGCAGACGCACTGATGCACTTTACAACTGTTTTACTTTTTCTTTTTTTGCCTGTCTGCAAAATTCATTAAAGAAATTGGAAAAAAAAATGTTTGTGTTTATGTTCACTCCTGCATGGTAAATGTTGTTTGTTTATTGTGTTTCTAGTGTGCTAACTAGCTACCTATAGCATCTTAAATCCATCATGTTACTCTTCTGATTTCTCTTTTGGAATGATGAAAACAGACTACTGCCGACTAGTGTGGTCTGCTATGGTCTATTCAAGTGTGACTCTTTGGGTGAGACACAGACGATGTGAGCAGATGCAACAGGCGGTTCTCTTTTGCCATTAGTTCTATGAACTGCATTTGAAGCGCTTTTATCCAAAACGTTCACCCACTCACAAACACACTAATGCAAGCAGTTTGGGGTTCAGTGTCTCATCCAAAGACACTTTGACATGTGAAGGGGGAGTTGTGTATCGAGTCCAACAATACCCAGCTCTAGTTGGCATGGAATGATCAATACCATTTATTGGACAAAGAGATTTATACTTAAGCCTGATTCATTTCAACTAGAAAACTTTACCAAGTAAAAAGTGTTTTCAGATTGAATCATTCAAATGTAAAAGTTTACTGCACCATTATTGAATGACAGCATATGGCGACAGAAAGAAGAAAAAATAGTATTTATCTGTATTAACATTCAGCAGATTTTTGTATTTATTACATCTTCCTGTATCTAAAACCATGGCAGGCTCCTGTGTTATTCTAGTCTTTGGCAATATTGAGCTCCTTCCTCTTTAAGGCTCATTAAGGCTTTTGGAAAAATGGAAAACATTCTCACACAATATCTCATCCTTCTGGTCTTATCATTACTATAAAGGGATTGAGGGAAATTAAAGTGCCATCACTTCTGTGTCTGTTACAAGTACAATTCATCCCTCATTGTAAGTCTTTAACCAAAGTTATTGGCCTAAATCTAGGCAGAACATTGGGCCCTGGCCTTACCTCCACTGCAGGGAGACCAAGCCTCTTTCGTTGTGGCCATTTGATCCTTTGCACAGATGGTTTTCTTTGAGAAAAGGTGCTGAGTGAGAGCTGAAAAAACAGGTTTATGGTATTAAAAGATACCTGTCTTGCCAAGAACAGGAATGAGCAAACCAAAAGGCTAAGACTGAGAATAGCTTTTATTGAGAGACCTAAGCCGTGAAGGCATATAAACACACACTTTTACATATGAATGCACTGCTAATAGTAATAGCATGCACTTTGTTAACTCATGTTGGGCGGGATTCAGGGCAAAATGACAGAGGTTTCCACTAGGTGTCCACTAAGAGTAGTTTGCACAATAGAGCAATTTCTCTTTGACCCCCATGTCAAAACCGTATACTGTATAAAAAAAAATGGATGTAGCCTCTCAATCGGGGTCCGTTCTCTCAACTTGATCCAATCTTACTCGTCTACTGGAGTCGCCATCTTGTCAGACTTTGACTCCGCCTCATTTCCTCTTACCAAAAAAGGGCATTGATGTGACCGTTGGGGGGAGGGACATACGTCCATCTGGCTGACGTACACCTCCAAGGAGAAGTGAGGGCCAGTGGCTAGCTGTCACCCATGAAGCCGCGCCCCTAATTATTCATACATTTTAACCTCCAATAAAATAAAAGCTAGCCTGGTACAAACCCCCCCCCCCCCCCCCCCCCCTCATGGAGATATGACCTAAACATACAGACTATAATGATTTTTTGTACAAGGCCTTAAATAGGTTTCCATAGGTCACTCGGCTGGGAACCGGAGGGTCGCCGATTCGAGTCCCTGTGTGGACCATGAATGAGTGTGGACTGGTGGCTGGAGAGATACCAGTTCATCTCCTGGGCACTGCAGAGGTGCTGTTGAGCAAGGCACCGAACCCCCAACTGCTGGGGGGGCCGATCCATTGGCAGCCCCCTTGCTCTGACATCTCTCCATTAATTGCATGTATAAAGGTCCTGTTTATGCATGTGTGTGTATTTCGGGCCTGTGTGTGTTTGTAACATGTTTAATAACAGAGTGAAAAATCGAAAAAATTGAATTTCCCCGGGATTAATAAAGTAATTCTTCTATTCTTCTTGAAAATCGCCTATTTAACATGGGGTTCATTGAGAAACATGCAAACGGCTGCTAGCGGATACTCGGAGAACAGCACTTTTTGGCACTTCCATATTGGACCAACCAGGAAGTCACTGTGGTAGGGGCTCGGTTAAAACAGGCCGTTTTCACAGCATAAGTAAACCTATTTAAGGCCTGGTAGAAAAAACATTCTAGTCTGTATGTTTAGATTATACCTCCATGTCAGGGTGAATTTTCTTGTACAAGACTAGTTTTTATCGGTTAAAGTTTATGAATAATTAGGGGCGCAGCCTCGAGTGAAAGCTAGCCCCTGGCCCTCACTTCACTTATCAGGATTAGCATGCTAACTCTGTCATCTCGATGTGGACTGCGGCCATTTGTGTGGTGGTGTTACCATAAGTGAAAAGATGGTTTGCTCTTCGATCAACTGTACAAACAGATGGATTAGAAACAGAACATGTTAGCTCTGTTATGCTAATTAAATAGCCGCACTTGCACCATGACGTGAATATAGCCCACTATCGATGGCACATACACTAAATGCTAAGCTGCAGCAGGAGGATTCGGGCTGTGAGGGTCGGTGTTTTACAGTCTATGAGCATGGTACTGTGTTGAATATTGGTTGAAATTATAGATCATAAATGCTGGCTGCCTGCAATTCACTCCCGGAGCCGGTGTGTTTTCCACCAGACTGACACGGGAGTGCTTCTACTTGACTCGTGGAGCCCGTGTAATCTCCGCTCGAGATGCCATGTCAGTCTCTGCCCTCTAAAAAATCAAGTTCCCATGACAAAACTTTAAAAGAAAAACATCTGCCCCCCAAACATCCGGAGTCAAAGTCCAACAAGATGGCAGCTCCCAGAGGGGAGTACAATTGGATCAAGTTGAGGGAACGGACCCTGACGGAGAGGCTATGTCCATTTTTTTATACAGTATATGATTCAACAATGCCCCCCCGGGATATATATCATAACTACGCTAAGTTAAAGTTTGCAAACTAGCTAGCTGGTACAAATGACTCCACCTAGTTCGACATACATCTTGTTTTTGGTCTGACACACAAAATATCTTCTGTAAAATTTAGCAAACGTGCTTCCTAACGGGGTCATTCCTATGTTCCCCAAAGGGGTCCTATGTTCCCCGGTCGCATAAGCCTATGCCTTTGCTGATTTAATTCAGCATTTTGATAGGGTTCAGGGTCAGGGTCAGGGTTAGGGGTTAGTGTTAGGGTCTACATAGACCTATTTGCTGGGGATTTCGGCACTATGTGTGGAAAAAATAACGTGGAACATTGGACCCTTTCTGTGAAAAGCTGGGAATATCTGACCTTTTTCACATACAAAGCGGGGAACAGAGGACCCGGGGAATATAGGAACGCTCCCCTTCCTAACAATCACTTAGCTTGCTAGGTAAGAACATTAGCGAAAAGAGGTCAACAAAATGGCTATAAACAGATTCCCACAGGATGATGAATTCAAGCTGATGAATAAATCTGTTATAAGGGCATTCAGTGTAACATTATAAACAGGGATTATATTTTTTGAATGTGATAAGATTATCAGCTGTCAAAGTGTGTCAGAGTGTCTCGCAACCATGACACGGTCTCAATCAACCGCGCTAGCTTTAATTGGAGGTGCAGAGCAGCCAGCACTTGAACACTGTGGCTGTAGTGTGTGGCTCCCAGATGTAAATGGGTGTAACCAAGTGTGAAAAAGGGCGTTGCTGAGAAATGCATGAGACATATTTCAATCACCTTTCCCAGGATAGGTGAATCCTGATACATATTAAAGTTCTACAGGGTGGAACTGAGTATTTATTTCAAAGAGGCCGGAAATCTATAAATCTCATCTAATGAAGTCATCGCTGAACCTTTGGCATCAGTCAGAAACCTTATCAGGCCTAGGCAGATATTTGATGGTAACTGTGCTATGGGGAAGTCAATTCATGCCAAATTAACTATTTCATAATGTTAAAACACTGTATCTCTTTCCACTGGGTTTTGACACATAAAGTATCGGATTGCTGTCGTCAAAATGAGTAAATCTTTCACAAAGCTTTCCACCTCATGAACTGAGATGACCACAGCCAGGCTCCAGCTCGGGGCTCTGCGGCCCTCTAGTCACGTTGTTTTGCTTTCCTAAAGCAGCAGAGATGTATGATGAGGATTTCCGTTGAAAGAGCTGTTGAATTTCTCCCTTGTGTGTTAGGCAGCTTTCCCCTGGGGCGACCTCCCACACTGAACAATGTTGACACGTTATAAGTTAGCTCTATAGCTCTTCTATGTCCTTTGATTCTCCTCCTTGTGTAAGTGTGTGTGTGTGCACATATGAATACACACCACACTGGGCGTATTTAACTTTTATTCTCTTTTGACTGCTTCCTTTTGACTGTCATCCCCTCAATTACCTTTTCAATGTCCTCTGCCTTCTTGACTCCCTTGGAAAAGTGGAATTCTTTGGCTGACTGCTCCCTTAAAATGCGCAATTACCATTGTTTTCATTTTTAAATATCGACCATCTTGGTCAGGATATAATTATAATAAGGATATCCTTTTCCACTTGCCAGTAATAAGTCACATTTGATGATTCCCTTTCAAACTGAACTGATGGGTTTTTTCCAAGCCTAGGGTTTGTGCCGCTGGATGCTTGGCGTTGCAGCCATGGTGATGGATTTGAGGCCCTTTTCTAAAACAACACGGCTTACCTTTAATCGTAGCAATCCACTTTACACATTAACACAATCAATTTAATTGGGGAAATTGCTGAGCGAGAGGTGACATCAAAGACGGAGGAGAACGGCCAAATGCATGCAATCACCCAGCATCCACTGCTGCCTCTGGACAGGGCTGTGCGTCGCGATGGCTGCACTGGAAAATGTGAATCGTTCACAATGCCTTGTAATGCAGAGAAAGGTATTTGAGGCCTGCCAAACTGCCTCACTCTGCCCATTTGTCTGGCGAGTGTTTTTCATGGTACTTTGGGGGTCATGGAGCTCTAGCATGTGACTCAGGAGCAGAGATGTTTATCCATATCCATGTGTTTGAGACACAGTATGAAACGATGGTTTATGGTTTGAGGAGCCAGATTCTCATATGTCACATTCTCCTTGCTTACATCAAGGTAAGGACGAGGTCATAATGCTAGTTTGAGTTCCAGTGAATGTATAATGCTGTTCTTTGTAAATGCGAACAATGCACAGTACCGTGTTAATGCGGGTGGGATATTGTCACACCCTGGGCTCTAAGTTTGTGGCATTTTGTGAGTTAAAGTGCAGACCAGAGTTATGTTATGTTTTTTTTGAAAGCAGAACTGATCTTGTAGGCAGTTGGTTAGATTTAACTTTAAAAAACTATTAACAGATTTTTTTTGGCTACACCTGGCAGATTATCTCATTAAACAGGCTCTATTGTGCTTAGGAAGAGTTTCCTGTCCTTTAGTAATTAGTATAGTTTGTTTGTGCATGTAAAAGGTGTCGGCGGCACATTGTTGTGGTGGTTAGCACTGTCGCCTCACAGCAAGAGGGTTTCTGGGTCTTTCTGTGTGGAGTTTGCTTGTTCTCCCCGTGTCTGTGTGGGTTTTCTCTGGGTTCTCCGGCTTCCTCCCACAGTCCAAAGACATGCAGGTGTTAGGTTAATTGCCTGTAGGTGTGAATGTGAGTGTGAATGGTTGTCTTTCTCTATTTGTCTCCATGTGCCCTGTGATAGACTTGCGTCCTATCCAGGGTGTACCCCGCCTCACGCCTGATGTCAGCTGGGTTCGGCTCCAGCCCCCCCACGACATCGATAGGGACAAGCGGTTGAAGATGGATGAATGGATGGATGTCAAAGGTGTTCTAAGATTAAAAAAAACGATATTCCATGGCAAATCATTTTCTTCATAGTTGTGTCTCCCTCAGACAACACTTATTTACCTGCCTGAAAAGCTTGTTGGCATTTATTTTGTTTTCTTTCATGAGTATAGTTAGTCACTCCTTGCCCCAGAATGCCTGGCTGTGCCCACCTCCAAGTTAGGGCTGCCCTCAAACAGACTGGTGCAGACCTAAACAGAGACTAGCTGTGAGCCACAGGGACCTGACAGTTACTTGCCCTGTAGGAACCAACAGAAAAACCTCCATCAACAGAGGAGGTGGAGACCCAGTGGATAAACTTTATTTTGAAGGATTTTGTTATTTGGGTTTTTGTCTAAAATGTCCTCACAATGACTGTGAACTTCCCAGCTGTTTATTGTTTGTAATGTGTTTCAACAAACTTTGGGGATTCCTCCTCCTTTAAACGTTTTAATAATTGAAATATTCTTTGCATAGGCTATATCGAAATGAGTGATGCTGGGTATTAAGTTCAACGAAACAGAGCTGAAAGCCGTAGACAGCTGTTTCCAAGCTCCTCCCCCTGCTGATTGTGACGGAGAATCGTTCGTAAATTCGAAACATATTTAGGGCTTTGCTCAATAAACACTTTTCAAAATTAGGCTACAGTGATGATTAAGTGGGTGAAACCCATCAATTCTATGTAAACCAGACCCCAAAAATATTGATTAATGCAGCTTTAATGAGCAGAATAATTGTTCAAGTTGGAATACTGGTAGATTTAAATGCTAATAAATGAACTGAATAGCTATAATAAATATAGAATGAACACGAATGGTGTCATGGTGTTTGGATCGAAGGTAGCCAGAGAGTTCTGTTTTTATTACATTCATGGAAATTTTGAGAAATACTCCCAGAAACTGTGATAGAATGATGATGGAGCCAGTGGATTGGCTGGGAACACGGCCATCAGAAACAGCAATCCTGGTAACGTTTTCACCAATTATATATTATAATTATATAAAAACAAAAGTCAACAAGCAAACAGATTTTTAAATCATGCCCTTTGTTACAGTCTCACATCACTTGGCATAGTTAATAGTGGCTCGCTTCCAGCATATTCATCTATGGTGAAGTACCAGAGAAAGTCCACTATAAGACTCTTAGCAGTTAATGAAATGTTCCCTGGTGTGTGCAGTCACGCACACACAAGGTTCTGACAACACAATGCAAGGGCAAACAATCACATTTGCATGGTTTGTATTCCAAATCCACTGTGAAAAGTTTCATCCACACCCTTTGACTCACACTATTTACATGTATTAAACATGATGCAGGTCTTGCATACTGAATGCTTGGTTAACAGCATCTATTGTTGCTGTAAAATCCAAACGATAAAAATACTTTTTCAATGTGGATTAAAGCAAGAACTTTCTCTAGACTTTCTGTAGATACTCCACATATGGTTGCATGATCATCATCCTGCAACCTCAGACACCCTTTGGTTGGAAATCACTTGAGCGCAGCAGGAAGACGGCCATGTCAGCAGACAAGACAGAGAAAATCCATCTCTCACCAATCAGTCAACACCACGTGCAGTGACCTAAGCAGAGGCTGCGGAGGTCGAGACCATGCTGTCCATCTCCGTTACCCTGTTCATGAATAAACAGAGGCCAGTGTATGGGTGTGCGTGTCCGTCAGGGCGATTACACGCACACAAAAACACACACAAGTGCTCACACAGCCTCGTGCCGACTCCACTGGCATAATTAGAAACATTTGGGATCATTTGCAAAGGGAACACGAGCTCTGATGGGATCCAGATGCACTACTGGGTTTCACTGAAATACAGGAACCCTTATTTACGAGGGGCCATTACTGGCTCTTCACCCAGGGAGGTGTGTGTGTGTGTTTCTGTGTGTGTGTGTGTGTGTGTGCGTGTGCGTGTGTGTGTGCTACAGGCCTGTTCACATACTAAATGAGTGTTTGTTGGTGGATCATCCATATTCAGGTCAGACTCAGTTTAATGGCTTTTGTTTTGGGTTCATTGTATTTCTCAACCTATAATGTGAGCTTATATTAACTCTGGGGAACTCGAATGCAAAGCAGCTGCCAACACACAGAAAAGTTCAAATTCCTTTCAATGATAGAGAAAATGAATTCACAATTTCATCATTTCAAGGTGCAACATCTTCTCTGTGTGTGGACTTGTCGTGTCTTCAACAGCAGTTATAGTGACAGTTAATTTCAGTCGTCTTTTTCGTTGGTGTCAACAAAAACACCTCTCGTGGATTTCCTGCGGAGGAGAAAAAAAGTTACACCATTAGCTTCCCTCTTGTTTTCATGAAGTGAGTCTCAGCAGCACTGATGGACTACTGTTTGAAATACAAAGAGGGCAAATGTTGTCACTTGTAGCACTACGCTGCCACCTTGTGGCTAAGAGATGAACCGGTAATAAAGGTTGATGAAGGTTTACATGGAATTATGGATCAGACCACAGTCCTAGTTATTACACAGCTTTTTAGAATAATCAATTCTGATTGATCAATGATGGCATTCTAACATTGATATGGGCACAGTTCTGGAGGACCGTAGACTCTGGAGGACAATTTTAAAACCACATTTTTGGTCAAATTATTGATTTCTTTCGTAAGAAGCCATGTAATAAGCAGGATATTGTAAAGTAAGCCGGTCATTATTGTGAATTACACCCCTTCAGGTTTACATCGGGCTCCTGCATGACTCTGTCTGGGTTTAATTAATAATAATGACACACTCACTCTAGCTTATTGCTCATAGGCTCTTTTACCTAAAGTGTTGCACAGGCATAAGATCAAACACACACACACACACACACACACACACACACACACACACACACACACACACACACACGCACACGCACACGCACACACACGCACACATGCACACACACACACACACACATGCACACACACTCACACACACACACACTCTCCCAAGGGGAAACCAGCGTCACTGTGGCGGCTTGTGAATATTGTTGGTATCATAAGACATTGTAATAAACTAACAAGGCATAACCGGCCACAACAACAGCCAATCTTATTGATTTTCACATTTCTATCAACAAAAGAATGAACTCATCAGTAAAATCACTGGCATGTTTAAAAATGTCATTATGCTCCCTCATTATCCAGTTACTCACATTGTTATTCAACTGTTGCGTCCTTAATTCCACCCACACTCAGTGTTCAACCTCTCTGCTCTGCTGCTCCGTCACTGTTTCCTCAGTTATGCCTGGAAAACAAGACGAGACGAAACTTTGATATGAGTTAGAAGCTCCAGACGAGGCAAACATCCATCACTGATACAGATCCAAAGGTTGCTGTGAAGTAGCATGTCATGTTGTGTAAGATATTAGAGTGTTCTATGTTGTTTCTGGCTGCAGTGTTTGAGGTGATTAAAAACATTCTGAAATCATTTTTTCTTATTTCCAGTTCAGGATGACATTTAGGATTTTTGGTGTGGTTAGATAATTCTTTAGTACATTTAGGAAAAATAAATATATCTTATCTTATCTAGGATAGGAAACTAACATAGTGAATTCCTAAATTTCCTAAAATCAAAATAACTGACAGGTCTGTATGACAATAACAATAAAGATCGGGTACAACATGATAGCCTCGCAAGAGATCTCGCTATCTCCATTGTGTTTTACTCGCAGATCAGTCTGGAAACGTGAGGCGGAGAAAATTTGGAGAAGTTACCCAAGCTACCAAACCAATCAGTGTTGGTTTTGAGGCAAGTCAAAGTGTGACGAAACAAGAAGCAACTGTTCAGTGTAAACAACATGGCGGTTATCGAGCAAGCCGCTCGCTAATGCTTTTTCTCTTGGATCCTTCTTGAATATGGACCGAGCTCCTGAAATTGGCCCTTTTATCAGTAAATTCACGTTACACAAACTACAAAATATCCTTCAAAATATCCTTGGCCCGTATGTTGGTGATAGACAGATGATTTTGCCCCTTCCCAAAAGATCTCCATACAACAGTTCCCATACTAATATGCTGAGCAAATGAAAATTATGCAAATCAATCCATCTGGCAGAGTCAGGTTAACAACATGAATGTCTCTTTTGTTTGAGTTTGTCTCCCTCTGTCTGTTTTTCCCTGCATGTTTCTCCCCTTGGTGTTTTGGTTTGTCCAGGGGCCTGTTTCACAAAGCAAGTTCAAAAAACTCTGAGTCTAACCCTGAACTCTGAGTTGATCTACTCTGAGATAGGAAACTCTGAGTTTTCGGTTTCAGAACAGCAGATTTGCGTTAGGTTGATCAACTCAGAGTAGTTTGACCTGGAGTTAAGCGCGTGCACCACAAGTAAAAAAAGACAGCATCAATGGAGCCCTGATTCGACAAGTCAACATAGCAACAGGGAAGGGGAGGGCTACGCTACAACTGGAACTGGAAATATTAATGCGCTCATACGGAGAGTTTGGGCAGGTTTACACCGCTGCAGCAGCAAAAGAGAGGGAGACGGTGCAGGAGAACATTGCGGCTCGGGTCAATTTCTAAGTTTAAATGTAGTCCTGTTGCAATCACAGTAATATCACAGGGGGAACTGCTTGAGTGGTAGCCTATTAATTTATTTAATTTAAGTGCATTCCCACGGGAGAGAAGCGCACTTGGCAGCAGCTTAAGATGAAACATAAAAACATTGTTCAAACAGGTAAAACCTCAGCACAGTCTCATGGTGACGCCTCATTTTGAGCATGTTTTAGATTGTAAAGTAAATATTACCGTAAGTGGTTGTTTTATATGTTGCAAAAAAAACTCCCATTTGCAAAAAAATGCAGCGCAACACACAATATCTGCTGTGATAAGAAACGGTACCGCTCAAAAAGAGAATTGCCTGGAAATGCAAGAACATCTATAATCAATAGTTTGATAATCATCTCCCGACGAATATTTAATTCTCTGTGCAGTAATTCTGCACCTTCATCCACGGGATCGTTATCAAAAGGACGTGCCATGGTAGTGAAATAGTTGCCACCTAATATAACTTCTAATGTCTGATTTTTGCAATGATTTTCTGAAAAAAACAGACGGAACTATACTACGCCAAAACTCGCGTGCAGACTGAATGAATGAGGAAATCAAACACTGTGTGTGGCTGAAAGAGGGCGGAGACAGAGAGAAACTCAAGGTTTTCTGAGAAAAACCTGGTCCCGACCAGGTTAGTTTCAGAGAGCATGTTACCATGGTAACTGACCGAGAGGTTAAGTTACCTCTCTTTGTGAAACAGGCTAGAGTTACCCCTCTCCCTCTGGTTTGAATTACCTCCCTTTGTGAAACGGAAAACTCAGAGTTTCCCTCATTTCAGGGTTAACAGACTCAGAGTTTTCACTAAACCTGCTTTGTGAAACAGGCCCCAGGTCTTGTAGGCGTGGCCTTACCCAGCTGCAGCCTGTTATGCTGTTCACCTGAATAGTATAAAGACCCAGAGCTGACAGGCATGCAGCGTCGGGCCGTTGTTAACCTTCCCTTGGTAAACTCTTTGTCGGATTGGCTCCGGTTACTCGTTTGTTGTTTTTTTGCGCTCCTCGTTGTTTGTTTATCTAATCGTTGTTTGTTGTATTAATCGTTGTTCTCTTTGTTTCTCCGTAGTTTCCCTCGTCCTGTTCCCTGATCGTCCGTCGTTTCCTCGTTCCAGTTTTCCCCGACCGTCTAGTTTTCAGAATATCTGTATTTCCCTGTCATTATTTCACCTTTGTTTATTGCATATAATAAAAGTTTGTTTGTACTTTTACCCTGTGTCTGTGTCTGCATTTGGGTCCAATCTCCCAGTGTTATTTCCCCGCACTGTTCATGACAATGAACGCTGAAATACAGTATAACGATTGAAAGGCCCCTCAAACCATATAATGCAGATTTAAATTTGGGTATATATCGACTGCCAAAATGACTCATTTTGAATTTGAGTCTCCCTCACTCAGACTCGCGGGTCTTTTCCTTTAACTTTTAAGTTTCTTCGGCTTAAGCTTTGTTTTAACTTCGGTTTGTTCTCACTTATTAACAGCAGAGTTCTGTAAACGTACTTCGTTAGTTAGGACGTGCAAGAATGGGACTCGCGTTGAGTCTCTGCCTGTTGGAGATTTGTTTTCTTTTTCTTTTTTTAACTGTCTGACACTTTCTTGCTGAATTCCATAAAAAAATAAAGGTAGTGGTGGTATAAATATGACAAATTAATTAGGCTGCGCACACACACACACACACACACACACACACACACACACACACACACACACACACACACACACACACACACACACACACACACACACACACACACACACACACACACACACACACTCCTTCTCCCTGCAAATCAGATCTCTCTCTCTCTCTCTCTCTGTCTCTCTCTCTATCTCTCTCTCTGTCTCTCTCTCTCTCTTACTCACTCAAACATAAAAAAGAACCAAAAAATAAATAAAAATCCCACTGATCATAGAAAAATTAAAAGTAAAAAAAAGAAAGTTATGTTGAGTATGAAAACTCTTGTTCATTACATTGATGTATATGAAGCTCAATGCTGACGCTGTCCTGGAAATAGTTTTCCAATCAGCAATAAATAGAACTATTTCTGATCAACCCATATCAATTGCATGCTTAAAATAACATACTGGTTAAAGCCCTGGCCATTTCAAGACAACTCGACTCACTTCCTGGTTAAATCCCGCCCACTTCCGGGTTAGGCCCCGTCTGCCCCGAGTACGGATACTTCATATGGTAAACGGATACAGAAAATGATGTACCCGCTCATCCCTAGAATTTGATCTACATGCCCCGTTCTGACTAAAAGGAGGCATAGACCCCAAATGCACTTTGTTTTCTTCACGAGAGGTGAAAATACATTTCCACATGACAACCTTCAATAAATGAAACTCCGCTATCTGGCCATCAACAAGGTCACAACATGCGGTGTCAAATCCCATCACGTCGTGCCCCCTCTGTGGCTCATCACTGACCTGTCAGCAGTGTCGGAGTCCATTGATAAAAGCTCAATGCGCCGATAACAACACCTCTATCGTTGAGTCTTTCCCCGGCCTCCATCACCGACCCCTGTGGTTGATCGGGAAATACAGTGTCGCTTCTGAACGTCCCTTGATGCTGTTGCTGTATGACGCTGTGAAATCACTCATGAGCCAGTAAACTGATCAAGGGAAGGAAGGATCCCTACAGTAAAAAAAGACCAGCAGTTGAGTAAATGTGGTGTATGCAAGTGTGTGCATGCATAATGTTGGAATGTGTGTGTGTGTGTGTGTGTGTGCGTGTACCTGGTGCAGGCCGACTGAGAGTCAGTCGAACCTCAGGTGGAGATGTCTTGAACAGCTTTAGCACCCTCTGCAGGCAGAGGAGAGAACTTTTAATGACTGTTAAATTATCCATTACAAGTAAAAGCCATGCATTGAAAGAGTATTCTCAGCAAAATGAACTTAAAGTTTGAAAAGTACTCAGAGTACTCATCGTGCAGTAAAAGCTTCCCCGTCAGTGTTTTAGTATTACATATGATGTTTCTGGATTAATCTTACTGCTGTATCAATGTGTTATAATGCTGTAGATGTTTCAGGTTGGGCTCCTTAATCCACAGCAATGCGTCATATTCTGTTAGATCATCATTTATGTGGCTGTGGCTGTGAGCAGTGTTGTTACTCAAAAAAAGTAATCCATTACTCATTACTCTTTTCAAAAGTAACAGTTTTACTTTATTTACAGTATTACTCCCTGACAACAGTAAGGAGTTACACTACTCCCTATATTACTTTCCATTACACCCCAGAAAATTTGTAACTGCATCCTTTTCCATCAGTATTGTGTGCCCCTGGATGCTGAAAAAGCTGAATGAATCTGGGGATGTGATTTCAAATCAGTACAGCAAGAGTTAGGTTGTAACAAATTGTTTTTTGGGGCAGTCAATGCAATATTATTACTGAAATTGCATTAGTTAATTGTTACACTTCTCGTTAGTGGTGAATGTAATTATTACTGAGTTGTGTTTCTAGTAACTAGTTACTGCCCAACACTGCCTATGAGAACCATGTGTTTCTAAAAATGTCAGAAAAACAGCCCTGCTCTCAGCTTTGCAGCGATGCATTTTGCAACTGATCTTTTTCTTTTCTAAAAAAGAGTGTTTTACAAGCTACAAGCTTAACCTATGATGACCCTGTCTGTTGTCTCTTGGTCTGTCTCTTCTATTTCTTATCAGAAAACAAAAGCAATTTGAGTCAAATAAATAAATCGAGTAAAGTAGGAGAATTTTCTCAACACATACTATAAAGGAACACTTGATCTTTTTGGTTCGAAATCATAAACAGCACATTTGGAGACACATGGTTTTCACTGGACAGGTAGGGTCTGAATAGTAGTCATCTGAAAAGTGGCTAAAGCTGGCAGACAAATGTATTGGAGTAAAAAGTACAGTATTTACCTTTGAGATATTACAGTGTAGAAGTATAAAGTTAAATCAAATGGAAATAATCAATTAAAGTACCTCAAATTTGAATACAGGCAGTACTACAGTACTTGAGTAAATTAACTTAGTCAAATTCCACTTCCGGCTGTTTTGTAGCAGATCTTTTTTAATTAAAAAAATTCCGGGCAAAACAACATTTACACCATTTCATTTGTGAAAAACAACACACAATAATTCAAATAAACATAGAAATTATATATATTCCATGCATATTTATATGCAATATGGTCAGAATATTGATCCAGTTTAAGTTAAAGGCCTGCCATAGGAACTCAGTGTAGTACTGATACTGATTAATAGGACGGGCTGCTCAGTTGAACTCCTTAATTAAAGACACATAAGGCCACTACATGAATGCAAATCAAAGATTACTAATGAGATTAGTGAAGACAAATGAATAAACTTAATTTGAAATCTGCACATACGGGGTAGGACAGCTCCTTGAGTGGCTGGCCATTGATGGCCAACAGCACGTCTCCCTCCTGGATCCTGCCGCTCTGCTGGGCTGGCTGGTCAGGGAAAAGCTGCTTTATCCGGACCAGGCTGCCAAAGGCTGGAGCGGGTGGATCCAGCTCGCACATTAGGAAGCTAAAGCCCAGGCCATTGGCACTCTTAGTCAGAGTCACTTCCTGGGTGTTGTCTGAGGGTTCAGAGGTGGGAGGAGGGAGGCAGTAATGGGATAATGAGGAGGTAAAACACAAACGTATGGAGGTCAGCAGTGTATTGGGAAGAGGAGGAGGATGGGAGGAGAGGAGGTAAGGAAAGAGAAAAAATAAAGCTAATTAGATATTGCTTATTTGAATTAGTTTTTTCCTGTTGGGATTTTGGATTTAAACATGAAACATAGTAAAATGCAAAAATAACAACAGAATTGATATTTGGTGTCTAGTTTTGGACCTCATTACTTCCCACAAGGATGCAAGAAACTGGAATCGGGGAGATATTAATGATATTAACTTTCCCACAGGGCAAATGAGATTTACAGCACCGCAGAAACAATGCCAATGGAAAGTCAATACGATCCTTTGTCGTACTGGAAACATGTTTTCCAGCATATTCTCATCAACGGGTTGATATCTTGTGAAAATTTCGAACAGCAATTAATATGATATCAAATGTAATATGTCATTCGACTTAATGCTGGGAAGCAGCAATCGGTACGTCGACGTGACCGGTTAAGTATAAGCAACAAAAGGGGACAGTTAGGATTTTTTTGTGTAACAACTATAAACTAAGGGCTACACGGTGGTGTAGTGGTTAGCACTGTCGCCTCACAGCAAGAAGGTTACAGGTTCTCATCCCGGCCTGGGCCTTTCTGCGTGGAGTTTGCATGTTCGCCCCGTGTCTGAGTGGGTTTTCTCCGGGTACTCCGGTTTCCTCCCACAATCCAAAGACGTGCACGTGTTAGGTTCATTGGTGACTCTAAAAAATTGCCCGTAGGTGTGAATGGTTGTCTGTCTCTGTTCGTCTCTATGTGCTCTGCGATAGACTGGCGTCCTATCCAGGGTGGGTGTACCACGCCCGATGTCAGCTGGGATTGGCTCCAGCACCCCCCGCGACCCCGACCCCGGGATAAGCGGTTGAAGATGAATGAATGAATGAACTATAAACTAAACTCCGGTAGAGTCGCTAACCGCCGAACGTGGCTAACACTGATTAGCTCGGGGCAGTACGGTGAAGGTATTAAAATGTCTTTTTTAACCACTAATACTGCTCAAAATAACAGCAAACCTCTGCAGCAGCATGATAAGTGTCCTGACACATAAAACAAAGCACCAACAACGTAGTTAGTGTACCCAGAATTAATAAAAGAGTGTTTTGAAAGACTTACCAACTGGCCCCTGTACAAGCTCCTCTCGTAGTAAAGTCCATTCAAGTCGATTAGCAAAGTCAATCCAAAAGAAAGGAGCCCATTGGTGCTTTATTTCATGTGTCAAACTCAAAGTGCAGGCAGTGATTTGTGCAGTCTCATATAGACCTGGCCTTGCGGAGTACCTGCTGGTCAAAGATAGCCATCAAGTGGGTCTGTGGGATACCACCTTCTCAGCCACCTTCCCAATATTGTTAAGGTGGTTGTTATCCGTAATATTCAGGTTACCATACCAAGCAATCATGGTGATTGTAAGGACAGATTCAATAAAGGATTTATAAAACTAATTGTCTGTTAAGTTCCTATCTATCAAAGAGTGAGTTAAAACAAAGGGTACTGATCATATGACCCACTAATGAACGCACTTGCCTCTTTGCTGAGTATTCCAGTCTGTGTGTCTGTGGCGACATTCCTTCTCTAAATGCAATTGCCTGCCAGGTTAGTGATGCTTTTTACGTCAGCCAGCAGCGGTTGGTCTGCCGGTTGAGCTTGACACTGAAGATATGCTACGTTTCATTATCGTCCAAATTAATCGGAAACGGGGAACTTCCAACTTCTGAGTCAGGCTTGTAGTAAGGGCAGAAGTGTGATAGGAAAATATGTGGAGGGTAACATTTCGGTGACGGATCGGAAGCAGAGAGGTGAATGTGTTTCAATAAATTTTACAAAGTAGCAAAATAAAATAAAAATTCAACACACATAGTGACTGCGAACCCTGATAAGATGGAGGGCAGCAAGCTATACGTTTTTGCAGCAGTTGGCCTCATTCAAATCTTTTTTTTCTTCACACGTGAGACGGTTTAAAAAGTTTAGTAAGGCAAAACTTGGTCAGCTCAAAATATGGTCAGAACAGATTAATCAGAATAACATTATGATCAAGGCTTGTTTTATCAAGATAAACTAAAGAAGAAAGAAGAAAATTCACAGTCAAGATAAAGAAAACATTACTTGCATGTCCTCTTCATCCTTCTGTAGACATGATGAAAGGCAACAGCAAAATTAATTATAATACTTTGACAAATAAAAATTGAATTCAGATATATTTTTCAGCACCAGATGCATACGTAAAGTTAAATGCAATGAGCAACAGCACAGGTCTGTACATATATGGCTAGGAGGGACATTTTGATAGTTAAGGTGTCGACAGACATTGGCTATTTCAGCCTCACGTCTGGTGTTATTGATGATAAACTGTCTGTGATATGTTAAAATGTGTGATCTGCCTGCCTGTGTGAGATAAAAGACGAGAGATGTGGAACGACAGATATAGAAGGACAGGCCGAAGGATAAGGGAGGCCGGGGGGATAAGAAGAGAAAGGTCAGGGTCAACAAGGAAGATCAGGATGAAGTGAAGGAAACTATGTGAAAGTTCACCTTGAGGAGTCAGACTAGCATAGTCGGCTATTAAGCGCAAAACAGCTTAGACTCTCTCACGCAGGTTCCTCCTCACTAGTCTAAGTCTAAGTTAGTTCTGTGACATCACTACAGCTCGGAAACTGCAGATCGATCTATTGGCAAAATTGCATTCATTATGAGAAGTTTGTAAAAGCACAAATGCTCTCTGCAAATATTTCTGAGTTGTCCCAGAAAGAGATGCTGGGCTTTCTTACTTTGTTGAGGACCTTGTATATATCTTGAGCACTTTAGACCTATACGGAGCTCTCCTACCGTCAGTGACAAAACTGTAGTCCCTGGATCGATCAGAGTTGGTGCTTGGAGCGGTACTGATGACCGATGATGAGCAGCTGTTGAGCTTTGGCTGGCTGGTAGCTGGGCTGATGCTCTGATTGGATCCACTGCTGATGTTGTCTGAAATAAGAGAAACCCTAGGTAGGTTCATCCTCACCCTCTCCACAACCAAGGTTACCACCTGGAAAAGAGGAGAAGAAAGACAAGAACATGATTGGGAGGAACACAAAGAAGTTATGGGAAAGAGAAGGAGAGTACAGGAAAAGAATGTGTGGTTGGGAAGAATGGAAAGAGATGACATAGAATGTTTACAGTGTTAACAATCTTAGTTTAACATGTTAGCATGCTAGAATTAATTAGCACCAAATTTACAGTAGGCTACAGCTGACTTCTTAATAGGACTAGCTGTTAAATATCCCTAATATTCAGCATATCAATTGAACGTCATTGGAGATGTCCTCTACTCTTGGGTGGGGTGGGATTTGGCAATGATCACGTGGTGCCACCTACATCGTCAGTTGTTTGCCCCAAACATCATTGGGTGTTTTGGCCACTTACTACAAGACACCCTCTGTCGAGGTTGGCCCACCACAGGATTATCAGCCCCGGTGGCACCATCCCGTCACTTGGCAGCCCACACTGCATCTTTAAGTTTCAGCCATAGCCAGTGACTGCTCCTTTCTGCTGTTGTGGCAAGTTATTTAATTGCCTTCCATTGGGCCTGCCCTCTGATTCCTACTTCCTTCAGGAGCCTTGTGGTGGACCTGGCTACAAAGCCTCTGCAGTCGACCTCCACTGGCCACACCTTCACATTCCAGCCCCGCCCCTCTGCTTCAGCTGCTAAGTTGGCATATTGCAGTCTCTTCCGCTCGAATGCTCCATCGATGGCATCTTCCCATGGGACGGTCAGCTCAATGATGAATGAATGAATGAAGACACGCTGGCAGGTTTTGGACCAGAGGACCAGGTCTGGGCGCAGGTTGGTCACTGCAATTTCGGGTGGGAAGGTGAGCCTCTGGGTGAAGTCCACCCGCATTTCCCAATCCCGGGCTGCGTATAGTGGACCTGGGTCCGGAGGAGATGACTTGGTCCCTCCTTTCTCCCCTTCCCTTCCGTGGACCTGTGGTCTGGGCGTTTAGAGGCATGGCATTGGTGGTTACCCGCCTGTTCTCGATTTCAGCAGCCAAGCACTTCAACACCTGGTTGTGGCGCCAGGTGTATCTTCCCTGCGTTAGGCTCGTCTTGCAGCCCACCAAGATGTGTTTGAGGGGTGCCGGGGATGGACACTGGAGACAGGCTGGGTCCTCTCCATACCAGACATGCAGGTTGGTTGGAGAGGGCAGGACATCATAGGTTGCTGTAGTGATGAAGCTTAGCCTGTTGGACTCCATGCGCCACATATCGCTCCACGTGATTTTCCTCCTCTCAACGCCTTCCCACTTCATCCAGCGGCCTTGCTGAGCTTGGGAGACCGCTGTGGCACACCTGGCTGCTTCCTCCTTGTGGCGCACTTCCTCAACCTGCATGTGCCGCTGTTTGGCTGGAGTAGCCTTTTGCCGTATTTTTTTCTATTCTAAAATATAGTTGGAAAACAAGGTGGCTCAAGGTCTTTAGTCAATGAGGAGAGAATTATGACCTCTTCATCACTAGTAGCACACTTTTTGAAGTTTTTCATGTATAAATTTGTTGACATTGCCAGGGATAAAAATCATGGCCAGAATGTACCGAAATGCACCAGTAAGAAAGGTTCAGTTTTTTTTTTTCCGCACCAGCACCCATGTATTCATGTAATAACTTACACTAACTGAGTCGGGTCAGAAATATGCGACCCAGCCGCTCTGTAATCGTCACACCCCTAGTTTATCTGTAATCAGTGGTGTCTAATGGCCTTCTCACACTGACATAATACAACATCAGTCACATACCTCCCCAGTTTTACTGAGACGCTCCACAGCCTGCTGGTAGGTGAAGCCCTGGAAGCTAATCCCATCCACCTCCAACAGTCTGTCACCTTTATCAGAGAAAGTTTGAGACAAATATACAGATTCATTATATTTTATTCACTTTTTTCCTCTTCTATTTCTTTTAATTCCATATGTTGGTTATTATTTCTAGCATTTAATATCACTCCGTCGCTCAATAAGTCCTTATTATTTTGTGTAAATTAGACTATAGAATAGTTAATATTAGTGTCATAAAGAAACCTATAAGCACAAGAAAAGCATTGTCATGCATTTAGTAGCAAGTTCAAGTTAAATTTTATATATATAGCACAGTTAAAAATAAAGAAGGCCTGTAGCAGTCATCCACAGTGTTATACAGAGGAGAGACAAAAACAAAAAGGACGCATGTACAATAAACGGGGAAAAATGCACATCATCACACAAACTCATACACAAATGCATGAAGCACCTGAACATATACAGGGTGTTTCTTCCTTTTTTCCTATTCACAGTTCCGTCTGAATGTAATGTGTAATATGCTGCTCATTATTGGCACTGCCTGTAGGGGTGCGCTCACATTGTCCATCCGTACCGTGCCCCGTGCTTTAGGGTACTTGTCCCCCTGCGGCCCAGGCCCGTTTGTACTCACACTACCTGGGCCTCGACGAATGCTTCTTGAAGCCTATACGTCATCACGCCGTAACACGTCACACGCATTGATTGACATCATTGCGATGCGTCACTTTGTTTCCAAATCTTTCCATAGACCTCTGAGTTTTTGTGCATCTTGTCCGACTGTTTTTTCATATTTTCATCTGACCAAATCTGCAGTAAACACTATACCTCCGCATCACACCAACGTGAACCTTTCGCCACCAACGTTTTAAATGTCTGCGCATGGTCTGTCCTTCTTTTTTTCTATGTCTGAACAGGCGCACATAAAATGACGTCAGAACCCGTAGGCCTTGTGCTTGTGCTCGTACATGTGCACACGCTCGTGCTCGTACATATGCAAACATGCTTTAGAAAAAGCCCACCTCTCCCAAACAAGTCGTGGACGGCAAGCGTGCCACTGCTAGGCGCGGTGCACGGTAGGGAAGGACAGTGTGAGTACGCCCTTAGTTGCAGTTATTTCCCTTGGTCCACAGGAAGAATAAGTGAGGCTTTATAGAAACAACCCATATACCCCTTCAACTTTAGGTGGCTGACTATAAACCTACAGCCCAATAATCCTTTGTTTAGGATTGTCAGCACTGTCTCTCTATCAAATTAAAAAAGTTAAACGATCCTGAGTTCTGTAAGAAAAAAATCAATAAATGGCCTCACTAGGGAAGCTTCAAATGATTGTAAACATATCAAACATGCAATCAGTTAACCAGTTTGAAAAGTCTGTTCTACACAAGTGCATTAGCATGGTTGGATTTGATATTTAGTGTCTCTGTGTCACCACTCGTACACCTATGGCTGTTATTAGGGACTTTAAGCAGCGACGGTTGAAGGGACAGCTACAGCATTCCAGAAACATTCCACTGGGTTCTTGACGGTTTAGCCCAAATGTCTACTACGGGAAAAAGACTGGCTCCACTTGTACCGAATAACAAGTAAAAGGATTTTTTACACTTCTAAGAATATAGTTGAAATTTCATATTTGTACCTTGGCATTTCCATGTATAAAATTAGTATATGGAAGTGACCTTGATGAGAGAAGGCAGTAAGAAAGTTGCCTGAGCAGCTCAGGTGTTGGTATACTTGTACATTAAAAATGGAAATTGAGAAAGGAGTTAAGGAGTTGTTCAATGACTGAAGTATGGTCCCAGATGTGTTGACAGCACTGATGTTAATTTGGATGACAAGCAGCGGCCGGTGTTTACAGCCAGGAGATAGGGGTGTCTTAGTAGGGCCAAGCGTAGCTAATGGCTAATTCACCAGTGTTAGTATACTTTTGCTGACTCTTGCAAAGACAAAGCTAAAGTAAATGGTAAAAACAGTATTTGATTAGAAAGGTAAGAAGTTAGACTTTAGTTTTGCACCATTACACTAACTCAAAACATTACACAATCATTAATATTTGCAGCTTGAAAAGAAATGTTGACGATAGAACTTTAGCCAAAAACCGTCTAACCGGTGACATAATCACAATAGCTGTAATACCTGAATGTAAACGTCCGTCTCTCTCAGCAGCCCCTCCTGAAACAAGGTTTCTTATGTAGATTCCTCCATTAGGTTGGTTAGTGTTGACACCACCCTAAGTGATTAATGACAAAAACTTTGATTTCATTTCAAAATGCTTTTGCTGAAGGTTGTTATTTCACTGTTTGTAGCAGCTAAGTTCATAGTGCAGTAGTGATCCCACTGCTGTAGATGAGTTGCTGTAGCAGTAACCTTTCTTGACTGTTCATTCCCAATGTTTTAATCAAACTCATACATTAAAAACACATTCATTAGACAGGTGCAGGGTTTTAGAGGTTGACATCAAAACCACATTGTTCCTTCATCATTAACAAAACAGTTAATAGACTCACAGAGATGCTGATGCCCAGACTTCCTGATATCTTTCTGAGCTCCACAGTGATCTCCTCTGGCCTCACACAGTTTTGAGGGGGAGCCAGAGAGCAGCTCTCCTGAACCCAACACACACAGAAACAACAGCCAGTTCAGTCCTATCTCACTTTGTCTGATAGCATACACAGCTACCTACTGATCCATGCATCCGCACAGATCATTAGCAGATATTTTTACAGTCACAACCACAAAATCCCCCATCACTAGATCAATTATTTTAAAGAAAGATACAGATACCGTCCCCATGACTCTACCTGTGCGCCGAGGGCTCGCGTTTCTCTGGGGACGTGAAGCCTGTTGCCGGTCTTCGGCGTCATCATGACTGAAACAATCTCATCCAAACTCTCGTCTGCTGATCGTCCGTGGGTCATCAGCGTGGTCAGGGACTCGTAATACCTCAACACGGGAGAACGCACACTGTTGGGACTGAGGCCCGCTATGGATAAAAAGCAACAAAGTCAGTTAATGTTATGCCTAAAAAAACTTGGAGTATTTTCATTTTCATACCCGATTGTTCACGGTATTCACTCTCAATACATTGATTTCATAAAGTTACAGATATGGTCAAAGCCTCCTTTGTTCTAGTAAGGTGCCAGAAAGGTGTAGTGGGAGGGTGTTTTCAGAGCTATTTAACCATCCAACAATCTCTTCTGATGGAGTATCCTGGCCCCTTAAGAAGCTAGAGCCAGTAGCCAGTTAGCTTAGCTTAACACAAAGACTGAACACAGGGGGAAAGAGCTGAAGCTGAAGAGATTTTACCTCATATTTTGTGTGGACAAAAAAAGCTGAGATCATGTAAATAATTGAACTTTGGAGGTGCTGGTACACTAAGTACTCTGCCCAAGCCCGAATTTAATTGAATCGGATTGAACTGAACCCGGGCTCTTAATTTTTTTTATTAGCCTTCTTATAATTGGGTCGGGAGAAAGCTCTGTGATAATCAGAAATGTTATATAGGCTTTATTACAGGAAAGATAGTAACAAATGTGTACAAAAACACTGCTGTGCCTCCTCCACTGGCACGCATCACACTGGCACTGCCTTGCTGTGTGTGCACTGTGTGGCTTCAAACTGGAGTTTGAAGATGTAAAGACATAAATAAAAAACAGGAGAATAAACACTGATCAAGTTTGGACCTTAGCACAGTTTATCTCACACTCCAGTCAGTGCAGAACATATACTCAGAGCTATCAGAACTTCAGTGCATTGAAAACACTGCACCTTTCTGGTCACTATTTTGGAGCCATTCAATGCCCAGAGAGAGCTGGAATGCGACAGATGCACCCCCATAAACATGGTTTGCCTCTGTCATGAGAGACTGAAGAGACACTGTGCCAGCCCTCTCCCAGAAAGCCTTTCAATTTGAAATGTTAGTTATACAGTTACAGCTATGTGCTACCTGGCGGTTACACATATTTGGAAATTAATACCTCCACTTAGTCTATGTTACCTGTGTTTCTGAGCTGGTTAATCTAACATTACAAACAAACTCTTCTTCACTTCCCTTAAGTCCACGAACCCGAGGTGTCGGGTGGGGATCAGAAAGAATGCATGATTAGGGGAGTTAGAGGCTGTGACAATCACATTCACTCCTGTCACCCTTTTAATCCAAGAGCTCCCCCCGTCTTGATGAACTGACAGTTTGGGAATCCTGTAGAGTTTTGCTCAAAGAAAACTTTGGTCTGGGACTTGGCAATAATCATTTTTAAAGTTTTGTTTTGAACCCGAACAATCTCTATCACATCATGTTGTTCATCAAAGCAACACATCTGCCTGTATTAGAATTGAAAATGCGGAGCTCCAGGCGGCATTATGGCCAGCCTTGATTGAAAAAAAGATGATGCGTACAGCCGTTATGTTGTATGTATGTTTAGAATGGAGACACCGAGTGAAAGATGGGAGAAGTTTTAAGTGAGCTGAGTGAACTGATTCAGTGCGCCTGTCTCCAACACGCCCATTGAAGAAGAAACTGTGTAGAATATTTAATCAAAAGACCCATTTGATGTGCAACATCATGTCTGTTATCACCTGTGCCAAGGTGTTTTTGAAGAAGCCGTGCCTGTGGTGATGTGTGAGTTCAGTTTGATCGATTTGTGACTCAGATCCATGACGTCTTTTTAAAATACACCCTTGAGAGCAAGATGTATCAACAAGAACTGACATTTAACATGAATATGGGGGTGATGATGATATAAAAAACACTAAAATGTTCGTCATATTATTGCATATGGCAATAGAGAGCAACACAATTCACCCAGGCAGAATAACGTGCAAACAAAGAAGGGGAAAGGTCCCAGCCACACTATAATTACACACATACAGTAACCACACACAGGCACACACGCGCAGAGCACCTTTTGGCTGTGAGATAATGAGCTGCACCTCTTCAGGGCTGCTGTGCATGACCTCTGCTGCCTCACTGAAGGTGACGCCCTCCAGGCTGATGTGGTTCAGAGAGATCAGACGACCACCTGCAGGCAAAGGTCACAGTGAAATGGTGGTGGTGTCCAGTAACAGTGGAGTTTGAAGACCTCCCCACCACCTCTGAACCCACGTTTGACTTCAAAGCATAGACACCATCCATACTATCCTTCAACAGTCCTTTACTCCTTTACTGAACATTCTCTGCATCCAAAGTTTGATTTTTAAATGGGAAATCAAAGTTCTGCAATCAGTGAAGGTGGAGCTTCAGCATCACATGGAACATGGTGTTGCTAGAAAGTAAAAATGTTGATGCATGATTCTCTACCTGGTCGAATGCGACCATCCTTATCAGCAGGTCCACCAGGTATAATAGAAGCCACAAAGATGCCCAAGTCATAATGGCCCACAGTGTCCTCTCCAACTATCACTACACCTGTATAAACACAAAGCACGGACGTGTCAAGAAAATACTTGGCATCCTAAGCATTCTGTAGACAGTTAAATCAAAATCTTAATCTTGGCGTCAAATCAGTCACTACAACATAACAATGTTGTGTTATAAATTGTGATTCGCCAACATTCCCATGCAACAAAAGTGCATTCTCAATACCGTTTTGAGGAACCCATTTTTTTAAATCGACCAGTGCACGGTTTGAATTGGTCGCTGTGAATTGAAGCAAAACTACTTGGTCTGCTGTAGGTTAGTCTGGCTTAATGGATATACAGTGCAGGTATAAAGCTCGACATCCGCGGACGTGGCTCACGCGTCAGATGTCACACTCCTTCGGCTATCTGTTTCTCAAAAGCACCGTCGCTGTATCCGTGGGCTTCGTGCCACTCAAGGCTGTGATTGGTTTAAGGAAATGCAAACAACCCGCTGTTATTTTTCTTCCATACCAGAATGTCAACTCCTGAAACCAGACAATACTGCAGCGTTGGAGTATGGTCCGGCAACGCAAGACTACTTGGTTAGGTTTAGAGTAAGATGATGGTTTGTGTTAAAATAAGTATGTTTGTTAGCTAATGTAAGAAGACTGGATATCCCAACCCCCTTCTGCCGGCGATTTGAATTCACTCTGCACCTGGGTCTGGAAAAGAGCAGGTCTATTCCACCTGTTTCCTATCCCTTTTTTTGGATCCAATCACCAAGCTGGCTTTTTCCACCTGGCGCCCTAGTGGCTGGTTGATGATGACAGAGTGTCACAAGCAAGCTTTGTGCTTTATAGCCAGGCTATAATTTAAGTAGTGTATGTAAGTTAAAGTCAGTGTTGACTTTTGGTTTCACACGGGACATAACCAGCAGTCTGGGTGAGAGTCCTGTGTTTGTTTGACCCATCCATCTACCCTGACCTCCTCCCTACACAGAGTTTCTTGGACTTTGATCTCTTACAAACCTGGACACTTATCTCCTTTTTCTCTAACATACCTGGACACTTATCTTCTTTTCTTTGTGCAATAATTGTATCGTACTGCTCATTTTTGTCATATACAGTCATACATATTTTATCTTATAAATTTCCTCTACATTTAACTAATCTGATTTATTTTTCCTTGAATTTAGTTTGACCTGTATTTGTACATCAACCTCATATATATTTGACTAAGAGTTTATTGCTAACTGTATATATACTTCCTGTATTTATTTAGCTAAGAGTTTATTGTTTATCTTATTCTGTATTTTTTTATACCTCCTTTGTGTTTTTTGTAAGCTGCTGGAAATTCAATTTCCTTGCGGGAGTCATACCAAAGGGATCAATAAAGAGAAGTCAAAGTCTAAGTCTAAACATATTTGTGATACATCAAAGACATAAACAGGGACAAATATTATTTCAAAACATAATTGAGGATACATTTTGTTCGTATGAGAACGCAATTTTCAGGAGATAGCGCTGGATCAGCTTACCCAGGCCAAGCTTGGGGTCTTTCTTTAAAGAAACACATATGACTTCTCTCTCTGGCGATGAACCTAGTTTTGTTGGGGTTTCTGTAAGACACAAAGTAGGATAACACATAAACATATTTAAAGCGTAACTTCTAACTAACATTATGCAGTCATCCATCATTCATGTGGTATAGCAATGACATTTTCAAAGTGCATCACCTCACAACTACTGTCAGCATTGAATTTTGAACCCAAAGTACACCCAGTCCCTCTCATTTCTCAGCATTTCTATGTTTGTGATGTTGCTTGTTTGTAGGGTAGAAAAAAATGAGCAGTATACTTGACATACCTCTGGCTGCTGGGGAGCCAGAAGGTGCTTCAGATCCGCTCCTCTGAGAGCAGGCTGGGGAACGCATACCAGTGCTGCTGCGCTGACTGCTGGAAGAGGTGCTGCAGAAGAAACAATGTGATAATAGCAATAGAGTGATTACACAATTCTGTCCTCAGAGAACAGGAAGTGCATTTCCTGCTGCAGTAGTTTGTTTTGAAGAGACAGAAGAAGAAGTGAAATTAGCACAAGCTAGCACCTCTGCTCATTGAGGCGCTGGTTTTTGATACGGGCCTCAATCCTGGCTGCAACGTCATTGCACAGCTTGTTCAGGGACTCATCCTGAGGCGTGGTCAGACCGCTGTCATCCTGCGGTGTCTCTGAACAGGAGAAGGACTTGAGCCCGCTGCTCGGAGCGTGACACACTGCCGCGTACTGCACAATGTTCTCTTCTGGAGTTAAACACAAAGAAAGGAGTGGAAATAGCAGGTTTCTTTTTTTTATAATCTCTTCTAGGGTTAACAGAAAATGCCAACAATAGGCTACTTGGTGAGTTCTACAACTCAAAGAGCTGTCTTTGGCAGTAGTCTTGGTGTAGCAACTGACCTGAGACCAGGCTGTGGCTGAGCTGGCGAGAGTTCATCTCATTGTTGAACTTGTGTTGGGCTGAACAGAGGTTACACAGATATTTGGCTATCTTTGATCTCTCTGTGATGAAGGTGTACTTCTTCTTGCTGCCACGGCTCTCTACTACAAATTTACGCCTCTGAATGAACATGAAAGAAAGGTTTTTAGGGAATAACAAGCACAGAAAGATAACACATTTTATAAAAAATTCAAACTGTAATAGAAGTTAAAAAATAGACTGTATATAAAGATGGATGGCTTGACAGCTCTCTGCTCAACATTTGACTCAACCCCTGGTGGCTGCAGTATTAATCGTAAATCCCGCCTCATCCAAGTACACTAAAGAAACTCTAAAGATGGTTTCTGTCATTTTAGCTAGTTCTGATCATTCTGATTTATGTTTAAATGTTAATTTTTTTTATTGTTATTTGATGCTAAAAATTGATTGATAGCTGTGATTGACTAGTGATTGTTCCCGCGGGTGTATGGACGGGAACATGGCAGCGACCATATCCGGGCTATTTAGGCTTCACTCTGGAGAAGGTGGAGACATGTTCATCTTTATATACAATCTATGAATTAAATCATTATCACTTCACTCACATTAGAGGAGATGGTAGCTGTCTCCCTCCAGTAGAAAGTCTGACCGGAGGATCGACAGCCATCTTTAACCTCGTAGATGATGACTCCTTTGGCACAAACTCCGAGAATGATCTCTCCTTCTAAGGGCTTTTTCTCACGCATTACACGGTAGAACAACACGCCGTATTCAGGCAACTGCTGACACACCTGAAGGGACAGACAGAGTGTTAACAGTACTCCATATAATATTAATGGCAGTCATAGTGGTACCATTAGATATTCATTTTCATAGAGGGTTACAGGAATTACATATATTTCTTAGGGCAGCCCAGAAGTTAGTGTTAGACAGTTAGACAAAAAGTCAAAGGGATTTTTCCATTGGGATTTGGATTATTGCAGCTTGGTGGTGAAAAAAGGTTTATGATACTTACATGTTCATAAATGAACACCACTCTTGTGATTTTTAAAGCATGAATGCAATCGGTAGGAATCAAGTAAAAAGCTTACGTTAGGCTATTAACAGTGTAGGGGGACTGCGGTCGCAGGACTAAACCACCACCACTAAGCTTCCAATTTGTACTTTTTGTAATTTTGCATGTTCGGCATGGCGTTTAGTTTCCTTGACAACCTTTTTTAAGCTTTTATTTTACCTTTATTGAACTAAATTCTCAAGTCTCATTAACTGAGACCACTAAGAGTGGTATTAACTGATGTATTTTATGTTGTAGAGCAAAACATTGTAGTCTCTTTTGCTTGAGTTAATCACAGACCCCATTTCAAGCATCTAATCAAAAACACATTGATTTAAAGACGAGGGACAAAGGTTTTTAAGACTCATTCCTGCAGCACTATATTGTCAGATTTGACTGTTTTGCTACCTTGAGGAACTCAAGCTCTGATTCGTCTGTGAGCATCTGAGCATTGTTGGCGTGAAGTCGAAGCAGCTCCCCCTGAATGTAAGGCAAGGCACGTCTCTCCATCACGCTCTTGGAGACATACTGATCAGGGCGGTAGTAGTTCCTACCATACACCTAAACACAACAGATCAAAACCTTTTATTTAGAAAAAACACTTTTGCACAAGAAACTATATTTTGATCATTATCCAGTAATTATAATATAGCATATACTGTACCATTGCTATGTCACTTAGGTAAATGATATGTCAGAGTTTAAAAATGCAGTTTGGCACCTTTTTTAGTTGGAATTAAGCTGTCCTTAGATGCAGAATTTTACATTTAACTATTATAACAAGTCATCTTTGAGAGGGCTCCTTTAACTTTACATGTATTGTTCAAATTTGTGGTGCACAACCTCAGGCATGCAGTCTCCACACTCAGTCTGCAGGGCCAGAGCTCCTAGGTACAGTGCTGTCTCCTCATGGCAGGCCAGCCTGTCCTCCAAAAGGTCTCTCCTGAGCTGGAGGTAATACTGGTGACGGGTCTGTTTGTGCCTGAGAGATAAAACCGCACATACTTAAAGGTTCTGACTTTACAAGACAAATATTGTAACTTTTGTGTGAAAAATACTTACAAAAGATGAGAAATGTTATTGACAAAGAATTTGACCCTGAAGAAAAGCACAAAGGTGGTTGTAGGCACTTTCTTCCAGCAATCTGGAGCAACTTTTGAAATCTTGGTATCATTGTCCACAAAGAAAAACTCATTATCTGACCAGAGAATAGAGAAAAGAACACATGAAAGTTATGAGTTGACTATAATAATGGTTGCCCATCCACTAGAATACTTGTGTGGATTTGTGTGAAAGCAGCCTAAATCAGACAAAAACAGAGCCCTTCAGAAAGACTCCCTCACTTAATATTTCAAACCTCTTTACCGTCAATATAAGCAAGGCCAAAGTAGAAATGTTCCACCAAGTTGGAGTGAGCCACAATCATGTCAAAGACGTCCCCTCCTCTGGATTTCACCTCACACTTGACGAGAATGCTCTGACTGTTTGGCATCACCACACTCAGCTCTCTCTGAGTGGTTGGAGATTTCACTTTCTTTGACTGTGTGTGTGAGAAAAGACTTTTCAGAAAAAATAAAATAAAAAACAATCAGAAGGTTGCTGAATATGTTTAGGATGAGAAATGACCCATGCATTTGCAGAGTAATGCTTGATTCCACAAAGGACAGGGGAAATGAAAGCTCAGGAGTTTCAGGAGACAGATATCACCATCATCATCCTGAGATTTGGACTCCAAAACAAGGTGTGTCTCTTCAAACTACTTTCAATCTCTTCACACAACCCTCACAATGACTCAATTTAATTTCTATTTTCAAGAACTCACCACGATGGATCCAGGCAGCTCCAAGACAACCAGCGGCTCATCTAAGATTCTAATAAACTCAGGACCCTTGTCCTGCAACAGAGGACACATAATTGACAAGGTTTTGATGTGAGGTGATATTATATTATCATTATATTCTACTATATTATTGTGTTTAATCTAGCCCACCTTCACTTTCTTCTCATTTAGACTCATTGTTGAGTCAAACTGTGTGAGAGATCTAGAGTTGGTATTTCGATTGCCATCTGTGTACGGACTGCAGGGAGTGTGGTTCAGCTGCTGCCAACTACCGTAACTCTCCCTGTGTCGGCCTCCTGAGGGAGTCCTGTGAAAGATGAGTTTTCCATTCTCAGTCTGATCGGAGTCAAGATCTGTCACTCATGACACAATGGCTCAAACATCATATATTTCATTTTATTCTCCTCAGGGGGGTTAGTCTTCGCAGCACTGATTAAAAAAATCCTCTTTGTTTTTATCATTTAAGCAACATCAAACTTGAATTTGTTAATATTGAAGCAAACTTGTTTTATACTGTCTTCTTACTGTGACCCTGTAAATGGGTGCGTGACAATGTATGTGCTTTAAAAAATGTATAATCAAAGACTGTATAAAAGAGATGACATAGCACAGTGATGTCCCCCATTGATTTGCGTTTTGAGCACAGAATCTGTGTCGTTCAGTGGCGCTGTGCTAAATGCTAAATGCTAAACGCTCAATGCTCAACGCCTAAGAGGGAAACTACTGATTTTCAACGGACTAACATGAGTCATCCTGTTGAAAAGCTTAAGTTTCTTTTACATTACCAGCTATGGCTAACGTTAGCTTTGTAAGCAAGGTGCAACCAAATGCTTAACAAGGCTTTTTCAGGCGACCAACATATTACAATTAACTCTGATGAAGTGAAAACACATTGTGAGAAGGTCAACACCCAACTGGTAGCCACACACCATAGCATACAGCTGCTTTATGTCCTATTGTACTCCAAATGGGAGCATAATTTACAAAATGAACATTTTGCTGTATTGAAGAAGACTTAACAATCAGACTTCTCATGCAAACCATCCAGCTCTGCACTCAGCTTGACTGGCTGGGACAGTCCGGAAGCTACACCCATCTCCTTTATACAGTCTATGTATGCTTCATACCCTGTGGGCTCGCAGGAATACGATGCTCCCGAGAATGTTCTAGAAATCTTCTTCTTTATCGCCCATGATGAGTTACTAAAAGAGCCCCCTGAAAAACAAATTGGTGTGCAATAATTACATTAAATCTGTATGCATGGTAGCCTAAATGTCAAAAAACATCTTTCCTGAAAATAGATACGAAGGTATCACCCTCATGTCACCACATATGTAGCTTCAACCAGCAGTTGGTTAGCTTAGCCTGGCTAAAAGACCAGAAAAAACAGGAAATGGCTAGCCTGTGTTCAAACATAAGTTTGGACACTAAATTAACATCCATCTATCCATCTTCAACAGCTTGTACAAGGGGGGCTGGACAGGACACCTGTCCATCACAGGGCACATAGAGGCAAACAGAAACAACCACGCACACTCACATTCACACCTACGGTTATCAATTAACCTAACACTTGCATGTCTTTGGACTGTGGCAGGAAGCTGGAGAACCCGGAGAAAACCCATGCAGTCACGGGGAGAACATGCAAACTCCACACAGAAGGGCCCCAGCCAGGATTGGAACCAGGAACCCTCTTGCTGTGAGGCGACTGACAGCTTGTCAGTTTAGCATAATAGGTGAACAGCTAGCCTTATGCCATTTTGGAAATTGCGTACTTTCACCTTTATACTCACAATTTTGAGGTCATAGTGCGTTCACACTGACAGAGTATGGAAACATGCAGTGCACTACAAGTAGCTTACCCCGATGATGCACTCATAATAGTCAGAAAGTTGAGTGTGGATTGCTAACACTACTAGTTTCTAAATAGTTACCCAAAATATGCTAAAGTCTTGCAAGATGATAAAGGTTAGACGGTTAAGGTTAGGCATAGAAATCTAATGGTTAAGGTTAGAACAGGTGGTCGGGAAGCATGTCTCATTTTCGCAAATCCAGGGTTACCATGTAGACACAGCTTCATCCTCAACAGTCGCCATCTTTGCAAATTAGCAGAAGCTACGTGACCACCATCATCTTTTTCAAACTGGTGAAAATGGCAAGCAAAGAAGCTGTAGCGGCTGCGATTAAAACGGTGAACACCTAACTATACAAATGTGAGGTATACATGTGTTTTAATCAATAAATACCACTGTATTGTAGTCATAGTGAGACAGATATTTAGCCAGCAGATATGTAGCTGGCCACAGTGGGTGGTCGTAATGCTGCGATTTGAGATAAAGTTTTGGTCTGCCTAAAGGTTAAAAAAAAATCTGCCTACAGCACCTCTAAAGCTCATTAATTGACAATATGTATTAGTGAGCTTTATGTGCTTTATTACATTAAGTTACCTATGGACAGCCAGGCTAGCTCTTTCCTCTTGTCCAATCTTGGCTCAGTTCATTGCATACAAAATCCATAAAATAAATAGATAAACTGTGTTTATTAATGAGCCGTGTTCATATTTTCACCTTTGTACAGAGCCAAGCTAGCTGTTTTTCCCCTGCTTCCTGTCTTTATGCTGAGCTAAGCTAACAAGCTGCTGGAAGTTAGCTTCATATTTAGCATACAGGTATGACAGTGGTATCAATCTTCTCATCTAACTCTCGTCAGTGAAAGTGAATTTGTTGGAATAAAATGTTGAACTATTGCTTTAAAGTTCCATTGAAATCACATTCAGTCATTGTCATTCTACAAGCTAACGTGAAGGACAAAAGATGTGTGCACATGTTTTTAAGTTACATAATAAAGGAGAAATAGCAGGAGAGCTAAAGTTGGTTGTTACTGCTTTATGCAAGATTTGATAAGGTATGGAATTAAGATCTTGATCTACATAAACAGAGAACTAACTAAAAAATATATAGTCTATAAAATCGAACATTCTCCCCTTTTATTTCTGATTTTTTTTCTCAAAGGAGAACCCAGACAAGTGATTTAAGCAATATGCTGTAGCAGACAGAAGAAAAAAAATGCAAATTAATTTCAGTTGGAATTTAAATCTTACAGAAATGGAATTGTTTCTTACTGTGTAATCTGTCCCTGATCATTTGACTGCGGTCTGTTAGCCGGGATCCATTTTCAGCCATAGACACATGGTCAACCTGCAAAGACATCACTGTCCAGCTCAAGGAAACAAGCAGAGAATTGGTGCTATCAGTAAACTAGACTAAATACCCAACAACAGACCCCCAGCTAAAACCAGCTTCACCTAACCATCTGAGGGCGCACTCACACTGTCCATCCGTACCGTGCCCAAACAGGTTTCATGGCTAAAGTCTAGTTCGTTTGACCAGTGTGAGTGCAACCGTACCGCGTCTAGGCGCAGTACACTTGCCGGCCACGGACCGTTTGGGAGAGGTGGGCTTTTGTAAAGCACGTTTTCACATGTAGGAGCACAAGCGTGCGCATGTGTATGAGCATGAGGCCTACGGCGGTTCTGACATCATTTTATGTGCGCCTGTTCGGACATAGAAAAAAAGACGAACCATGCGCGAACATTTAAAACTATGGCGGCGAAAGGTTCAAGTTGGTGTGATGCGGAGGTGGAGTGTTTACTGCAGATTTGGTCAGATGAAAATATTCAAAAACAGTCGACAAGACGCACAAAAACTTCAAGGTCTATGGATAGATTTGTAAACAAAGCGACGCATCGTCATGATGTCAATCAATGCGTGTGACGTGTTAAAGTGTTACGTCGTGATGACGTATAGGCAGGCAAGAAGCATTCGCGCAAGGCCCAGGCAGTGTGAGCACAAACGGGCCTGGCCTGCGGGGGGAGAGGGAGGGGGGGACAAGTACCCTAAAGCACAGGGCACAATACGGATGGACAGTGTGAGTGCGCCCTAAAACCAAACCAACACCATCCGATCATCCACCCACTCACTGAATTTCTGTAGACATCTTCTACCAGCTGCCTGATGAGCCGTTCAGCAGGAGGAAGCATTAATGTCCTGTGGTGAAGCTCACAGGTCTCTAGCACAGTCAGCAGGTCGGTCCGTCTGACCACCATGTCCTCGCACATGCTTAGTAGCAAACCCTCCAGCTCTGCACTCAGCTTGACTGGCTGGGAGGAAACAGAATAAGAGAATAAGAATATGCAAAAAGGATTATAAGCAAGAGCTAGAAGAGGGATGAAAGTACCTGGTTTTGAGGTAGATGATAATCAACACACCAGTAAAGAGTCATCCCCAGTGAGTACACAACCATCTGAGGACAGCAGGACAAGGAAATGATTCAGACAATAAATAAAATACATGAAACAGGTGATATTACTCCTATCCAAACAAAGCACTATGCAATTACGTTGTTGTTGATGATGATGATGACGCTGTTTCGCTAATAAAAAATAGCATCATCTTCTTGACCTTTTTAAATTGTGTCCTCTTCAATGAAAGCCATTTCTCCATGTAAACGCTTATATTTTGACCCTTTCACAGGTTAGATATGTACATAGACTGTATGGACGTAGTCTCCGTGGCATCACCCTTAGATTTTTGAAGAGCCAAAAATTAGCCGTGCCTGGTGTCGTCTAACTCCCAGCTAATCTAATAAGGGCATGAGGTGGAACGTGGGTGGAGCGGCAGCGAGCCAAATGAAGACTACAGTCTATGCTCACTCAAAGTAGCCAGACCTGGATTATGCATCTTTAGGCCATCTTTAAATATAATTTAGACCGATGAGTTATATAAAAATGCACACAATGGGGACATTAGCTATAGAGACCAAAACCATTTTTTGTACCAGGCTGGACAGTAAACATGTTTATTTTAGCTGGAAAGTTGGCCATTTTAACATGAGGGTCTCTGGAGATTGACTCTGTTTTGGAAAGAGCCTCAAGTGGCCGTTCGATGAACTGCAGATTTTGGCACTTCCCTGTTGGCTTCACTTCTCTTACCCAGAGATTGACGCTTGGTTATGTAACAATTTCATGTTTGTCCCTGTAGAATTTGAGTACATATTAAAAGTAATCAAAGTACCTAGCAGTTCACAACCAAATTTGATAAAGAAAAGACTTGTAGTTAAGTTTTACTACCCATCAGATTTATAGTTCGACCCCGAAGGTTAGAGCCATTTGTCTACATCATGATATGTTGTATGCCCTCACAACAGGCCAGAGTTTTCCAACCTTTTCGGCTGCAGTCCTGGTGGAGGCAGCATGACCCTGCTGTACCTCAGGAGCTGTGAAGGAGGCCACGTCTTCATATCGAGCACAGCTCTTGAAGGCCAGACTCCCATTGGCTGACAGTAGCACCGAGCCTGGGCTCAGTACACTGCACATGTTGCCTGAACCTAAAGAGAGAGCAGAACACAAACCGGTGACATTTATCAACTCAAAGGGTTTCTCGTTCTTTGTCTTGCACAATTTGGTTGAGCGCGTTGTTCCAAACTCTATTTGGATGCTCTTGAACGCTGCCTATAAGAACCCTGTGCACTGAAACAAGTGGAATTGGGAGAAAGTGGGATCTGATGAATGATTACCTTTTTTGGAAATATCCAGTAAGGCCTCACTGGTGGCAAGCAGCAGACACCAGACCTCATCCTCATCTAGTGGTGAGCCCCGGGCCTCCAACACTTCTGCCAGGGTCACAAATGTACCCATCCTGCTGGGGTACACACATTAAAGGGGACTTCTTATGCTCATAATCAGGTTCATTCTTGTATTTTGGGTTTCTACAAGAACACTTTGACATGTTTTCATTATCAAAAAATACATTCTTTTTCTCATACTGTCTGTCTGAATTTACCTGTATTCACCTTCTGTCTGAAATGCTTAATTTTAGCGCATGTCTCTTTCAGAATCCCTCGTGAAAAACAGTCTGCTCTGATTGGTCAGTGTTTCCAGGTCTTCTGCATCTGTGAACTCCGTTTATCTGCATTGTTATTGCAACCGGTGAATGACTGTATACTGTATGGTATAGTTGCCATTAGTTCCTGACGGCTCATTTAAAGTCACAGTTTCTGAATAAGTGCTGTCGGCATTTCTCTGTGGATTGAGTGTTTCGATACTTTCACAGTATTTTTACAGTACCTCGACCTGCTTTATAATACAAAAAAATATATGGAAATATTTTTACAACATGGAGACTTTAAAACCCTGAGTCAAAAGAGAAAATCAATAATACCCGTTAATGGGAATAACACTGTTGTATACCACTTCGTTGTACATCACAAACAGGCTGAATACCTCACAGGCTACAATCCGACTACTAAGTACGTCAAACACAGTGAACGTTTAAAGGTCAGAGGTCAGAGTTTGAGACAGACAAGCTTAGGGTTTAGTGGAATTAGATCTAATTGGAAACAAATCCAACACTTCTGTTAATGGCTTTCATACTTTCCCCATCAAAAGAAAAAAATCTCTACTCACTACATCTAATTTCATATACACTAGCAAACATGCAGAATGGAGAGCCTCAACAACTTCAACTGATATAGGTTCCTTATTGTTTTACCAGCTTAATATGTTCATGTAAGATCCCAGCAAGTGGCAGTTTTTGTCTTCAAAACGCGACACATTTGTACATCTGTCTTCCTGTTGTTGTTTGTTGAATCAAATAATGTTTTTTTGAGATTCCATATTCTGTATCACCTTGTGTCAATACAGTCTTCTCAACTGACCATTGCTTTGTGCCACAAAACAGGAAAAAGAGCAAACAGATAAACATACCACTCTGAAGTATTAGCATGGTTCTCAGCCATCTTGGAACCCATTGGCTATCCGTCTGAAGACAATTTAGCCTCTGCGACAGCGGCTAACATTTCGGGCATTCGGGTGTAGGCAGCAGACATCCAGGGCCAAGACTTCCAAGAAGAGGAACAAGAAGTCTTGGCCTGGCTTCTTTATAAACAGATATCTGCATATGAAGGCCTCTTTTGCTCTCCACAGGGACATTTTACCTGCATACAACCAAAGCATGCTCAAATATGATTGCTAAATATTACAAACAGAAACCGGACTGCTTCCGCTAAAGATTCCTGTGAAGAATCTGTTAATAGAAGTTAAGTGACCGTCAGGAACCACAGTGCTTTCATTAATAGTTTGACAATCAGATTAAGGTCCGGATGTTGCCTCCAAGGAGCATCTTATCATAATCATCTTATTCCTTCTCTTATTGGAGGATAAGCCGAGAGAAACGGACGAATGTCTATTGTTTTCCACCTTGATGACTTTGCTTCTTTAGGCGTATTTACTTTAATTGAATTAAATGTACTACTTTAACTGTTGGCATTTCCACTATCGACGCACGGCTTTGCATCCATTTCACTGTGACCTTTCTGTCACACAAACAGAATTAAAACACTGACATACACAAGCATGTCTGGTGACATGGGAGAACGCCAAGTAACCCAGCTCTGCTAATCAGGTTACATGTGCTTTCGATTGGCCCAAGACAATCTGGGGTGAATGACGGAAACAATCAGCGAGGGCTTTATTCACAGTAGACGTTTTGACTTTGTCATAGCAGCAAAGGCACAGGTGTTACTATTAACATTAACATTGACAAGGCTCTGTTCTCTTCAACTGTCCCAGTCTGTCACGGCAGTGTGACAGTGAGCCAGCATGCAAGACCCTGAAACTGTTGCAGCTAAATGGAATTGGGCCATCATTAATTTGAATATTCACATTATTTTGACATGTTATTTGACTGTAATTATGTTAAATCACATATAATAAATTTAGTGGCCATGAAAAAAATTAAACCAAAGTTATGTGTGTTATTAGCCAGGTGTTATTTTGTGTTGTTCGTTACTTATCCAGAGAAATCTGTTGAGCACACAGGCTCTTTGCTTCTGTTTGAGTGTGAGAAAATGGTTTAATGCACAGAAGCACCCTTAGTCTCATTCCATTCAATTTGATACATCCCAGATGGAACTTGTGTTGTTACAGCAGCAGCACATAAATAAGCCTGTACCTTATGTCCCAGATAGCACTGTGTCTGCAAATGTCTAGGCCCCACAGGTGGTTTGATGAGCAACAGACTGAAATATAACTTGGTTTTGACACATTACACAGCCTACCTTATTTCATCCGGTATCTGGAAAGATTCTTCTTAAGTTCCTTCAGACATCCGCCACTTTGAACCTAATCCTTCCTCCTCCTATGCATCCCCTGCTGCCATTCCACCCACCTCTCCCTCGTCCGAGCGTCTTTCATGGCAGCTCTTCACGCACGGTAATTTCCTCTTGACAGATCAATCGTCTCCACACAAAAGACATATCAGCTCCGTAACATCATTTGCCATGCGCTCACAACTAATGACGCGTTGTTTCTGCGTTTTGCTTCATTTTGAACTATTTTTAGACTGGGGGACATAAGAACATAATTGGATTTGCAGGGCAAGTTAACGGCAGATGGGGCAGCAAAGGACCAAGCCACTGTAGGCGGCACTTTGTTAATCTGATGTTTTAACCACAAGTGACACATTAATTGTCCCTCCTTCTATTACCTTAGATTAAGTTGATTGGCCAACACACATTGAATAACCAGATACTGCGGCTTATATATTCTTTCAGCTGACCTAGTGCTTGAAAGGGCATTTTAAATATTACTTACCGTAATAAAAGTGAGAAAAAAACTAAACATCTATGACCTATCTCATAGTGTGCATAGTGTGCTGATGAATGTATATAGATGTGATGCAACATGTAACATGTTTTAGGTCACGCAGGTGAGTCTAGGTGGTCTACTAGGGCGCCCTAAGAGAATAAAGTCTTATGACAAAGAAGTATACCGAGGGCCTCTGAGGGATGCTGGTCCTGCTTTTTGTTTTTGTTTTTATATGTGCCAATTATTTGCAGTTTAATAGAGTTTTCTTGTACACGGATATGCTGACCCCACCACTACATCCTCAGCCACATCATCAAGACGGCTTGTAACTTAGTCCAGATTTACGCGTGTCCTTTACAGCCTAGGGAATAATTAACACACTGACCTGTGGAAGAAATGTCAAGGTGATGACTTCATCTGCCTCTGGCATAAGCTTTCACAAGGGTCAAATTCAACACGTATGATAACAGTTAAACACGCTAGCTCTTGAAGGCTTATCTGGGTGCTGAATTTTCAAAAAATGGTGCATATTGAATAAAAAGATGTATGTATTATAAATAATGTTTCGTACAGACACCATACTCCATTACAAATCTTGCTTTCTTTAGTTATGCCTTATATTTGATGTTTTAAAGTGTTCCAAGGGTTGTTTTTTTAATATAATTTTGTTATCTGAAGAGTAACTAATGCTGTCATATGAAAATATATAGTATACTATTATACAGTGGAATAAAAAGGAAATTGCCTAATACATTCAAGTACATCTAAATTATAATTAAGCTAAGTACATTACATAAATTGCATAAAGTTGTCATAAAGTTGTAAATGTTTAACACATTGTGAAGGTAGAATTTAATACTACTACTACTACTACTACTACTACTACTACTACTACTACCACTACTAATAATAATAAATTTTATTTGTATTACAATAAAAACACCTGCAATTTCGCACATAGATCTCTAAATATACAGTATGGCCAAATTTGATTTGTAAGCTAAAAACAGTGGGGAAATTTAGTTACAGCAGCAAAAGAGGATATTACAAATAACAAAAGCATCAACAACAGATGCAAAATACAAAATGTAATAATAAAAGCCTATGTCCACAGTAAAACATTAACTGTGACCTAATACCTTAAGGCTGTAAAAATAAATAAATAAATAAATATATATATAATAATAATTTAAAAAAGCTACAGTGACAGTAAAACCCCAAAACAGACTGGTCAGCAGTGCGTGTGTGCGCGCGCACGTGTGTTCAGCGAAAACAGTGCTGCTTGTCAGTCAAATGCTATCTCAGTTGCAAAGTCGTTTATATAACGTTAATATACATCTTTTTTATGTATATGAAATGTATGTATTTTACAGCAAAAAAAACCCGACAAATAAATATTTGTGTTTAGTGGCAGTATCTTCTATGCGGTGTCATTTCAAAACGTTGCGGAACCGTCGCTTCCGCTTTCCCGGAACTGCTGCCGGCAACGCGCAGGCGGTCTTGAACGTCCCCCTGCTCCTCATTGTGCAGCCGAGGAAACATCGCAAGGTTTCGACGACGTTGGTATGAAATGGCAGAAACTGCTTCTGTCACGGAAGCACAACGATTAGGTTACACAGAAGCTACACGTGTATTCTGCGATGACCCTGGCCTGCTAGTTTGAGGGAAACGGGAGTGTATCTGGAGGAAAAAGGGCATTAAAGGGCTGTTTTTCTCCAAACAAAAAACCGTCCGGGTTTGTGTCTCCAGCGGGCAGCAAACGGCGACTGCGGGTCGACACTGTTGGGATTAACCGGAGAGGGGTGAGCTCCACATACGGATCTTTTTCTTCCTATGAGACGTGTTTGACGTGTTGTTGTCAACAGTTGGGGGATGGGAACGGACGCGTTTGGCTCACACGCGTTACTGTAAATAGGTTACTACAGTATTGAGCAGTGCTCGCAGCAGGCAGGACAGGTCTGGCCTAACTGGTGAAAGGCAACCAGCCACTACACTGGGAGGCACACTACTGTAACATATCCATGTCAGTGCTACACACGTTAGCACGGCGACACTGTAAACTGCGAACCGGGTGGTGTTGCCAGTCATGGAACTAGTAAAGGGTTCATCTAAAACGCCGTGACCTCCAGTCTGTGGTCAACTACAGGCGATACCATCCTCCATGTAAACAGAAATCACGTACCGACGCCTTTGAATACACCCTGTTTGAGCTAACACCAGTTTGCTAATGTTTACTGCTGTGATATGATCTCATACGTGTTTCGATTGGCTTGGAATTTGGCAAACTGAATTCCTGGACTGTAGACACAGCCTGGGTTGGTTATTATACTGTAGCAGCATCTTTGTAAATTCAATAACAACACTGAGCCGATCAATATTTGGCTGTAAAGGCTGCAGTCTGCCTGTTTCTGTGGTTTTTATGTGATTAATGTGATGTTAATGGGCTCACTGACCTGCAAATTGAAAGGTGAATGGGGAGATTCTTCCGTGGCAATTGCATAATGTTGCAGATTGGTTTATCTTTGTTACAGCAATCAAATGCTAAACGTGTACCAGCCTCTATATCAACAGTAAAGTAAGATAGTTTATCAAACCAGGGGATCAAATGTGACCTGTGTCATGGCAATGTGGGCAAATGAATGGTGTTTGGCAAATGTCAATAGGAGTTTGGTAACTCGACAAATTATCAGTGATATTAATAACTTTTGTCTGGGTTATTAGAAGTGTCTGATCAAAGGTAGCGTTGGCTGAGATTGTCACACACTGCAGCATGTGTGTGTCTTCTGTATGCAGCTTGTGTGTGTCTGCCATATGCTGCTTGTGTGTGTCTGCTGTATGCTGCTTGTGTGTCTGCTGTATGCTGCTTGTGTGTCTGCTGTATGCTGCTTGTGTGTGTCTGCCGTATGCTGCTTGTGTGTGTCTGCCGTATGCTGCTTGTGTGTGTCTGCCGTATGCTGCATGTGTGTCTGCCGTATGCTGCTTGTGTGTGTCTGCCGTATGCTGCTTGTGTGTGTCTGCTGTATGCTGCTTGTGTGTCTGCTGTATGCTGCTTGTGTGTCTGCTGTATGCTGCTTGTGTGTCTGCTGTATGCTGCTTGTGTGTGTCTGCTGTATGCTGCTTGTGTGTCTGCTGTATGCTGCTTGTGTGTCTGCCGTATGCTGCTTGTGTGTGTCTGCCGTATGCTGCTTGTGTGTGTCTGCCGTATGCTGCTTGTGTGTGTCTGCCGTATGCTGCTTGTGTGTGTCTGCAGCTTGCGTGTCTCTGCTGTATGCATCTTGGTGATACTATCCATCTAACATGTTCCTGACCTGTAGTCACATTTGAGTGATGTAGCTCCCAGACTGCGCTGCACATTGCTAGCGAGGTTTAACTACACAACCCTGCCAAGAGAACAGCAGTGGTCATCCAAAAGCCCCAAGAAATCTGATTCCTGCACCAAAAGTGAAAGGTACCCCACAGAGATGGGATTATGGGCCCTGGCTTACACATAGCAAGCTCACGTTTTTATCCGCCGGTCAAATTGGTTGGTATTGAGAGATTTGGGGTCAATTGCCCTGTGAATATTTGATTATTTTCATTTTTCTCATGGGTTGAACCACAGTGCTATCAGTATCGGGGTTGGCCATTGATTCTTTTGCTCCTTCATGCTTAAATTGAATGTACTGTGTGATGTTCTATATCCAAACTCCATTAACCGGTCAAATTGTAGTAACCATAATTTGTCTTGGTAGGTGTAGTCAATATTTGATATAAAGACAGTAGGGCTGAGTCATATGGCCTGCCACACCTGACTTATGTTCTTTTTTAATCGAAACTAACTTCAAAACGCAATACAAATGCTTAAGGAAAGCAAACAAAGATGAGATTATTGAGATTAATAAGCGAAAACCTACCTTTAACCAGATTTTACTTTAGAAAAGAAGTGTATGGCTGAATTTATGGACCTGTTGTTCACACAAGCTGTTGTTCACACTAGCATTAACATGTGTCCCCACATGTGTCTCGAGTGCCCACTGGTGATGGATCTCACTTCCCTGCTCAATATGCAAAGAAACGCATGGCTAAGTCAGCCAGTTGTGATGTAATATTACAAGAATGCCTGTCGGGATATCCTACGTAAATTCTGGCGTATTTTATGGACTTATAAATATGAGTAATGTGACATAATTATATCAGTTAAAATGAAAATCGATTTTCATTTTGAAACATCGTTCTGAACAATTAATTGGAATGAATCGATTATATTGAATTATAACCCACGCAGTGTGGCATGTGCTGGTTGTCCCGCTCTTACCTGGTGGCAGCAGTACCAGCCCTGACAAAATCCAACAGCATGACACAGTTCAAACAGTCATGGGTGAGTGCAAAGACAGTGTCCTTGATAAACAATCACTTCTCTATCGTGTCTTCCCACACCTCATGTTCAAGTTCTCTTCTGCAAGATGTAATATTTAATTTGGCTATGTTGTTATTCTATCCTTATATCCTTATAGTGCAAATCAGGTCAAACTCCTAGTATGTTTTCTGATTTCATATTATTATTATTATTATTATTATTATTATTATTATTATTATTATTATTATTTTGCTGCTGGGCAGTATGTTGCAATAATTGTACATTGATATCACATCAATTAAGTCACCATTCCTGTTGTTAGACATTTCCCTTAAAGGGATTGTTTCCCGATTTTAATACAGCTCTGTGTCATGGCAGTTTGGGCAGCTTAACGGTGTTTGGCTTCCCTCCATGGCAGAAATCCCCACGGTGTGTAGCAGCGGAAGTCCGCGAAAATCTGCAGCAGATCAGGATGATGCAAAATGTGTCTCGGTGGACCACCACTGCTCCAAGCTCCATGCACTGTGGCCACAAAAGGAAGCCAGACACCATTCATCTGCCCACATTTCTATGACAAAAACCTGGAATTAAATCTGCTAAATTTCTCTTTAACCTTAAAAGTCCTTTAGATTCACTCGGGGTCGCGGGGGGCTGGAGCCGATCCCAGCTGACATCAGGCGCGAGGCGGGGTACACCCTGGACAGGACGCCAGTCTATGGCAGGGCACATAGAGACAAATCGAGACAGAAAGCCATTCACACCTACGGGCAATTTAGAGTCACCAATGAACCTAACACCTGCATGTCTTTGGATGGTGGGAGGAAGCCGGAGAACCTGGAGAAAAACCACACAGACACGGGGAGAACATGCAAACTCCACACAGAAGGGCCCCAGCAATGGGGGGATTTGTAGCAGGAACTCTCTTGCTTAAACTACAATTAAAACTACACAACACATGTTGTGTATTGACACTATGTATTTTGTCATTGAAAAAGGCAACACGTGGGGGGTTTTAATTAAGGGGGTGGAAGGTACATAATGTCACTGTTATGGGCGTGTGTCTCTGGGAGCTTTGCTGCATGCATCAGAGGAGGAGTGAAAATGCTGGTGTTTGAGACTCCTTGCACTCTGCATGCTTTATTGGATGGAACTTTGTTTGGGACTGTTGTCCACTGAATGGCCTCGTGCAGTTTTCTTACCAAGGATATTTTCTATTGTGATCAGCATTTATATTGTTCTGCTCTATCTGAGTGGATCAATGTGTTTATTTGCATATCATATAGCCACATGATTTGGAGCATGGCATTGATTGACAAGTAACACACCTTTAGTGGTCATATTTAAAGTCCTTATTGCAACAATGGGTAAACAGCTGCATTGCATGTCTGAAAAATACAACTAAAAATAAATAAACAGTTGTTATGCCTTTCAGCTGATCTCATCTTGTCTTTTGTTATTGTTTTAGATGGTGAGAATTGGGTTGGCAGCTTACAGTACTCCTAATTGTTGTGTTGTTTTTCTGATTAGAAAATGAGCTGAAGTTGGGCACAGATTGTAGGAAGTGAGAGCTTAACTGCCCCCAATTTGTCTCCTAGACAACATCAGAAGAGGCGCTTTCCAGCCCTTTCCGTATAATACCTTTAGAACAATACATAACCGTAAGGACATGTACCTAAACACTTGATCTGTGCTTTGATTCCCCTCAGACATTTCTCTTAAATGTAGGTTGGGTGGTAAGAACTGTCAACCATGAAAGCTGCGTGTAGTTTTTAGTTTTTTACGTCTGTTCCTGCAAAGCTCAGAACTGCGATGGAATCTGTGGACGGCCATGGGCAGAGAAAACAAATTGAAAAAGCTTTTCATTCCTCACTGCTCCATCCAGCTCTCACTACATTTCCTCCCGACAAAGCACAGGGACATCTGAACAAATCGCGGACTGCAGCCTTTCTAATTCCACCTTTTAGTATCAGATGCAAAGTACAGAGGTGTAATGATTAAATGGGATAGAAAGCATCAGCTCTATTTGTACCATCCACAACTTTCTGACTATATAACTATTCTAATGTTCAACAAATTGAACTGAATGGGACTTCTTGTTGGAAATGAGGGTACTGGTACTAATGTTTGTAACAGAATGCACCTATGGGTACTTATCTGCGTCCATTACTTTGGATGATTGTGAGCACAATCTAACTCCATCAAATTGCTATTGGACTCAGTCATAATAGGATAGTTAAACCACTGTATTTGGAATGAACAAGAGCAGACCTGTGAGAGATGATGAGGGACAGATTGAATCCCAGGGGAGATGGTCTGATGGACAGCTGTGATGGAGATACCACATCTTTCTGGACAGGATTGCCAAGACAAATGTGGGTTCACCTCTACACCTGACACCCTCTGACACAGTTATCTGTTCTTTTCTGTTGAGTTGTCAGAAACATTTCCTCATAGCCAGTGATTTTCAATGGAGGGCAAAAACAATGCCAGCTGTAGTTGGTGGGAAATCTGCCATAAAGCTGCAGCTTTGATGCCTCAATAGGATATTGAGTTGTGACTAGATTGTAGATGTCAAGATTTTCCAGATTGCAAAATGGTTACGTTTAGGCATTAACCCGGAAAGGTTAAGGTTAGGTGGTTGAAATTAGGCATTGACCTCCGATGGTTAAAGTTAGATGATTAAGGGTCAATACTGACCGTGAATGATTAAGTTTAGAAGGTTAGGGTTAGGCATTGATCTTGATTGGTTCAGGTTAGATAGTTAAGGTAAGAAAATGACCTTGAAGGGTTAGGGTTAGATAGTTAAGGTAAGACAATGACCTTGAAGGGTTAGGGTTAGATAGTTAAGGTAAGAAAATGACCTGGAATGGTTAGGGTTAGATAGTTAAGGTAAGACAATGACCTTGAATGGTTCACGTTAGATAGTTAAGGTAAGACAATGACCTTGAATGGTTCAGGTTAGATAGTTAAGGTAAGACAATGGCCTTGAAGGGTTAGGGTTAGATAGTTAAGGTACGACAATGGCCTTGAATGGTTAGGGTTAGATTGTTAAGTTAAGACAATGGCCTTGAATGGTTAGGGTTAGATTGTTAAGGTAAGACAATGACCTTAAATGGTTAGGGTTAGATAGTTAAGTTAAGACAATGACCTTGAATGGTTAGGGTTAGATTGTTAAGCTTAGGCATTGAACTCAAATTATTACGGTTAGCATGGGTGAGGTGAACAATTCTCAAAAGTTTTTACGAGTCTTTTAGACACGACCATGATATTAACATGGATTATCAATATATCTGAATGACCTTTGACCCCTGAAGGTGTCATGTGATCGGATAGATAACATTTAGTTATGGACCTGTCTTTTGTTTTGTTAAACATGCAGAAACCACTTAATCATTACTAAGCTTCCCACTCATTTATTCTGTGCGTGCAACCCTGGCTGTATAACAGGCCTCCTAACAGTTGAATTGGGCTGACTGATTTCCACATGCAGCCCGAGCCTCCATTCTCACATTCACCCTGATATGTGCTGTTCTGTCTCCAAATGGAAGAGGAAATCATGTCACACCACACGCTGAATCCTAACATCAGCTTAGACACATTCTGTGTGTTTAAATAGACCTGCTAGAACATGACACGAGCGCACTCTCCCTCCAATGTGGCTTATATTTGATTTACCAAATTACATTTTAGGAAAAGCATTATGGAAGTCTCCTACATATTATTTCTGTTCCCCTTGCAGCAATACCACTGGCAAATTAAGTTGACATTTTTGCTGCTTGGTGGATCAGTGTAAAGATTTGATTATATGCAGCATCAGACTGAATGATAATATAGGGACATGAGAACATTATGTTTTGAGCTTATTATAGCAATCATAACCATGCAAATACATTCTTGCACCTTTGCTACAGTTGGGAGGTAAAGACGTTTTCTATGTTGGTCTAAGTTATACCTAAAAAGATCTGTTGTTGCACTTTACATTTAGCCATTGAAGAAAATTCCTTACTTTGGTGAATCCTAGTGGTGTTATCAAGAAACATACAGGGACATTTATACTCACGACCTACAAAAGCTCAACAAAGTGATACTTTACTAATATGACAAAGTAGGGGTGGGAATATGACGATATTAGATCGTGAAGGATCAGAACGACTTGACGATCTGCCAAAGCAGAGAGATCGTAGTATCGTCTATGGGGCACATTCTATCTACTGCTGTTTTATGCTCCGCACAGAAACGTCAGGTTTTTTTTCCTTAGCCAAATCACACTATTGGCTAGTCAGCCTCATGCACCGCCCTAAATACACGCCGATCAACCAATCATAGCGAACTACAGGCAGTGACGAGGATTTCTCATCCCCTGCCATGTTGGATTCAGACATTAGCGGGAAGTAATGGCTGAAAGAGAAAAAAAAAATTACCATATCCTAACAGCACGCGAGCGTCAGCCTATTGCGTCGCTTCAGTGCAATAGTCTGTCCATACTTATTTACAGAATGTGTGGAACAAGCTGTAAAATATGCCCCTGAAAAAACTGTTAAAAATCGCGTGCACCAGTGGACTACTATTGTGTTTTAACAAGAAGGCAGTGCCATCACTTCACAGAGGCCGCCTTCTGCCCAAAGCTGCCACACACACAGTCATACAAGGTTCACACATCGGATGGTAAGACAACAAACCTTTTCAACCACCTAAAGAGACAGCATCCTAAACAGTCTGCTAAGAGTGAAACAGCGACCAGTCACACAGCAGCCAACAGAGGCAACAGGTAGCTTTAGGTAGCTTTTTGTTAAATGTCCTATATTTAAATGGCCTAAATGTTTTTATATATATTTTTTTCTTTTAGGGCTATGTTTTGACATAGGGAAAAACTTTGGTTGCACTGTTCAGTAACTTGCAAAATAATAAAAAAATCAATGTAAAAGAAACGCAAGAAAATCGTGATCGTCATTTTACTGTTTAAAAAAAGTGATAAATTTTTGCCTTTTCACCCACCCCTATGACAAAGCTTGATTAAACACTCCATTTGAGGCTGGAAAAAACCTGGCTAATTAGAGTACAGGTGACGTGAAGGGACGGGGTCTCTATCAGGTGATTATCAAACAGCAGAAGGTTTAGTAGATTCTTAATGTCATCCTTTTACATCTTCTCAGTCTTGGCAAATATGCTTCGGAACATTTTCTATTTGGATTCACCCCAGGCCCCCAGGAAGTACGTTGGACTTTGAAGCCAATTCGATATAGTGGCCAAATGTTGGAATTGCAACTACAACTAGCAATCTCCTTTAAGGACTAACTCAGTGCGTAGGTTGTGTTAATGTTAGCAAGTGAGCAGTCGAGATGGAGGTTACGTTCACCTAGAGGTTAGGTGAACATAGCAGCACAGTGTGTGTACAGCACTGGCTCACTCAGGGTCTACTCTCACTTAGCATTTGTACCGTGCCCAAGCACGATTCACGACTAAAGTCTAGTTGGTTTGACTAATGTGACTACAACTGTAGAGTGCTTAAGCAAGAGGTGGGCTTCAGCAAGGCTCGATTGCCAACGTACGAGCACGAGCATTGACGGCGGCCCCGATATCTATTTATATACGGCTGTTCCCCCTTACAGACATTTAAAAAAGATGCGTCCGGTGGCACAGTGGTTAGAGCTGTCGCCCCATGTAAAGAGGTACTCCGACTTTCTCCTGTCTGTCTTATATAATAAAAGGCTTGAAAACTTCAAAAAAAATTATATATATATATATAAAGATGCTGCCGAAGGGTTCATGGTGGTCTGATGCGGCGGTGGCATGTTTGCTGCAGATTTGGTCAGATGAAAATATTCAAAAACAGTTGGACAAAGCAAAAACTCTGCGGGATGATGACGTATAAGTTAGCAATCGAGCCGTGGCCCGGATAATTTTTAAGTAATGTGAGTGCAGGCCGGACCAGGGCCGGGGGGGAGGAGGAAGGGGGGACAATCGCACTAAAGCACGGCTCTGATCATCTGGGCAGAATGTGAGTAGACCCGTAAGGTGGTTTGACCTTGAAGGTGGCATCTACTTAGTGACAGCAGCTGAGCTTTAGGTTTTGCTTTAGTTTGACACACCATCATACACAGTATACTCTGGTGAAATGCCAGGAAGGTATGAAAAAATAGCTGCTGCCCAAGCCCACTGTATACCCAAGAATAGGAAGGCGAGTGTAGCTGAGAGGAAAGCAAGGAGAAGGAAAGGCTCATAGGCTAACGGATACTGAAAGGAAGGGGGGTGGGGCAGCTGCAGTCAGAGAAATTCAGAGGCCAGGTCATGGTACGTGGAACGTACAGCTATCATCGCAGAGCCGACCTCCTCAGAGCAATGTTCTAAATTCCACTAATGATTCGTCGTCTTCAGACACAGCATGAAACCCAGCGTCCTGCTTCCTCCGTGTATCTCTCTTCCTGGATCATCAGTCCATCAGCCATATATATATATATATATATATATATATAGTAGTCATTATAACTGATGAACCGGCAGTAATATGGCATGTATACTGTACTATTGCACACATGAGCTTATCTGCACTTTAGTGGGGATGATCACTACTAGTGTAGTGATTCCCTGAGCTTGACTGCTTTTTGTTTGACTTTAAACAACATAGATATTTTGTCCTGGATTTAATATGTATGGGTTCTTTGGTCTATCCACTTTTGGTTTTAGATGAATAAATTAAGTTATATAGAAAGGTACGATCCCATAATGCCTTATCAGTGTTTCGGAAATCCCTGCATTTTTGTGCAATGTGGACGTTTTGTGAGTGAAATCAAAGGTGGAAAATAGTTAAAAAAATAACATCTCTTTCTCTTTACACACTGCAGGTCTTGAGAGAAGAGATCCACTTGGATGCACAATCATTGCGTTCGTCCAAGGCTTCACCATGAACCGGAACAAGCGCGAAAAGGAGTACTACAGTATAGATGTGGGTGATTCAACTTTTATGGTCTTAAAGCGCTACCAGAACCTCAGACCCATCGGATCCGGAGCACAGGGAATCGTCTGGTGAGTCAAGGGGGGGAAAGATCCAGCCATTTGAAAAAAGGGTCTTCTTGATCTTGGAAACAGCACTTTGACAAAATAAACTGAACTCAGGGTCCATTTATTCATTCTATCAGCATTTTTTGTTTTCAACCGCTGGCTGGTGTTTGTTTTGTTGTCACGGAGATGCTAATTTATTAAGGTCACATGATGACTAAATAAGTAAGCAAACTTTGTTTTTTGTCTGTTTCATATTTTTTTGTTGATTCATTCATATTGGCTCTCACATCTAAAACAATCACTAAGGATCCATTGATCAGTCAGGAAGGGTAGAAAGTGCTGTATGAAATGTTCCAAATAGGAGCTGTCGGGTCAGGGAACATTTGATGGAATCTACTGATACAGGGTCAGTCTCTGCCAGCTGTCGGCCCTGAAAGTAGATGAGATCAGAGATCAGTTATAGTATCAGCATAAGTTGCATACAACCCAAAACTTGATGTATAATGTGGTGTTTGTTGACAGTGCAGTATGACTTTGTGTTCCCTGTGGATTTCTGTCGACGTGACAGGATTATGGGAAAGGTGGGTGTTGAAATACATTTGAATGTGGTTCACTCAGGCCCATGTCAGGATTCGTGTCTGAATTTAATGATATCATATGAACAGTTGTGCCATGATGGTGTTGTTTACATATCCATCATTCATCCATCATCACAGGACCAGAAAAGTAGAAACCCCTGAACTGTGAAGTACAATCCAGGACAACAACGCTGTAATGCTGTTTCTAATATTTCTGGTCCTCATAGGACAGTGGTTGTCAAACATTTTTCTATATTGAACCCATTAGCAACCTTCAGCCAAGTAGCCCCTGACGAGTGCAAAACATTTTTGGTAGAATAAAAGCATATCTTGTACATAGTGGTAGATACAGGGATGTGCCATCAGTGTCTGATTTACTACGCTAAACAACAACTGTGTTTCTGAAAAACACCTAAATGCTTTAGAATTGATGTCTAAATTCATTCATTATTGTATTATAATAATTTTAGGAATCATGTGTGACTCAGTTTTTTTATTTATTAAATCTCAAGTACCCCCTGCAGTACTCCAAAGTACCCCTAAGGGTAGCCTCCTAGAACCCCCATTTGAGAAACACTGTCCCAGGATATAGTAATGTGGATATGAGGCTTATCTTGAAAATTAAAAACTTTACTCAATGTATGTTACTGTTCAGCACCAAACAGCAGACAGACACAGTTAGTGACTTCACCTGAAGTGCCAGATATTTCCATCAGGATATGGTGGAACATGACTTCAAATATGTTAACATGCAGCTCTACGGAGTTGTACTCCGTAAGATTTGAGATATCTTGTTTCTAGCGGCTACTTTGGCGAAAATATGTAATAGTAGGCGAGTCTGTTCTTTCAGAGCCCTCCATCTTGACACGTTCGTGGTCACTGTGTGTGTTGACATTGACAAGTTACCCTCTTAAATCCGTACACACACACACACACACATACATGTTCCTATTACATTTATGCCCTTACTACAAGCCTCAGGGCGCACTCAGACTGTCCTTCCGCACTGGGCCAAAACAGGTTTTGCGGGTAAAGCCTAGTGTGAGTGCAACAGCTCCGCACCTTGCTGCGGCCAGCTGGCCGTCCACAGCCTGTTTGAGAGTGGTGGGTTTTTGTAGAGCGCGTTTGCACATGTACGAGCACGAGTGTGCGCACGTGTACGAGCACGACACCTACGGCGTGTCTCACGTCAATTATGTGCGCCCGTTCGGACATAGAAAAAAAACTGACCATGCGCGGACATTTAACAACAAGAACAATGGCGGTGAAAGGTTCACATTGGTGTGATACGGAGGTGGAGTGTTTACTGCAGATTTGGTCAGATGAAAATATTCAAAAACAGTCGGACAAGAACAAAAACTCCAAGGTCTATGGAAAGATTTGTAAACAAAGCAACGCATCGCGATGACGTCATCAATGCGTGTGACGTGTTACGATGTGATGACGTATGGACAGGCAAGAAGCATTTGTGCGAGGCCCAGGTGAGTACAAACGGGCTGGCCAGCGGGGGGACAAGTACCCTAAAGCCCAGGGCGCGGTGCGGAAGGACAGTGTGAGTGCGCCCTCAGACTCAGAAGTTGGAAGTTCACAATTTCCACTTACAAGTGAACAGACAAGAATATTGTAATACTCAGCAAAAAGGCAAGTAGCAGTGCTTTCATTAGCGGTTAATATGATCAATCACCATAGTTTGAACTCACTGTTTGATAGATAGTCATTTAAAAGACAATTAAATAGATGAAAATCTTACAGATTACAACTTTAATACGGCCATGATACGTCAAGCGTGTGTGATGTTTAGCTTGTTTTGGAGTTCTGCCCTTAAGAGGCAAAAAACAGCATGCTTATTGCTGCTTTTAAATGAGATTTTTAATTTTTATAAAGCAGTAGCCATCACTGTTCTTTATTACAAAAAGCTGACAGTGACACTAACTGTGTCAGACAGCAGCCTGAGGCAAACAAACACAGACTTTAAGCAACAACACACATAAGCTTTCGAGCTAATGTCTCCTTCTTATTCATAAGCATGGACACATGTCTTGCTGAACTCATTATCAAACAAATCAAAGGGTTAAAGGGGACATTCTGCTCATTTTCAGGTTTATGCTTGTATTCTGTGTTTCTACGAGAAGATGTTTACATGCTTTAATGTTCATAAAACACATTCTTTTTCCTCATACAGTCTATCTGAATATACATGTATTCACACACATTCAAACGCTTCGTTTTGGTCCCTGTCTCTTTAAACCCCGCTTCTAAATAGGGAAAGTCTGCTCTCTGATTGGTCAGCGGTTCCCAGGTTTGCCACATCTGCACTCTCGGCATGTCTGCACTGTCATTGCAGCCGGGGAATACCTACAGAAGTCCCGGCTGCATTTCCTTGTGGAGTGTAGTAGTTTCCAAGTATTTATATACTGTAGCACCATGACCTGCCTTATAATCTATGAAAACATTTCCCATTTCCAAAAAGGTGAAAAATGATGTGGTCCTCAGAGAAAGGCTACAAGAAGAAACAAAAGGTTGTATCTACTCTAAGGCTTTTTGACTCATATTATTATTGACCCCGTTTTTGCTTTCATTCTTCACCACAGTTCAGCATATGACCACAACTTTGAGCGGAACGTCGCCATCAAGAAGCTGAGCCGGCCGTTTCAGAATCAAACTCACGCAAAACGGGCCTACAGGGAGCTGGTGCTCATGAAATGTGTCAACCACAAGAACGTAAGGGCTTGACTTCTGTTCCGTCTGAGTATGTTTTGTATGTTTCTGTATATAAATTCCACCGGATGAGCCGTGATGCCACTACTGTCTTATAGATCTGGTTCCTGTGTCTGGTCTCTATAGTTACTAGGGCTGCCCCCGAACCAGGATTTTCTTGGTCAACCAGTGGTCATCATTTAGATTAGTCTATATATACATCCTTAGCGACTGAATAACATAATTCAACATAATAAATAATCATTATTTTAGTAGTGCGCACAGCCGCACGCTGTAGGTCTGCTGCCTGTCAATGACACCGCCAAATTATTTTTAGATTCTAATTCTGAATGTGTCAGAAAAAATCAGCAAGGAGACTGGGAACATTGGCAGGTAGCTAGGCTAACGTTACTTACATGTTTTATGGTAGTAGATCATGTCCGTCTAATGTTACTTACATGTTTAAGATGGTAGGTCATGTTCGTCTAACGTTACTTAGATGTTTAAGGTGGTAGGTCATATTCATCTAACGTTACTTACATGTTTTAAGGTGGTAGGTCATGTTCGTCTAACGTTACTTACATGTTTTAAGGTGGTAGGTCATGTTTGTCTAACGTTACTTACATGTTTTAAGGTGGTAGGTCATATTCGTCTAACGTTACTTACATGTTTTAAGGTGGTAGGTCATGTTCGTCTAACGTTACTTAGATGTTTAAGGTGGTAGGTCATATTCATCTAACGTTACTTACATGTTTTAAGGTGGTAGGTCATGTTTGTCTAACGTTACTTACATGTTTTAAGTAGGAAGGCATGTTCATCGTGGACGAGTAATAGGCAAAGTTTTTCTTGCAAAGTTTGCATGTGACCTTCTTGGGGTCATACTTGTTCTGTTCAAAGTCATCCCATATTTGAGACTTCTTTCCCAACATGATTGGCTATTAATAGTTAATTGTCAAACCGCGATGTCAAAGGGACCTGCAGTGTTAAAAAAAAAAACCACTAACAGTGAGTGAGTGTCACGACTCCTGTATCCGGCCCTTCAAATTAAAAGCCCCTCAGCGTCTTAGGGCAGCCGCCAGTCACATAGATTTTCAATTAGTTTTGACAAGACACAGCTCCAAATGTTTGTTTTTTTTCCCTGCGACCAGTCGACCAATAACATTTTGGTCTGCTAAAGATTTTTCGGTCGACCAGTGCTTGGTCGACTATTTGGGGGCAGCCCTAATAATAGATACAGGCTTACATCTGGGTTTAAATGCTGAAAGTTATTTCACAATTTAAACAAGTTGAGATGTAATGTAATAAACAAGCATGTAGAAGCAGTGAATCTCCAATAGAATTTAGAGAGGACACTTGGATGGAGTAAGGCTCGCCCTGAGGAGAGCTCTGGAAAATGTCAATTCATCAATTTGAAGATCATTCGTATCCTTGTGCTCCCTGTTAAAATTATGCAGCTGCTTTTCAATCCACTTCAATCACCTTGTTTGATTGACAAGTGATCTTGATACAGGGCTCTTTTGGATTACCCACAATGCCAGTCATGTTTTAAATTAGGCAATGTCCTGTTATCCATTATTGATGCTGAGACTGCTGCAGTCCGAGCCTTTCAGTTCTTCCTCGCTGCTTAAGGGATGCAGAGGTAGTGACGTCATTCATTACAACCTCTTCATCTCCAATTCCAGACTCACAGAGTAATAACTTTGCTTCTTTTATTTCGTCAGATCATCGGCCTATTAAATGTATTCACACCACAGAAGACACTGGAGGAATTCCAAGATGTGTGAGTATCACTGAGCCCAAATGACATCTGCTCACTGCCTGTTTGAAAAATTGATACAGGATGTTGCATGCTGGGGGCTTAGATTGCCTTTTCTGACTTTTATGGGCTTGTGCAGCTTAGATGGATCTCTGGTTGGTTTGTTATCCTGCCTTACTACAAGCACAGGGAGATGTATTACATATAGTCATAATTCCTGTTTTCACTGTCAGTGGACATGCTTAATATTTAAGACACAAACTACATTCAATCAGAGGATTTACAGGTGGAAATGTTTCATCTTGAAATAACACTAAATAAACACTAACAAGAAGAAGAAGAAGAAAGAAGAGTTCCTTTATTAACCCTGCAAGGGGAAATCACATTTTTTTCACTCTGTTATTATTCCGGTTACACACAAACATGCACAAACAGTACCTTAATACATGCAGTTAATGGAGAGATGTCAGAGCGAGGGGGCTGCCAAATGAACGGGCGGCCCTACGGTTCCCAGCCGAGTCACCTCGGGACTGAGCTACTGCCGCCCCAAATCACAATGGAACCAAAATAGCCATATTTGATATCAAGGGTCCAGTAAAACAAAAATCTGGTATCATAATGCACAAATCATATGGTAACATGCACTATCAAATACTGGTTCTAGTGCAGTACAGCTTCTCTAATCTGTTCTCAGATTTAAGCCTTTGTAAACTCCCAACTTTTATATATTCTACACTTCGCCATATATAAGATGAACATTGGGGTATATTTGGCAGCGCCCCCAATGTTTTTCTAAGCCATCAACGCAGCCATGTGAGTGGAAACTGGCTGTGGAATTGCAAAGAGGGGAATACTAAACTGAGTAGTGGGGGAAGTGATGGTTTCACAGAGTATGACGGGAACAAACATGATTAATGCCATCCTCTAGAAGCTCTGTGTGTGTGTGTATGTATGAGAGCTTGTGTGTGTGTGTGTGTGTGTGTGTCTGTAGTGCTGTGTCTGCCTGATTGGAGCTAAAAAGGAAACTGGACAAATCATAGCCAGAGGGCTGTGGGACGAACGCACAGAGAGAGGCTGGAGGAGAACACTCCATTTGGCTGTGTTTGTAAACCTGAAAGCATGCTTGCATTACCGAGTGCATGATGGTGCAATATTTCAGCATACATATACTCATCTTTGCACAAAAACAATATTTGACAACGTATTATACCCAGTTTCAGTTTACTAAATCATGTATTAAAACATGGAGAATATCATCCAAGCAGAAGTCCAGCTACTTATGGTGCAAAGCTGCACACCATGAACTCTAGTCCTACCACCTGGGGCAAAGGGGCACAGTGCAGCGCAAGTGTCATCAATAGTTGTAGGCTGACACAGTCATTTTCACGCCCAGCGCCCAAGTTGTGAAAATACCAAAGCCCAGTACCAAGCCCAGCTGTGCGCCCATGGGTGTGTTGCTCTTAAAATGTGCTGTGGTCATTGTGTGCACATTGATATCTTGAGGCAGCAGAAAGCAATTGCGCCATTGACCAACAAAAACCTGGTCTAAAGTCAATGCTGCGGTATTTTCCTACTATTTAAAGTGTGCATTATTAGCTGTGGCTCTGCAGTTAATTAATCCTGGATGGGTTAAATAATATTTCATTATTTAGGAAAATTAATTAAATTAATCACATTCTCTAAAATGTGAACAAAGCAGAGCTGCTGTGCACACTTCCGCACGGGGCACAGCAGCTTCACTGATTATTTCACATGCTCTAAGTTTAGTTCTGTTTCCTCTGTCAAGTTTATAACCACAGTTTGGTTTTGCTGCTTGAATGTCCTACTATATCTGCTGCAGTGATATTACTGCACACATTGAAATGTTTAGAGTCACTGAAAACAGCCTCTATAATCATTAAAGAAAACACTCATACATCAATTCAATACATATATTAAAAAGCAACAGCCCTAGAGGAGGAGTGAAAATGATTCATTGAGGTAGATCCGTTTCCTCCGCAGAAAACGCTCACTTCTCCGGTGTTATTCCGGCGTAAAATCATCCCATGGTCTTTTTCGGCACTTACAAACATCAAATAAGCCATCGAGGCAGTTTCGTTTGTTTATAAACTATTAACGCAGATATTCCGGAGAGTCGCTAACCCTTATTAGCTCGGGGCAGTACGATGAATGCAATCAAACGTCTTTTTTAACCACTAATACTACTCAAAATAGCACCAAACCTCTGCAGTAGCATGAGAAGAGTCCCTCCACAGAAAATAAAGCACCAACAACGTAGTTAGTGAACCCAGAGTTTATTAAAAGAGTTTTTGAAAGACTTACCTACTGGCCCCTGTACCAGCTCCTCTCATAGTAAAGTCCATTCAAGCGGATTACCAAAGTCAATCCAAAAGGAAGGAGCCCATTGGTGCTTGGTTTTATGTGTAGGGACTCTTCTCATGCTGCTGCAGAGGTTTGCTGCCCGAGCTAATCGGTGGATTTCTCTGTCAATAGTAGTTACACGAAAAAAAACTGTCTTGATGGCTAATTTGATGTAGGTGCCAAAAAAGACCATGGGGTGATTTTACGCTGGGATTTCACTTTAGATAGCAAGAGAAACAGAATGGAAGATTACACTCGGATTAGTTTAATTTATGTTATGCCCAAAACTCACCTGTTTAATGAAGAGACTAAATACAACCCCTTTTCCCCTTGCACCTTATTTTGCGCCCAGAATATGCATCGTCTAACTCGCGAAAGAGTTGTACAGGCCTTTAACGCATGCGCTATAGATAATCTAAATAGGATCCTGCGTCCCAAGATGTTTCTTTGTGTATAAAAATGTGTCAGACGGTCCATACTCCATGTTGGAGGATTGTAGGGGTTGATTATGTAACAGCTGCCAAATAACATATCATCATCACTGTTTGGAGAAGGAGAACCAATACTGTCACTTCCTAAATGCCATGGAAAAAAAGTGCTGTGTGGGTGAGGAACTAAGAGATCAAACATAGTTTTACATTTACTTTTGATAGTATTTAATATAATTATGGCTTAATGACAATGTTCCTAAAGAAAATGTGCAAAGGATTGTTTAAAAAAAATGTATAATGTAGGGAAAATATTAGTAAAGAGTTCAAAAATTGAAAAAGTCTCCTGAAAAAGTCAGGAAAATATCAGTAAAATATTAATATAATTTTGGAAAAGTTGAAAATCTAGTAATCTAGTTTTACAGATAAATCACTAACTACTTTGATCCTTTTGTAAATTTTGAATGTGTTTGAGTAATATTACATTGTCACAAAAGTCATAAAAATGTGCTCCTTCTAATGTTAAATAAGTGCTGATTAATGTAAAATACCCGGTGAAGCCAACATATGAAACCTCTGCTTGTGTAGGATTCTCTGTGTTTGTATGTATGTATGTGTGTGTGTGTGAATACTTTGCCCTCTGTGGTTTCCCTGCAGTTATCTAGTGATGGAGCTGATGGATGCTAACCTCTGCCAGGTGATTCAGATGGAGCTGGACCACGAGAGGCTGTCCTACCTGCTCTACCAGATGCTGTGTGGAATCAAACACCTGCACGCTGCCGGCATCATACACAGGGTGAGCCACACTAATCTACATGCACACACATGAAACAGTCTGCATGCATCAGCTCCAGATAGTAGGTCTACATGTTATATTGTGAGCACACATAAGCAAACTCAAACGGATACACAGCTGTAAATGAACATTTTAGGTCTTGGGGACCCTGGATCTGTCAGCGTTCCAAATCCGCAAATGACACGGCTGCCAATATTGAAAGGCTGTACAATTTTCGGAGCTTCGGCACTTATCAACAGCGAATATTTGGATTTGTTGGTTGCTGGGTGTTCAGTGAGCAGCCTGAATTAGCCGACTTGTGCCAGAACACATAGACATTATGCACAGCTGGTCACTGTGTTTATCTTGAATCAGTCATCTGATAACGACACCAGTATAACCATACAGACCCCTACTCAAATCAGACTGCTCAGTTATAATGTGACTCAGCCAGACATTTCTCCGTTCTGGGCTGAGATGGATGGCACAGTGCTGCAGTGTTTCAGCGGTTACACTTAATAAACTGACCACCTCTGCTCAGAATACAAATAATGTTGACAGAGAGAGCAACACAAATGGACTGCTCAGTCACTCTCAAACTGAGCTGAAATGGAAAAACTGTGTTGCAACCGTGTCTTTCAGGTTAATTAAATTAATTGTTTTTTAAGGATTCTGTTATACTACAGTTTTGAAAAAGAAAAAAAAGAATATCCAAATCCAGGGATCGGCGTGAGTGATTTATTCCTCGAGTAGTCCCCGTTTCAAATCAATTAGATCGGTAAACAATGGCACTCAAGGTTTTTTTCCTGTGTATGTGTGCGCTTAGCACCTCCTTGCTTTTGCGCCTGACCCAAGACACAAATACCTTCAATTTTGGAACCGGCGCTTCCCCTTCCCATCTGAGAGAAGTTGTGTGACCTACATGACCGTGTTACTGTGCAAGGCCCAGACGATATGGAGGGGGAATGCAGGGATGCCCGTCGCAAGCACAGAGGCACTGGACACCCTCTTTGGGACTAGTTTGAAAATATGGATGTCAACCAGCTAGCTTGTTTCAGAAGCTGCGAGAGGGTCAAAGTCCTGAGACTTTAACACTGACACCAAAAAACAAGTTCACTGCTATTTTAATGTACACAGTGCCGTTGATATGCATTAATAAACCTCTATCCTGTCAAGCACAACGTAGGCCCGCCAAATCCCCTGCTCTATGGTCTATTTGATTCTAAATGGGAGCAAAGTTTACAAAATGAACATCATGCTGTATTGAAGGTGGGATTGAGTCCATAAACTCATTAGGAAACTGTTTACTGATATAATAAATCAAGTGGGAATTAGGCTCATTTTCTCATTGACTTCTATACAATCAGACTTCTTTTTCAAGTCAGTGGAGTCGCCCCCTGGTTGGATATTAGAGAGAATGCAGGTTTAAGGCACTTCACCATTGGCTTCACTTTTTAGACTTTGAAACTACGTCTGTCTATTTTATACAGACCATGATATGTGCGTACACACAAACATACCCACGTAGAGTCACACACACACACACACACACACACACACACACACACACACACACACACACACACACACACACACACACACACACACACACACACACACACACACACACACACACACACACACACACACACACACACACACACACACACACACACACACTGCGACGGCACTCTGTCAATCACCCTCAGTGAAAGACGCAGCAGTAGATTAGCAGAGCTCCTCCTGCTCTGCCAGCCAGAACTAATTGAGCCACAGGCAGAGCTAACAAGCCCCGCTCGCATCCGCACGCAAAGCTTTCATAAGGTGAACAGATGCAATATGAGTCATGGATCGCCAAACACCCAGCTCTCTTGTTCTCGTGGGCTTTGTCTCTGTGATGGCAGCCCTTTAGTTCTTTTGAAGATGCTCAGAGTTGCAAAGCATGCCCTTTTTAGAATACATTTCCCAATATATTAAGGCAATCAAAGTAGTAAGGATTTGAACCTGTTATGCATTTAAGATTTCCTGAAGTAAATGTTGCATTGTTGGCTGGTGAGCCTCTCCCTGGTCTTGTAGTAGCATGTGCGTAATTCTCTAAGCCTGGAAATGATCACGATAAAGACAAAAGTGATTGCTCTGAAATCACAGATGAAGTATCCAATCTGCTGTCTGCTGTGTAAGCCACGATGAATCCCAAAAAGTCAACATGCCACCGTCACGTCTGTCAAATGAATTGTTGTAATAAATCAGTTGGCAGATGGCCATCAGGAAATTATAGCCACAGGCAGTGAATCTTGTTTATGACATGACAACAATGTCAGTTTAGTCTGGCAGGATTTACTTCAGAGGAGCAGACAGGTTTCCTCTTCAAACAAAGCATTCGTGTCAGGCGATTGATATGAAGCGGCGCAGGACAAAATGTCGCACTGACATGAGACAACACTGAACTCAAAACGGTTAAATGAGGTTCAAAGCAAAAGTTGCACCAAAGAAGACAAAAGCTTTGCGTTTGCTGTGATACATCATCTCTCTCAGTACTCGTTTTTGACACTGCACAAGAATGAATTACGGTTTCTTCTAAAGGAAAACAGACATCTGTGTCCAAGCTCCACTACACTAACTACAGTGTTTCCCATGTAGGATTTATTTGACGATTTGTTCCTACATACAAAACATATTTGTATTGTATTTGTATGTTTTATTGTTATTGACGCACAATCATGTTTCTCGTAAGATTGTAAGTGCAAGTTATCAAGACGCAGCTCAATGCAACTACAATGCCGTCGTAGGGTTATTGCCCCCAAGTGTTATATACCGTCAAATTCCTTGTAATGCAAATGACTTGGCAATAAACCTGATTCTGATTGCATGATGATGAAACAATTGTTTTATTTAGTGATTCATTCTAAACATTTGATGTGTATTTTTTCAGCCACACGGTTGTTGTTTAGTAAATGACACGGATTGTGCAGGTCTGTATGGTATAGGCTTTTAAAAAATTTTTTTTATACCAAACATGTTTTTTGCTCATCTTGGCACTTGGCTGAAAAAAAAATACTTGGGGTGACATTATTCGTAAACGTTTGAGAACCACTGCTATTATCCTAAAGAGATACGCTACTCTCACAGCATAGGGTTCAAAGCATTGCGCGAGCAAAGAGGCGTAAATGAGCATTTCCACCTGTACGTCATGTTTGCATCAATGCTGATCGGAGCAGAAGCTAATGAATACCTTTCATTTGAGAGCCATTTGTCCCAGGAATGACTGCCAATTGTAACATATCCCACTGAAGACAAAATCCAGATGTTAGTTGTTTTTTGTCCAGTGGGGAAGGAGCTTAATTAACCAGGGTTAATAGAGGGAAAAAGATAAAGGAAAAAACACTGTATTATTCTTGGAACCATTTTTTCTCAACTCTTAGTTATTTCTTCCTTTCGGAGCAGAATACCACAATATCATACCTCAGCTGTACAATATCATACCTCAGCTGTACTGAGTCTAAATCAGGCTTCTTACTCTGACTGTTGTGTTTTCTGTGCAGGACCTGAAGCCCAGCAATATTGTGGTGAAGTCCGACTGCACACTGAAGATCCTGGACTTCGGCCTGGCCAGGACAGCCGCCACTGGCCTCCTCATGACCCCCTACGTGGTCACCCGCTACTACCGCGCCCCTGAGGTCATCCTGGGCATGGGCTACCAGGCCAATGGTGAGTGGAGGGGAGCGATCTCTTGGCAGCGACTGGCCAATGAGGAACGCCTAAGCTGCTGCCTGGCCTGCTGTATGGCCCTCCCCTGGGATTCTTTTCACCACCTCCCAAACACACACACTCTCCCACACTCTCCCACACACACACTCCCTGTTCCTGTAAAGGTCACGCTCAGGGGGAGGGAAGTTGGCATGTTGAGCATCGGTGCTTTGTGGGAAACTTCCTGTCTGGGGACTTTAGTTCCCAGCAGTGCTGTAGCATGGGTTTGATGTTTTATTAAGAGGTTCCCTATCCTGAGCTCCATACAGCCTGGCTCAAAACGCCAGTATGAATACAGGCACCAGTGCATGCTTCAGCAGTTTCACCCGGTGCTCCTGCTTGGAACGTGTCACAGTTTCTGCAAGACGGTCTTCAAGGAATAGTTTGACATTTTGAGAAATATGCTGATATGCCATGCGATGGTGAGATGATAAAGGAAGATTGATATAGCTCTAAAAACGAATCTGTTTGTTAGACATGAAGCTAGAGCCACGGGAGCAGGTTAGCTTAGCTTAGCATAAAGACTGGTAACAGGTGCCAACAACTAGCCCGGCTCAGTTCAAAGGTAACAAATCTTCACCGGGCAGAACCTGAGACATTTGGAAACAATGACGTAGATTCAGTCTTTGTGTTTCAAGCTTCTTTTCCACTTTGCCACGGCTTCCTCCAGTGATGGATAATGCTCCTGGTACCACTTTAATATGTCACTTTGCAAGGACTCCCAATCTTTGTTTTCCGCCTCCTTTACCGCCTTATACCCGTGTGTTACTTTCTGTAACAGCTAACAGCAGTAAATACATCTCTACTATTACTTCTCACCATCGCTGTTCTTCCTCCAAAGTATTTTCTGTATTTTCAACTTACACATCCTTGATTTTCAGCTACAAAGTAACGTCAGACAATCTACTTACTGTTTCTATCGACACTCAAATGCCCAGAGTATGCGAAAAACCACATGATATGTGTCTTCAAGTGCGTTGGTGGAAGACTCCAGGAAATATTACTTGAATTTGTGAGCTCATGCAGAGCTAGTGGGCAGATTATTATACCCTCGGACAGAGCCATGTTAGTTTTTATGCTAAGCTAAACTAACGTTCTTCTGCTTCTAATTTCCTATCGAGCCTACAAACACAAGTATCAACCTTCTAATCTAATTCAAGCGTATTTCCCAAAATGTTGAAACCTTCCTTCAATAGCGACATGACTGGGGCTTTAGTAGCCTTGCAGATAGTTAGACTTTTAGGTCAAAAGTAAGATGCATAATAGTCAGTTAAGCAAATCTTGACTTTTGGATTTTAAAATAAAATATTCCCTTCTGTACTGACATCATGAGGTGGATACAGGGCAATAATGCTCCCAGAGAATCTTAATCCTATTGCTCTCTCCTCCTCTTGACTAAAAACATTGACCCTAACTTTCCCTGCTGACTTGTTGCATTTGTTTTGCTTATTCTCTTCTCCCTCCTCTTATGCTGCACATATGTAGTGGATATTTGGGCTGTGGGCTGCATTATGGCAGAAATGGTTCGCCACAAAATCCTTTTTCCAGGAAGGGATTGTATCCTTGAGCTGCTTGCAGCAGTGTCTGGCATTTCTTCTTAAACAAAACATAGCACACAAGCGTCTTCCGTCCCTCCAAAGCCATCGCTTTCCATCACATGGCTGGCACATGGCTATTCCTCAGATTTGCCTGACACCTCAACTTGCAACCATCCACCTGCTGTTCCTAAAGAAACACGACTGCCTCCTCACTCACCACAGCAGCAGCACTGTTGCTTCAAGCACCATGACAGTCACATGACAATCCTGAAATAGAATTTAATAATTTGCTCTTCCATAGCCGCAAACTAAGGTGCATAAAACACCCACTGCCTGTCCTCAAACTGCTTCCCATATGTCTTTGTTGATGCAATAGCAGCAGTCACACAGAAAGATGAACGGGTAGGTTTTGCTCCACAAAAGAACACTCAGGGGGGTATTCACAAAAATGAATTGCAGCTGCTGATAGCACCATGACTTGCGCATCATTTGGAACTACTATCAGTTTTGCAGCGGAGGGCAGCTTGCCCTTTTTTGCGTCAGCCTGCAATTTATCCATGTAGTATAAATGTTGCAGTGATGTCAGGATTTTTAATCCCTGCACCCACCAGGCTGAAAGCTAACCCACAAAAACATGCATTAATCAACAACCCGACCTGACCCCCAAACCACCAACTTTGTGCATTATGGTAACACAATTATCAGGAGTAAGAACAGACAAGCACTGCCCAAGGTGGACAAGCTGCTCGATTCTGGCAAAAATCCTAACCAGGATTATTTTGGTCAATATTGAGATTATGGCTATTTAACTCTATCACTCATTAACTTCATGCATTGATTGAACTTTAGCCTTTTGACAGTGGATTTCCTTAAACTTTAAATATAATTCAACTGACAAACAAACAAAAAAAAGTAATATAATAAAAAAAAATATATTATGAATGAAGGCACACTGCTGTAAAGGAAAGGGTGCGCTGGATTTATAGAAAGAGACTGCTTTGTCACTTTTTGACCCGCTTGCCTATATTTTCTATTACGTTTACCCAAACCCAGAACCCAATCGACAAGGTGCAGAGGCATCCCTTAAAACTTCAGGCAAGGAATTTAAACGTGGCAGATATAACTGGTATTTGTGCCAGAGTGTGCCAGTACTGTTGTTGTTTTCAAACCTTCACATGCAAACCTTCAGACTGTAAAATAATATGGCATGATAGGAAGTTCAGAACCCTCCTTATACATTTTCTAATATGCTAATCATTTCTCTCCAACTGTGTTCGACTGTAAGCGTCGATCATTGTCAATTGGACTATTTTTGAAACAAGACTCATTTGCATAGAAAGGGGTGACTTTGGTGCCAGATTTCTGCATATTACCTGATTTAAATACATGCAAATAGCACAGGAGCTGAGGCGCACAGTTAGGGGTGCATTTCACCCTTTGCCGGTACTTTGGGAGTTTCCTTTGTGTCTTATTTGTGCCGGTTTAGCAATCTTTTTGTGAATTCACCCCTCAATAAATGAATGTTCTGTTGCAGAAGTAGTTGAGACTAGGAATCTGCAGTGTGTCACACACGTGGAACAAAAAAGAAAAATGATCATGTCTGGCCTTATAGATCAGAATGTTCCAGTTTAACACATACAACATATGAATTGCAATGAGGATACTAAGTGTTCAAATGCATTTTAGCAAAAAAAAAAATTAAATGTTTTTTTTCAGAAGACCTTGACAGTCAGTGTCTCACTTTAAAAGCTTATGATTCACTGTTGCCAAACTGATGCTGAACAAATGTTCTTTGATTAGTTCTTCCAGTGCAATGAATAGAGGTTGTGTTATCCAAAGACCTGTGGGACACTGAGCAGGTTTGAGAGTGCACCCAACTGCATGCTATTCATTTTTGTCATGTATCACACACATCACTTGGCACCACATCATGTTTTTTCCCCCTTTTTTCAGTGTTTTTATGTTATAATTGTTTTTTTTGTTTGTTTTCAGTCCTGCATGCTAATTTGGCGGTTGTCATTTCATTTTTCAGTTGATGTCTGGTCTGTTGGCTGCATCATGGCTGAAATGGTCCGGGGTAGTGTGTTGTTTCCAGGCACTGATCGTATCCTTAAATTGAACCTCCAACCAGACCCCAAAATGCGGTCTTGTCTCTCATCTTTTTTGTCTGACATCTTGTTCATATCTTTTCACACAATGGGGGGGGGGGGGGGGGGGCATTTAATGATTTAATGACACATCCTATTCAGTGTGGACATTAATTTCTTTCAGTGACTGTTGAGTTGAAGAGGAATAGACCTTTTTCATGGCATTTGAGAGCATATCAACACACATGCACAAGCTCAAGGTCAGGGTTAATTAATAAAGCCTGTGGCTGTAATCATTTGTCCAAATATTTGTCATAAAAAAGGTCTATTTCTGCATTTTTATCTTTTTCTTTGTACATGAACGAATCAGGACTGTTCAAAACAAGTGAAAATTTATATTAGAAAATATGAGCTTTTATTTATTTGCACAATAGAAAACAGCAAGATGTGTACTTAAGATTAAAAAAGTATTATAAGCATCAAGAATCAAGAAAAAACATTAAACAAAATAATGTATAATAAAATGCACATTATGTTTAACATTATACAGAAATAATATTCAAATAGAATCTAAGAAGCATTGTCTTTGGAACATTTAATTAATAACCTGAGTAAGAACCGTAGTCTTCTAACAATGACAGAAAGCCAGTTTCTGTTCGTCTGTTGCCATTTTTGTTCCCATGCATCGCTTCGACTTTTTCTTTGTGTCAGCAGCTCCATAGGAATTGCAAAGGGGACTTAACGGCAGCTTTGTCTGGTTGATGAGGAGAGTCTGAGAGTCTCTTACAATATTTCCTATTATTATTATTATTATTATTATTATTATTATTATTATTATTATTGTCAGTTACTGTTATTCAGTTGAAGCCAAACTTAGCATAAATAAAAAGGTCACCATGGTAGTTGATAGTTGAATGTGTTTTTGCATCTAGACTAGGGCTGCAGCTATTATTTATTTTACTAATCAAGTAGTCTACCAATTATTCCATCGATTAATCGAGTAATCTGATAAGAAATACTTTTGCTTTATTAAAGAGTAAATATACAAAAGAGAAACTAAGACGGCTCTCGTAAAATGAACATATAACTGGTTTCCTTTGTAGAAAACCCAACATTTTCACTGCTTAAATTGCATACAATAATATTATCTGGCAAAAACTAAACCCATTTAGTGCATTACAGCAATTCAAGCAATATACAAGTGCCATATACAAGTCTGTCGCTTCTGACTTTAGGTGAGCGGCGCTCTGTGTTTACCGTATCATGTGAATGTGCTGTCCGGCTGCAGCTAGGCGGAGCCGATTGAAATTTGTCAAAGTATTGTTACCTTGTGACAGGTCACTCCTTGTAGACTGGATGTTTATGTCGATGTGAACTTTCTGCTGGGATATCTGAAGCGTTGACATTGTGCTATTGTGGTATGCTAGTTGGGTTTTACATAAGTGCCCACCATAGCGACTTCCTGGTTGATCCATTACTGAAGTGCCAGTAATGGTTTAACGGCAATTGCATTTTGCCTAGTGTCCACTATGGGTCTGTTTCACAATAGAGCTATTTCTAATTGACCCCTATGTGAAATAGGCCGTTTTCACAGCCCAATTAAAACTATTTAAAGCCTGGTACAAAACAACATTTGAGTCTGTATGCTTAGGTCATATCTCCATGACAACACTGAGGGTGGTGATTTTTTAAAATGTATTTACCATGCTAGTTTTTATTTTATTAGAGGTTAAAGTTTATGAATAATTAGGACCCCGCCTCTTGAGTGGCAGCTATAACCACTGGCCCTCACTTCTCCTCGGAGGTATACGTCTCCTTCCCCCCAACGTCACATACATGCCCTTTTTTGGTAAGAGGAAATGAGGCGAAGTCAAAGTCTGAGAAGAGGGCGGCTCCCCTAGGAGAGGACGATAGGATCCAATTTCATATACTGTAATCTATAAAGAAATCCAGATCAAAGTAATTAATGATATGGTACTGACATTTTAAAATTATAACCACATCTCTAATGATAAAACCACACAGAACTATACAACCTTTACAATTTTTATTCCACAAACACCTCCATTAAGTAAAACAATGAGAAAGCAATGATTTGGGAGCTAAGTCTGGGGACAGAATTCTTCTTTTGGCCATGTGTTTGTATATGTCAATGACCTCGTTATGCTCAATTGGGATATTCCTTTCAATTGATAGCAGTAAGAAGAGCCTTTTTTCCCCAGTTTCTGAGCTGGGTTGTGATCAACTTCACTTAAGAGAACAATTGCTCTACTGAAGCAGTTGTCACCAGGATTGAAGCACATGTTTTTAGAAGCAGAGTCTTACCTTCACAATGCTGGATGGAACAGCATATGATTTGTGGAATACCTTGAGATCGGTGACAACAGTTTCTCCCTTCACATCATAATATCGGCAGACACAGATAGGACAACTGGCATTTGTCATGCCTTTCTAATAACTTGGGATGGTAATACGGTTTCAGTGAATTAACCCAGATGGTGTGTCATCCATCCCCTTGAATCTCAGGTGTAGCTCCTGGGAGAGTGTACCGAGAAAGGTAAAGAACATCGTTCTCCGGTAGTGCTGCTCCAAGTCTTGGGCTTGGTAGTCCTCTGTAGCAGATTGGGTGTTGTATTTGTACTTTTGAGGTACCTTTCTGTGTCGGGCTTGTCCAGGTATTTAATCTGGAACCTCAATTCCTGCTGCCTCTGCATTCCTTATTGCATTTGAAAAAATGGACCTCGAACTCCTCATCCTTCCTCATTGCTTTTACGCTCTGTATAACTCCCTCCACAATGGTGTATGATGTTGTCAAATCAAGGTCTTTCCTCTGCAGTGAAGCAGATGTGATGGGAGTCTTATTGAAGATGGGTGTAGTATCTCCGTGCATATAATTAATTCAAAATATATGCTACGCAGGAGCATTGGGGCATTACCTGCTGCAGCGTCTGGTGGATCACTGTCAGCCATGTTCCGAAGCAGCTTAGCGGCGGCATTAAGGACCTACTTCAGGGACCTCTGAGCATCTTCTCTGCATGCCCAACTTTTGTCAGAGAGCCTTTCCATTTAGAGACCCTTTGGTCAGGTTACGTGGACTGTTGTGTTTTGTAGATCCGGCAACAATTGTGTATAGACTTTCAACCGAGACCAGGTTGAGACAGTGGACATGGCAGTGCACGTATACTCTAAAGCTTTGTCAGTACGGCTCCGTATTCGAGACTGCAGACCCTTGGAGCTCCATTGTAACCTTGGCCCCTGACATCTTCCAATTTCAGTCCATTCTCCTCAAGGAGTGTCATTATAACGTTATCCAATTCTTTTCCTGTTGTAACTGTCACATTGCAAACTTTCCATCTGATGGACTAAGCGAACATCAAAGGAAACATCTGTGTTCTCATCGAAGAGAATGGAGAATAACTTTGACACATGCATTTTTATTTGAGAATGACTCTTTTGACATAGTTGACAAAGGCCTTGATAATGTCATCAGTGTCTTATAGGTCAACAGCGACATCTGTTTTGTTTTTTTCTGTTGAGACTTGATATGGTTTATGTCATCAAGGTGCCTTTTGAGGGTAGAATCATATTTCGCAAGTAGCTGAACAAGTTCAAGGAAATTTCCCTTGTTCAAAGATGTTCTACTTTCATCATGACCCCTGAACGCCCCATCTTGCCGCACGAGATAGAGTGTGATGTCTACCAGCCTAGTTATTAATTCCCTGTTTCGTTGTCGCTCCTGTTCTTCTTTGGCTCCATCTTCCATGTTGCCCTCCTGAAAGCTTCTTCCAGTGGTCTTTGTCTGAAGTTGCTCCACCGTAACCGTGTTTACCACACATGCTTCTGTTTGTTCATGTTCCTTTTTTTCCAACTGTTAACTCGCACAGTTCTCCAACTTGATTTATTCTCATACTTTTCCTCTTTCAAGAAAAAGGGTTCAACTCAAACAAAACAGATAATTTCCCACAGAACTCCCTGTGGAATGAACGCCCATCTGTCTCTGGGTAACTTACAGCCGGTTGACAAGGTCCAATAGAGCAACCGAACTCAACAAATCTCCCAGAGTGGTGGTCAATGCTGTGCTTTTGAACATGAGCTGGACAAATTGTACTGACGACAGAAGAGCAGTAATCATGTTATTTGATGCTGTGTCCACTGAATCATGTCTCTCCCCATTATCATTCCAATCCTCGCTGGCCTCAACATCTTCATCATTTTCATCATCATCTCTCTCTGGTATCCTCATCATCACCATTTCCTTCTCTAATGTCTTCATCTTCATTATCCTTTATCTGCCTTGCATCTCTTGGCTCTCTGATATCTCTGTATTCACTGTCTGTGCCGTCACCATCATCATCATTTCTCTCCCTAGCATCATCTGCATCTTCCGTCCTTAACATCTTCATCATTGTCATCATCATCATCGTCATTATCATTTCCCTCTCTTATATCTTCATTTTCCACTATCTGCCTTGTGTCTCCTGGCTCTCTGATACCTCTGTATGTTATTGTATGTGCTTTCTTTATCTAAGGTGGAGCAAATAACAATATCTGTATAAAAATAACTGAATATAGTTGAACTGTATATGTCTTACAAAAGAGTATGTTATGAGTATGTACACCACTACTACAACCCCCTTGCCTCAATTGGAATTGACCCCCCCTCAGGGTCACGCAAAAATGCAATGGTTCGTCAATTTAAATGTAAGTCAAATATTTCCGTCCAAAATGAGCGTTCTTGGCAGTGTTACAGATAAGCTTGCATATGCACCGGACACTCTTCCACACTTTGTCGTGTTATAGACTCAATTGAAACATTTATTAAATTCATGTTTTTTAAAGGGTCTCTTATTTGCATAGAAATCCATTGGTTGGCTGAGTAGGGCATAAACAATTAACTTGAGTTACTCGATTACAAAAATGTATCGAGGCAAAATCTCTGCCTCAATGATTTCTTTAATTCCTATCTTGCGCGTTATGCACACCACTACATCCGGAAAAAAGGCAGAGGATCATTTCACACTTTTTCACACAGCCAAAAAGATGCAATGTGTCCACTGCCAACTAGAACTTTTATACCACGACAGCACGACCTTGATGATTCAGCGTCTGAGCCGAAAGCAGCCCGTTGTTAACGCCACTTGACTGTGCGCCGCTGTTCCGGTTTAAGGAGGGCAGTTGCCATAGTAACGGACAAACAGGAAGAGAAAGCATAGCTGTCCTCCTGAATGCCTCTATGTTTAGTTTTTCATGAATGTTAAACATAACGTTACTTACCTGATCAGTCTTTATAGTTTTAAGTAAATGTGTCAGTGGCTTTGCTTGTTTTTACGGTAAACAGGAAGAGAGCGACTCGCTCTTCCGGATAATATATTCATCAGTTCAAAGATGTTACTCAGAATGACACCCCCTAACTCTGGGATGGTCGCTCCTTTTGTCCAAACCCAGCCCAGTGCTTTTCTTAACGCTACAATCTTAAGATATCGACCAGTGGAATAAGGTGATCGAGCAACTGGGGACGCCTTCTCAGGAGTTCCTGATGAAGCTCAATCAGTCGGTGAGGACCTACGTGGAGAACAGGCCACGGTATGCTGGCTACAGCTTCGAGAAGCTCTTCCCTGATGTCCTGTTCCCTGCAGACTCTGAACACAACAAACTGAAAGGTAAAGTTTCTCTCTTAAAGTGTAATTCTGGCGCAAAATCATCCCATGGTCTTTTTTTTGCCACTTCCATGCATCAAATAAGCTATCAAGACAGTTTTTTTCGTGTAACAACTATTAACGAAAAAGAACATGCTACGGGAGAGTTGCTTACAGCCGGACATGGCTACTCTTTTAACCTCTAATACTGCTCATAATAACACCGAACCTCTGCAGTAGTCGATTCAAGTTGATTACCGAATGCAATCCAAAGGAAGGAGCCCAGTGGAGCTTCATTTTATGTGTAAGGACTCTTATCATGCACAAAAAAACTTGTCTCTATGGCTTATTTGATGTATATAAGTGCCGATGATTTTGTGCCGAAATAACACTTAAATGTCCATGAAATATTCTTGTGAAGGCTAACTGAAAGCACAAGAAAATTGGTGTAAGGTCGTAAATGAAGTGCCTGCTAAGACTTCCTCAGTTCCAGTTGCAGCAATTGTCCAGCCTGAAGGGGAATCATTTTGTAAAATGTGAATTGCTGTTTTATCACATCCCAGAAGGTGTGAGGAATAATGAGGCAATCAGTATTTCTAGAGAGTTTTATGCTAAAATAGCCTTCAGTTTCATGGCTTGAAATTTGAACAAAAGGCTTTTAAAAGCTGGATCTTTTTTTGCTAATTTAGAATATATCATGGGTGCCATTTCTGTAATTGAAGGATTAATATAATGGTCCCAGGGTGGCTCAAGGAGTATGCGTCCAATCACTTGCAAAGCAGAAAGATTAACTTTTCCCCCATAAGCATCGGTGTGTGTTGAACTTGTTTTTGCAGCTTCACAAACATCTGAGCTAAACACCAGAGCCTAAGTGACGAATCAATTTTCAGTGGCCATCTTAGATTAAGCACCTCTCACAGGAGTTGACAGTTCAGAACCGAGTTGTTTACTTGCAACGAGGAATTCACCTTAAGCGCCTCCCCATGTGTAAATGGAGAGGACGCGACAGGAACGGAGCTGTCGCAAGATGAAGCAAGAAGACTTTTTCTGTCCTCATTAGTTTACAGAGAAAGAAATATGTGACAGCGGCGTATTCCCCAGCAGTTGTCTTGTTCAACTGCGTGTCTTGGATGTTCACATTTGGCTCTGAACGCTTTGGTAGCCCACGCTGGCAAGTCTTCCAGATAGAACTTGTGATAACCGAAGTGAAGGGAAACATCCACCTGTGTTAATGCATCTGATACCAGAATGAGAAATGCCGCCAGTACTGCCTAAGATTCTGGAGACGCACCAAGAAACAAGTCTATGCAGATCTGATAGCACCTAGTTTAATCCTATAAATCTATTTTAAAGTCATTTATTCATTATTTTTCTATTCCAACGTCCTGTTTGAACACAATGTGGATCACATTAGCAAGACTCTCAAATGTAAAATGTGTCCGAATGAAAATCTGGTTGGTTCAAAGTTGACCATTTTCCTCTTTTTCTGACACAACTTCTTTTCAGCGAGCCAAGCCCGAGACCTGCTATCAAAGATGCTGGTAATAGACGCGTCAAAGCGGATCTCTGTGGACGAGGCTCTGCAGCACCCTTATATCAACGTGTGGTACGACCCGACTGAAGTGGAGGCAGTAAGTACTGGATAGTTATTCTGATTATTTAAGCATCTGAATACTCAAATTATAAAATTAGATACCATTTTTTTAAATTTATTATAGCGCCAGTCTAGGTGCTCTTTAAATACTGTGAAAGTATCAATCCACAGAGAAATGCACATGTGTATTCAGAAAATGTGTCTTTAAATGAGCCGTCAGGACTTCTGTACATTTTAATTTAATTTTTATTTAGTTTTTTGTGTCCTGCACACAAAGTGCCCAACCCTCATGTGTTTAAAAGACACTATCACATAATACATTACATTAAAAATACAGATTATTATACAGCTCGATCTTTGAACAAGATATTCCTCCTTCTTTCCCAGGCTTTACCAAGAAACTTTGCATCAACTCCAGTTTTTCATATTCATCTTACCAAAAGATATTAGCATTAATGGAATACATTTTAGTAAAGGATACATTCCTCAAACCATCATAAACTGGGCAATAAAACATAACAACATATCACCCTGGTCACACATGAAACAGAGCCTGTCCTCCTCTGGGGGATGATTGAACCTGTCTCCTGAATTCCACAATAAGGGAATGCCCCACATATTACTCTTTTAAAGCTCAACTCAAAAAGTGGCTTAAATCAAATCAAAAGTGCGACCACTGACTCAACTGTATCATATTGCACATTACATTTCATTTCATTGTTTTATCCTGTGTGGGTCTGGTGTCTTCCTGAGTATGTAATGTATTGTGCGGTCAGTCTTGTCTCTTCTATTTGTATTTTATTTATTTATTTAGTAGTATTTTTATTTTTTCTATTCTTTTTTTATCAGGGACTACGGATGCAAATTAGCATTTTTGCTATAATCCGGCACTTTTACAGTGATACGTTGTATCGTTGTTCATTAATGGCACTGTCCCTAACAATTAAAGTATTGATTGATTGATTGATTTGATTGGTCTCCAGAGCTAGTGGGAGCATCCTGAGAGAACTGTGCACACAGCGATCCTTGGGCTTTTATTTACATTATAATTTACATAGGGCTCTAAACTGTAACACTCTTTTATTAAACAATACAGTATGTTCTTCATTTGGCTTGTCCCATATGTCAACTGACCATTTATCTTTAAACCTATGAAACATGTTGCTCCTTATCTCTTCAATGTTACAAAGTCTTTTTTTTTTTTTAAAACACAAGACAAAGCAAACATATAAAACAAACACAGATGTGATAACACAACTATATTATATAAAGTTTGAAAGTGCTGCTACAGTGCTGTTACAGTCATCCCCTGACTGCAATGACAGAGACCACAGTTGTCTTAAAGAGCTTAAAACCGAGCGTTTCAGACAGAAGGTGAATGCAGGTATACTCAGACAGACGCTATGAGAAAAATGATATGTTTTTTTGAATATTTAAGCATGTAAACATGATCCAGTACAAACCAAAAATACAAGTATACACCTGACAATAAGCATCATATGGGACCTTTTAAGATATTTAAATAATCCATTTGTTCAAAATAAAATCTTGCATACAAGCACCATAAACTGTTCAATTTAATTTCCTCTTCTGTCTGAAAATGTTTGTGCTCCGCATGCAAAATGTGTTGTCTGCATGTGTTTGGTGACAATCCACCGCGCTCTCCTTGGAAACACAGTGATTGCAGACAGTGCAAATTGATTTTGCCTGTGATGAGGAGGATTGGGAGATGAGATGAATCGTTGCTTTCTTCCCTCCCCTCTCCTCTCTGTTATGAAAGGACTCATCAGAACTAACAGCGCAGCCTTGAAAAGTGCAGATATGTAACCAGATTTGTCACTGACAGTGTGTAAGTGCATCATATCTCCATTTGCCTCTGGGAGAGGACAGATTAGTCTATCCTTCGGGCTTTGAGGTAGTTTGTTCCAACTCTGTGCACGCTATATATTTGAAGTTAGTGGTATTTTCCTGGAAGAGGGTTGTGCAAAGCATGACAAATCAGCACTGAGTTGGTCTAATGTGAGAGAGGTTTAATGCAGCAGTTTTCTATCTTGTGCTGTCAGTTAGCTGAGTCTGTGGATTTTCACTTGCTCCTCATTCACCTGCTGTGGTGTTTAGGTAGAATGAACTCATGCACCAGCTCACAGTGGCAAATGACTGGAAACCTCAGGCCAGGCAGTTAAACATACTGAGGAACTGTCTGTCTGAATGAATGGCAGTCTGACTAATGTTTTGTGTCAGCAGGGTGGCCGAGTCGTTAGACTTGGATCACATGAGTTTGATCCCCATTAATAACCAGTGTGGATCAGTGTCTGTGCTCTGTTTAACACTGGAAATCACTCACCTGAGTGTGATGTTTGTGGAGTTGTCACTTTATGTTTAGAATGAGCATCTGCTGAGAAGACAGAAATACAAAAAATTTGTCATCTTCTTTTTTTTTTCCCAGCCACCACCCGCGATCACAGACAAGCAGCTGGATGAGAGAGAGCACACAGTGGAGGAGTGGAAAGGTAGGAAAGATCCTCTTCTCAGCCCGTGAAGTGTTTAATCTTCTTTCTCCAACAGATATGCATGTTTTCCTCTGCAGTCTGAATTTATAAATCCACTAATGTCTGATGCACAACCCGTATTTCACACTGGAAAGTAATGATACACATGCTCCTAGGTTGCTTTTGTTTTTGTTTTGTTTTTAATTTTGATTAGGCTTTAACTGCATCCAAATCTTTGTTCTAAAATCCAAATGTACTCTATAAAGAAGGGCTGGGCGATAATTCAGTATGGTCATTCATCGTCTTTATGTGTTGACTTGTTTTCACATCAAACTATTTGTGTGCATGCATGGAAACGTAGTCAGTGTATAGCTGGAACTATTTTTTCTTGTATAATTTCCCTTGAAACTTTGCACTAAAGTTCTTAAAAATAGAAAATACTGAGTACTTTTAATTCGTATAGACTATACAACAACAGGTTTTCATATGGATTATTTATTGAATTACCAGAAAGCATGCCATATTGTTATATTATTATCAAAATATCAGATGATATATATTGATAGAAGATTTATGGCCATACCCAGCCCTACTAGAGGACTGTAAAGGACAGGGGACCATCTCTTGATATTTGATGATTGATGGATTTTTTGGGCCAAATAAAAGGATCTGAAAAAATTTTCAAGATACTTTGCATCTTAGACATAGGCATAAAATGGAACTGGTTGCAATTATTAATGTATTTCAGTGGAACATATAGCAGAGTTTCATCAGCACAAGTAAAATTGACATTTTTAAATAATGTAAACGGAAAACGACAGCAGGCCTGTGAGTGACCCCTGGGTCACACCACAGGCAAGTGAGAAGGCTCAGTGCTGAGTAATAATGACAGCAGGAGATTCACACCTGGAGTGTGAGTTGTTGGTGATTATACACACACACACACACACACACACACACACACACACACACACACACCCTGCTGAAATTGAGAAATAGATTCTCATTCAAATTAGCCAAAGAACACTAGCTGACACGGTTATAGGAAACGATTGAAGAAGAAAATGGGGATGCGTCGTACAGAATTATACTTAATCATTCAGAAAAGCTGACCTACATGCAGCCTCCCTTTCTCACCTTCTCACTGTAGTGAACGATCGTGTCTTGTGTGTTGCAGAATTGATATACAAAGAAGTGTTGGACTGGGAAGAAAGGACAAAGAACGGTGTCATCAGGGGACAGCCAGCGTCCATAGGTTAGTGGAGTTTCTTGTATCTGTGTGAGAGATCGCATGCTTAACTAAACTTTTTCCTGTTATGTGTAAATGATCAAGATTATTCTATGCAGCACACTTGTACCCATAAACTCTATAACAAACTGCACCGGTACAGTTCTGCATAGCATGTGGTAATATTTTATCTTTTTTATTTTCCACTTTTTGTTTTATTTTGAGCTCATCTTTGTACTTAATGACAGTAATTCCTCCACTGGAATCCAAGTGAAACAGGATTATTATGCAGAATCAAGAAGGTTGCAATGTAATGTCATGTAATGTGGCATAAGCACTGTTCTTTTAATGTTGAATCAGTCTAATATATTTCCCAGTAAACTGTCTCTGATCCATGTATTGTCAAACCAGTCCTCAGAGCCGCTGACTGTTTTCATTTCATGACTTTTTTTTTTATCTATAAAACAATGCAGAGAAGCTGTTATCAAATGTTTTATATTTTCAATAGAATTCGTAATTTTTAGAAAAAATAAATGTCTAGTACACAAGGGTGTCACATGTTTGATTCTCAATCTAAAATCGATTCAAAGGAGCTTTCAATTTCAATAGTTGAAATCAAAAGCCGGATTGGCGATTGTCAAAGTTTTTTTTTTCTCTCTCCACCCCTGCATAGCTACACCCATCCAAAAAAACAACAACACATAGACAACACGGCATAGTTTACCGGCCAGTAGCATGCAGCCAAAGACACAGCTTAATGTTAGCTTACCAGGAGCCTGCAGCCGCACTTTTCCAGACACCAGGAGACGACGGAGAAACAACAGAACCGTTAAATCCTCCTGCTTCACTGAAAAAAACAACAACCAAAAAACAGCCTAACAAACGTATGATGCATTCAGGTACACCTCATAAATTTATGATGCATTCGGGTGTTGTAGAGTTCTCTTCTGCCATCTAGTGGCTCTTCTTTTTTGTTGTTTAGCAGTTTGCTACCAAAACAAGGCAAATAACAGTTTTCCGGGACATAGCCATCAATGCAGGAAAAAAAAAAGGATCGTGACACCCCTACTTTTATAATATAATATTACCATGAAGCAGCTCGGGTTCAGTGACATCAAAACAAGATCTTTATTTTTTATTTTTTTACCTATATCCACATTAACCAAAGCTCTCCTGCATCCCTGAAGTTTTATACTCCAAAGACATGCACGTTTGTTGGACTAGAGACCTCAAACTTCCCCTAAATAAAAGTGCAAATATAAGTTTACATGCAGAGAAAAGGGAGCACCATCTCAGTAGCATTTCCAAGCTTTAATTAACGAATCTACAATCATACAAATGAGCTTCAGAAGCCTGTGCCGCGTGTGCACCTTCAATGGTTGACCACAGGCCTTCTCTCGTCTCACAGCACAAGTGCAGCAGTGAGCGATGGCATCACCAGCACTACACCTTCACGTCCTCCACCGCCAACGACGTCTCCTCCATGCCCACCGACCCGACCCTGACCGACACCGACAGCAGCCTGGAGACGGCCAGCATCGCTGCCGCTGCCGCCGCTGCTACAGCCACGGCCGCCGGCACCCTGGGCTGCTGCTACCACAACCGGCCCCCTGGGCTGCTGCAGATGACTATCATCTACACCTCCTCCTGGTCCTGGGCTGGGCCTCACCCCCTGGTCACATCCAAGACCACTTGCCCGACACTGGCTCCTGGCCCCGCCCCCCCTGCATATCCCCCTCTCTGTGCTTGTCTTCAGTAGTGTAGCGATTAGCCAGCTAGCTGTTTGAGAAATATTTTGATTTCTGAAAGGACAGATCTTTTTTTCCTTTATGGTTATAGTCTTTTTTTTTTTTTTTTCTTAAATTAGGATTTCTTTTCATTTGAGTCCTAGCTGTAATTTATTGTGGCATTTCTTAATTTTTTTTTCAGAAACCTAAGATGATGATAAGAGAATTTTTATGATTTCACTACGTTCCGGTTTGTATTAACCGACAGTGAGAATTGAAAGAAATATCTGTAAAATGTTTTTAATGTGATCTATTTTTCTGTTGAACATCATTTGTTTCACCTGTAAGCTACTGCTTTTACAACTTGCCATATAAATGTAGATTGAGTTTGTACAGATTTTATGGTAGATGTAGTTTTATCTTCGATACAAGTTTGCAGTGAGCCATTGAAACATAATGAATTGACAAATGTACGGTCTTAGTACTCCCCTTATCCGTTTTATCTCGCGTCATAAGGATATCCTTTTAGGTGCATATCCATTGATTTAAACCGAGATCATTTAGATTTACTTGTAATTTTTTTTTTATTGTGAGTCACTACTACTTCCGACATTGTAAAATATAATGAAAGCTTTATAATTTACTCTCTTCCTGATCAGACATCATAGGATTTCTAAATGATTTTTACCCACCATACGATTCTAGTACCTTCTGCATTTAAGCTAAGGGATTGATCATGGCAGTGACGTCCTGCAAGATAACTTGGAGCTTTTTTGATGTCTGTCTTCTGTATTTTTAAGTGCTTTATAGTACCTCTTCTTGCAACAGGCTGTGTGAAATTATGGAACTGGAGTGGCGGTATTGCTTTGGAGGACTGCACGCACGGAGCTCTTTCACATTCTCCACTGGCTTGCTTTGACAGTGAGGTATTGCTAACAGTTCAGAGTGGGGTTTTTTTGTCGTGCTTTGGGAGGTTCAACAAGACTTAGATGAGTTGTGTGAGGTTGTAAAATGGGTGACGGTGTAAGTAGAATGTGCTTCAGTCAAGTAGGGAATCGTGATATTGAGAACGCTTGTGAACGTGGTAATATTGGGGGTCTTGGGGGGGAGGGGTTAGTTATTCTGCAGCCTGATGGGATAGTGTGAAAACACGACAGCTTCCTTATTACCAGATCCTGTTATTAGCAATATACTTTTGTGAATTTGGATTTTTTTCCTAAAAGTTCGCCAAACACTTTGCGTACCAGACTTGCCTGCAATTGTGAAAAAGAACCTAAAACTTAGCAGCACAAACAACCAGAGTCAAAAGAAACAAATAATTCTTAACATTATTCTTATGGTATGCAATAATATAGTGCTCTATTTGAGTGTTTTTTTTGATCCAGTTGAAAGGAAAAGTGCCTGTTGTTTGTCATTCATTCCTGAGTACGTGGGAGGAAGTGTATTCATTACGTGTAGGTTTTTAATGGTGTCTGGTTAACAACAGTAGTTTCCATAACAAATCAATAATGTATGATGGGGGTTGTAGTTCTCACAAATGTATTGTATATTTTTCTACTTGTTTTGATTTTGACCCTGGAGCGGGAGACTGCGGTGTCTTGCAGGGTAAGAAGGTGATGACGTATACGCTGAGATGCTTAAACATTTGTTTGAGCCATTTCAGAAGAAAAGGCAGTTTTATCAAGGTCCTTCATCAAAGTAAAAAGAAGTGTTTCTTTGCAGTGACAGCAACCGAAATATAGGTTTATCAGGTTTTTTGGCCTTTCTTTGAGTACTAATTTAATGTGATGATTGGAAGAGAGAGAGAAGAATGAATAGGGTGGAAATTTCAACTAGTGGATCAAACTGAACGAGGGAACTGCATTATTGTCAGTATTTTGTGATGGTTTATGATACGGTTTACTGATGGAATTGCAGATTGATGCTTTAGTTACAAACACATATCTGAGAGGCAGAGCCAAACAACCACAGTGTTTCTGGTTCGTTTTTAAATTTGAGGTAACATTTGTGGTACTAACTGAAAAACCATAGTTACTCAAGTTGAAACATACCATATCAGATGAAAGCTATCTGGGCAAGTTGATGATTTAAGATCATGAATCTTAAGTGAATAAAACAAAGGAGTCATGGACTCAATTTTTTCAATTTTAACCTTTTCTTCAATTTGCTCATTCTGCCTGCTTGAAATGTTTGCATAGCTAAACTTCTTATCTGCAAGAGGCAGAGTTGGGATGTGTTGTACTGTCATTGATCATGAGCCGGTGTTCTGGGTGTTGGCATATATATCCCTGTGCTAGAATTGTCTAAACGTGTAACACAGCAATGTGTCTAGAACCTGTCCTGGTCTTTAATAAGGAGGTTCTACTCAAAGCAAAGTTGCAAAAAAGGTTGTCTTTGGACTGTAGCATAATATAACGTGCGCTCTTTGCTGTGCTTGTTATTGTCTGCCAAATATGTAAGGAGAAACACAGACATAACCATTTATTTACCGGCATGATATTTGAAATACTGCCACACTATCCTTCTCTTTTTCAAGTTCTGGACTTGCACCAGCTATTCGTAAATCCATTACTACTCCGCATGTATGTGGGTGGCCTTCCTTAGTTCTTAGTAACAACTAGCTGGTTTCAAACTAATGATTTAGATAAATGGGTTGCACCATAAAAACTTCAGGAATGTCTTATCCAGTAAAAACCTTAGCAATGGGTAAATTGGTAGCTAGAAATCATCTGCTCGTGATCAATCAACTACGCACAATGGATGTTACTATAGCATCACTAGCGGTAATATAACCTATTTGAACTATTTATATATGCATACATAGAGAAGTGTGTGATTCATTCATAAAAATTAATTTTAGAATAAGTGAGAAATGTCTCAATATATTAGTACATTCAATTTTATTTGGTCATTCAGTCTAGCATTATTAGCATATTGATGTATAATTGATAAAAAAAAATTATAGTTTTGTGGGAAAAACTTTCCAGTTTACATTATTGTTAAACAGGATTTTATGGTCCTTGTTTTCTCACGCTCTGAAATCTAGTACAGGTAAATATAATGCCGAGCAATAGCTCTGTCACTGAGCTAGGCAATTGTTAACATTTCAAATATTAGCAAGCAAACGTTACCTTCGTCACTGAGCTTTGCAACGATTAACGTTTGATATATTAGAAAGAAAATGCTAGCGTTGTCACTAAGCTACGCAACAGTTAACGTTTAATAAAGAAGCAAGTTGGCGTTAGCTTTGTCACTGAGCTATGCAACAGTTCACATTTGATATATTAGCAAAAAAAAATGCTAGCGTTGTCACTAAGCTACGCAACAGTTAACATTTGATAAATAAGCAAGCCAGCGTTAGCTTTGTCACTGAGCTATGCAACGGTTAACATTTGATATATTAGCAAGAAAATGCTAGCGTTGTCACTAAGCTACGCAACAGTTAACATTTGATATATTAGCAAGCTTATGATAGCTTTGCAAGTTAGCTAGACTAGTTTACATTGGACTTATTAGCAAGCTAAAATTAGCTCTAATAAGAACTAGTTTATGTGGTGCAACCCATTTTAATTTTGTGATGCGTAAACCTTTACTTTGTAAACATTTATGTTAAAACTTGGCTACGAACAGCTGGTGCAACTTGCTCCAGCTCTTTTCAGTCCCCAGAATTTAAAAGGAAAGGTCTGGCTACTAAAGTGCAGTGGCAGCAACTGCTGAGCCGGATTAGTACAGTACAAAACAGAGTTCAATCTGCGGTCAGCTATTGTAGATTCCAACTGCATCAAATTAGATTTTCCAGTAGTAAATTTGCAGTAGTATTTTGGCAAACAATGAGTAAAAACTGCGACTTGAACAGTGTCACATCCGTAAGAAAGCAGCAAGAGCAGGGAGAAAATCAGTGGCGTGTATCCATTTGTCATATTAGCTAAAATAATCAATCAGAAAAAACACTTTGTTGTCTAAAGTGCTCTTAATTTCCTTAGCTCAACATCAGGGGCTTTAATTGGACTATTTTGTTATGTTTTCTTCTTGGGTTGTCGTTGCTTTTTTATAATTAATGCATCTCTCCAAACAATGTCATTCTGATTTAAGTCGGCTTTGATGAACTACCTCAAGCTGAATTTCTGCCAGTTCTTGCATATACTTAGTCGCCTGCAGAATTAGCTATCGAAGACGTGTGAATAACAGATTCCATTATTTATTTATTTGAAAGTGTACTATTTGTCAGTTTCAACAGACTTCTAGTTTTGTACATTATGTATACTTCACCTAGAAGTAAGAGAATTGTTATATGTATTTTTTGTTCTTTTGTTTTTTTTGTTTTTAAACTAAATGTGCAATACCTTCAGCAAACTGTGCTAGTAGTGTGTGATGGGCCTAGCCTTTGTTAGCTGTCTACTGAAGGTAAAGAAAATGTTTGGTACTGTCAATCCATGTTTTCCTTTTTTTATGGATAAGATCAATTTTTATTTCTGTGACTTGTTTAAAGTCATGATGTTACGTAATCAGTCTTACCTACCGGACAAATCTGTCGGCCTAGGTTTGATGCAGAGACGGGAAGTTCTTTGTCACAACGCGGCCGACAGGTTTTGACTTGGGATGTGGTAAGGACACTAATGTTAATAAACACAAAAAATGAGTAAATACCTACAAGAAATCATTATATGTATGGTGCTGGTTTGTAATGTTTGCTAGTGAATCCAGCCATGCAAGTAGTAGAATTCCTGGATCTGCGTGTCCCAAAGACCGCAACCAATGAAGAAGTGCACTACTAGAATACATGCACTGGGATCTGATGATGCCACATCTAAAAAAAAAAAAAACACAAAACATGTACTGCAAATAAAAGAAATACACTTTGGTTTATGGTTGTATGTCTTCTTTCCTCTATTGAAACATTTGTCGCCTTGCACGTAACAAAATCCAGTAAAGTTGAGTAGTACTTTGGTGGCACCAGCAACATCTGGGGCCAATTACACCAATTATGCCTGGTCTTAAGCTAGTGGTCGTAACTTGGCGTTCTAAGTCTGACCTAATAGTTATTCAAGTGGAAAACCATCTAGGTTTACTGTAGATCTGCCTCTTGCTAAAGCCAGATGAAAATCTTATGTTGTGTTCAGCTGCGTTTCACGCAAATTGGCGGCAATTGCATACAAAGTCAATGCAAAGACGCAAATTTGTGGCGGATGACAAACGGCACTGTGGTATCCCTGCGAGTTAGAATACAACTCAACGATCAAACCTGCACGAGTGATGTAACACGAAGCAAATTTTCATGGTTGGTCTGAACACATTATGCCTAGTCAAGAGCTGGCGTAAAGTCAAAATCTCAGAAGCCTGACAATGTTACACAAGAGCCACATTAGCTTTCCTGCTAAAGTCTCCCCTTTTATGTAGCTAACTTACAAACATGAACATGTCTTCACCTCAGCTTGTTTGAACAAGCGCCCAAACAAATGTTCACCAGTGTAAAGTGTATGTCGGTTATCAAGCTAGTTAGCTGCAGCAGCACCTTATAAACTTACCTTCCAATGTCGCTTCAGTCCATTCCGCTTGTGTTACCTCTGCCAACAACGCACTGTCCGTTCATGAGTTGTAAGCTACAACCAAGTGTATTTTTTTCTCTCCATTCACGTTACATGTGGAGATCCACCTGCCAGCTACTGTCAATCAAGCAAAATCACATCAAAAACTTAGGGGGCACTCACACTGTCCATCCGTACCATACACAAGCTCGTTTCGAGGCTAAAGTCTAGTTCGTTTGACCAGTGTGAGTGCGCTTGTCGGCCACAGCCCTTTTGGGAGTGGCGGGCTTTTGTAAAGCACGTTTGCACATGTACGAGCAAGAGCGTGCGCACGTGTACGAGCACGAGGACAAGGCCGACGGCGGTTCTGACGTCATTTCATGTGCGCCTGTTGGGACATAGAAAAAAGAAGGACGGACCATGCGCGGACATTTAAAACAATGGCGGCAAAAGGTTCACGTTGGTGTGATGCGGAGGTGGAGTGTTTACTGCAGGTAGGATGAAAATATTCAAAAACAGTTGACGCACAAAAACTCCGAGGTCTATGGAAAGATTTGTAAACAAAGCGACGCATCACGATGACGTCATCAATGCATGTGACTTGTTACGGCGTAATGACGTAAAGGCAGCAAGAAGCATTGGCGCGAGGCCCAGGTAGTGTGAGTTCAAACGGGCCTGGGCCACAGGGGGAGAGGTAAGGGGGGACAAGTACCCTAAAGCACGGGGCACAGTACGGATGGACAGTGTGAGTGCGCCCTTAAGTTTAAGTTTGGTTGGTGTAATTGTCGTAAAGTTCATTGCAAAGACCGACTTAGCACTTAGGACCAGGCTTAGTAAAGACCAGTGCAACTAGATACGAGTGATTAAATAAAGAGGTCCATTAAATTTGAATATTTAATTTTTTAATGGGATATAAATACTGTTAAAACAATGTACTTTGGCACTGTAGTTTAGAACAAAATGTGTATTGGTACACCACTGAATAAAAGCCCAGCTGCTTTTTTTAAGTGTAACTTTTGCTAAAAACTACAGTGCACAGCTCAGTGTGTTCAAGAAAGTCAGTTGTGTACTTGTGACCCAGTTTTAATGATTTCTGTATTCTTCTAGTGTGAAAAAAATCAAATAAATAGGCCCGGGGCTAAGTGCCACAGAGAAAGTTGGGAAGACGGCGGCATAATAACGACCTGAATGAATATGCCTGGTAAATAGAAATGCTGAAAACATCCAGTATTTGGGCAGAAGAGAGCTACATTTGATGGACCTTTTCAAAAGAATAGGTTTTGACAGTTAATTTTCAAATTTGGTAGTTGATGTAGTTTTGTCTTTTACAGTCACATCATAGTTCACTGATATTTAAAACAATTATATTTTTCTTGTCACCTTTATTCCCATACATGTCCATTCATTACAATAGTGTAAATCCATAATAAATAAGCACCATATATAATCAGCAGAGCAGAAAGAAACATTTAGTCTTAGTTATGAGACATACATAAAGGGAAATAAATGTCCCTGTAGGAATCAAAGAACCTGCAATAGATTTAGACCATCGTATGTGAACTGGAGGACGATTACCTTGTACACCTGTGCAATTAAAAAGGGTAAGGTAACAACATTGGCTTTCTGTTCTTTATAAAATATGAAAAAAGAAAAATACAGTCACATTGTCGAACCAAAAGTACACTTTCACTTGTAATTAAACTGTATGTCGTGCCCTTTGAGAATTCAGCATCACTTAAACCACTTCTGGACATTTGCAACAATGTAGCCACATGCAATTCTCACAAAAGAGATATCTGCAACTCTTCATTTTGGAAACATATAATTAAGTGTTCAATGGACCAGAGCCATAGAGCACATCACAGCTACCTGATGTGATATAGGTCTGTGTGATGCATCCCATAATACATCACATGTCCAGCATTACCAAGTCAAAGTAAGACGATTGGAGTCAGGGACGGGGGTTTAGGAACCGATGAACTGAACACCATCAGTGATTGTAATTCTTTTTTTCCCCTGGTAGTCATTTACATTTTTTTTTTTCATAGGGCTGGTTTCATCAACAACACATTACATTCACTACAAGGATACATTCTTAATTCAAAACTTCCATTCAATTCACAAGTCACTTTCACAAGAATTGGCACCTTCCAGGGAAATCAGGTTATTCATCTTCAGCAGTTTGTTGCCATATCAACAAAAAAAGCCATTGTGGCAGCCACTGTGTGTACTATCGGTGAATATATGCACTACATCTCTGGACAAGCAAGCAACACTACATTTTTTCCTATTTCAAAACTTCCCTGAAGGCACAACCAGGAAATTCCATTGTTTCTTTGAGGGCAGTGTTCAGCTTCATGTGCCAAAATCAACATGGCTTCCAGGCAGGCCATTCTGATCTTTAGTGAGCGAACAGATGAGGCAGTCCAGCTTTGGTATTTACTGTGTACTGTAAATAGCCTTCACCTACTGAGGCATGTGTCCTGTGTCCTAGGCAGCATGCACTAAGTGGAAAATGCTTGAATAATCATGTTCATTGTCCCTGTTGTATTATCTATTTCTTAAAGGTATATTGACATATGTGAGGATCGGAGTGAACCGAAGACTGAGGCTTTGCCATCAAATGGACATGGAAACCATGCAGATGGTGACGAGGTGTAGAGGCACTGGAAAGGCCTGAGGAAAAAGAAAGTACAGAGGCAACTATTGCAGACGTTCCCCCTATTACTGCTTCAGTTTTCCTCCAAAAGGAATCATTCTAAACCTGTGTTGCTATATACAAATTCTAAAGTTAAATATCCAGAAGCACAAATACAGGAGAGGAGGATGCAAGTGGAGGAACTTCTGCTAAAGCTACCACTGTACAGTTTCATGGTCAGTTCACTCAAATTACAAAAAAAAACAAACATATTTTCTCAATTACCCCTAGTGGTGTCTAGCCATGCGAAAAATTGAGGCTTTATTTACACAGGTTTTGAGATGCGGAGATATGAGATTTCTACCACCAACCTAAAAAAAGGAAGTATTTTCAATGTTGTTTCTCGTGCACACAGCTTTAAAAACTACACGTTCAACTACTTCAAAGCCTGGTCAAATACAAACAATTTGCATAGCTAGCTGGGCAAGTGAGAAAATACGTTAAGAAATATGTTTTCATTCGGTTGAACTGACCCTACAGTTAAAAAAAGGAGCCTGATATTTTATGAAAAATGTGTATTCATGGTATTGCTGAGAATTAGAAGAAAAGCTTGATACCACTCTCTAATGACTGTAGATATGAAGCTAGCAAGCAGCTGGTAAACCTAGCTTAACAAGAGAGAAAACAGTGGGACAAGTTAGCCTAGCACTACCCAAAGTAAAAAGAAAAAAAAAATTCTACACGTTTTTGTAAGTATCAAATAAACAAGATATAACATGTTAATTAGTTAGCTTTGGAGATGTTGGTTAGCAGATTTTCGGCTAGCTCTTTCCCCTTTTCTTTATCTACTGTATATTAAGCTATTGTTCCTTAAATTTGTCTGATTATTTCAGCGTCTGTCCTTACTGCCAGAAGTTCCAGAATTGCGCCGTCTCTCCAGTTAGATATTTCCCTTGCTGTCTCTGTGTAAATCACCCTACTTCTTCACTTTCGGATGTTTGTTTTCTTACGGTGTCGGCCTCAGCATGATAGAAACGTCATCCCCACTCTCACTTACTCTCTGTAAATACACCGGAGTGTGAGTGGCTGTATGCATATGGACTCACTTGAAAATGAAATGGTCTTTCTACTAGGAAGCTGGGATGGTAAACTGTTTGATGACCGGTCCAACTGATTCTGAAATTTGTGTTTCCACACAAACAGCCCGTCCGCCGCTGGGCAATGTCTATATGATTTCAGGCTGGCAGTGCATGTGTGAAAGGGGCTTTACAGACATGAGAGTGGTATCATCTAACTCTCAGAAAGAAGGCAAATAAGTGTATTCCCCAAACTGTAGCACTATTCCCTAAAGATAAATATCACATAAAGACAAATATCAGTCATGCCGACATTAACATCGATGTCTCTGAGGAGTCGCACAGTTTCAGCATGAAATCCATTCATGTTATTATTGTAAAACAGTGGTTGAAGAAGTCAGTGCTCTCCGGTAGAGAATGTCAGATAAATAACATTATTTTCCACCAGTCACATACAGGCACCAGACCTGTTAAAATACTGCCTTCACAAGACAAACCCTGGACTCATCAATGAGTATAATCGCCAGAGTGCCGTCTTTTTATCTCAACGTTCCATTTCAAGCATGCGTAAGAAACTCAAAACTGGGTGGTGCTCAATGGAGATGATCTGGACAAGGACCAAACATTTACTCCCTATTTGATTTCTTTTTTCTTTTGAAGAAACGCCCTGATACACTGAGGAGGATGTGAGCCCTTGAAAGACACCCAACCCCTGACATACAAACCCTGACAGTTTTGGCCACAGACAGATGCCATATCAAATGTCACTAGTCCTCGCACCCAGGGCCAGATCTCCCAGTGTGGAAAAGAAATCCTCCATCTCCTTCTCCAGAAGCCGGTTGCGATTCTCTGCATCCTCCCGTGCCCGTTCCGAATTTCGTAGTTTGATCTCAAGCATGCGTTGCTTCTTCCTCTCCTGCTCCATCTCTTGTTCCAAACGCTCCATATGGGCACACAGAGCAGCACTAGACTCCTCCAGTCTGAGGGGATGCAGCACATCACAGACAGAAAGCAGAAGTCATTGTCATTGACCTTTACTGTTTGGCTACATTACAAAATGCTCAGAGAGAGCTTAAAGCTGCATAGGGCCTTTTTTTCACATGGGAATGCAACCATCTTTAAGGTCTTAAATAAGATCACCTCTATTGGTATCTAACCATTCATGTAGTTTTGGTTATGCTGGTCTTGGTTTCAATGACATTAACCTTGTGACAAAAAAGTAAACTCGTTGCTACTGTAGAGCAGAGCGGATAAAGACTTACTTTTGGATCCTGGACTCATATGCAGTCTTCTGTTTCCTCAACTCCTCCTTCAGTCCTTCCACCAGACTGCTCAGAGTTAGATTAGTCCCGTCTCCATCCTCAGACATAATAATGGACGGAACCCCGGTCGCCATGGCCATGTTTCCATTCTCGCTGCAGGCTGCGCTGCTGCTACACAGCTCCATGGCCTCACAACTGTCCTGCTCCGAGCTCGGGTCTGTTGTCATCCCTCCATCCCTTCCTCGGTCAATCTCCCTCTGGCTCTCAATCCATTCCCCCTTTTCCCCGCTGTCACCCCCTCCGCCGCAGTTCTGGTTTGCTGAGGGCTCACTTCCCAAGTCGGGGCCGGAGATTTCGCAGGAGGAAGTGGACCAAGGTGTGCTGGAGACACTTGGAACGCTCCCCATGCTAGAGGAAGAGGTGACGTTGTCGTAGGTGGACAGTCTCTGTGAGGATCCCGTTGAGTCACGATCACGGGCAGATCGCTCACCTGAAGATGTGCGCCTGTGTCCCCTCAAGGAGGACAAGCCATTCATGAGCCAGTTACCTCCACCTCCACTTCCACCTCCTCCCCCAACAGAAGATACACTAGTAATATCAGCTGCAGAGCTGCCGCTGCTGCTTTGCTTGCCTTGCGGCTGGGAACGAGGCGCCGAGGAACTTTTGAACGAGTATTTCCAGGAAGGTATGGTCTTGGATTGTTTACTCGGACTGACCACTGCCTCTGCCTTCCCTGATGGAGACCCCAGTTTTGGTCCAGAGGTCAGGTTTGGGGTCTGGGTGGGAGTGACGGCTGCACACAGTTTGGCATCCAGAGATGAGGCGCTGCTGTGCAGCTCTTGGTCTGTGTTGGACACCGGGCAGCTTTGGAGGTCTTCCTCTGAGATCCAGGCTCCTAGGCTGCGATGCTGGAGCTGGTGCCCCTGGACAGGGAGCTCCGTTTGGGCTATGGTGGTTCCCTCCTGGTCCCTCCCTGAGTACAGACGGTTGTGTTCCCTAATGAGGATTGTCATCAGGTGCTGGACCAAAGAGGTGCCTATGGATCACAGTCAGACATGATATCATAAATGTACAGTCACATCAGTTTTTATTCTACATACAGCAAGTTTAATATCTACATTTGATCAATGGATTAGTTGTCAACTATTAAATAAAGAAAAAAAATCCAAATTTTCTGATTTCAGCTTCTCAAATGTGAATATTATCTGGTTACTACAGTCATATATGACAACTGAATTTCATTATTATAGAAAAAACTAAATTTTCTGACATTTTTTAGACCAAACAACTAATCAGTTAATTGAAAAAATTATCAATCGATAATGAATAAAGTTGTTAGTTAAACTAGGTTATATATATATATAAATATATATATATATATATATATATATATATAGTGTATATGCTAATAATAATATTCAATGTGGTATTAGAGTGATATTTGCAGAAATGCTATATAAATACTGTGAAATTAAAGAAATGCACACAGCCTGTATTCATAAACTAAGTCTTTAAATGAGTGGTGGTGTCACAACTATACTATATATAGGTAGAAAGTGCCACTACAGTGCCATAACAGTCATTCCCCGACTGCAATGAATGTGCAGAAACACCAAGAGCAGAGATACGGAAGACCCAGAAACACTGACCAATCAGAGCAAACTGGGCTTTTTCCAGGTGGGTCTTAAAGAGACAGTTGCTAAAATGGAGCATTTTAGACAGAGGGGGAATACAGGTATATTTAGACAGGCAGTATGAGGATAATGTTTTTTGGCAGCCTTTATTGTATAGGACAGACAGAAAATGGGGTGAGAGAGAGGGGGAGGCATGCAGGAAAGGACTGCAGGTCGGAGTCAAACCCGCATCCGCTGCCTCGAGGACCTTCAGCCTCTTTACATGGGGCGACTGCTCTAACCACTGTGCCACAGGCCGCCCAAATAAGGTGTTTTTTCAACATTAAAGCATGTTAAAATGTTCTAATAGCAACCCAAAGTACAAGCATTAAGCCTGAAAATGAGTATTTGAACCTTTAAAGTAACATTGTGTTGTATCATTTTTAGTAGACTTTCGAGTTTGTTTGCAGTGACCTTTACTATGAATTCAGCCACCATTTCATCAGTGAACATCGTCTGCACCTTCCATAATAGTAACTGGGTCCTCCAGCTTGGGTCGAAGGATATTTGGTCCAAATACTGTGGCGAGGTTCTGGACACTCATCTTGTTTTCACTGGAGTGGGACTGGACCTCATCAAGGAATCTAAGCAAGAATAACAAAGTTAAAAGTAGAAACAGACATCGCTCTAGAAAACTGATCAAGTGATGAGATAAGACACTTACTTGCATATGTACGTGAGGAGATTGTAGTTAGGTAGAGGTAGAGTGCTAACTTGCCTTCCCAGCTCCTGGACACCCTGGTTAAAGATTCCACAATTGTTGGACACAAACACACACATAAACAAACACACTCACACACACAGTGTATACTGCACATACCTCCTCCTCATCTTTGGCCAAAAGCTGTGCACAGTTGAGAAAGTCTTCATATTTGGAGAAGGGAATGACTGGTTCAGGCAGCTCCCGCAGGTACAACTTCAGCAAGGATGCCACCGTGTGGACGTCTGTATTACTGCAAGGGAGTACAGAAAGAAGCGTTTCCATTGGAGGTTCCATCATTCAATTCAATTAATCAATTCAATAATTTCAATTAAATATTATTTATAGTGCCAAATCATAACAAAAGTTATCTCAGGACACTTTACAGAGTAGGTAAAGACCACACTTTATGACTTATTTATGATTTACATAGACCCAACAATTCCCCCGTAGAGTACGGTGGCAACAAAAACCTTCCCTTTAACAGGCAGGAACGTCGGAATTTACTTCTCAAAAAGCCGGTTGTTAACTCTCCTTTCTGCCTACCTGTCAAACAGAGGCTTGTCGCCGCAGTCAAAGGCCTCCTGCAGCTCTTTGACCAGGTTGGCCTGTCCCGGCATTCGAAAAAGACCCTCCTCGTCCAAACCTCTCTCCCTGATGAAGTCCACACACTGCTCCACCAGCAGGGGGGCCAGACGGGGGCCAAACTTCTTCTCATACTGCACCGTGTCCTCTAAACGCTGACCAAAAATCCCTGGGGACAGATGGAGGATGCAGGTAAAAGACTTGTAAGACAGAACATCTGGCTGTAGATGTTTGGAAGTGTTTGTTTGTTTACTTCATATCAACTTGAATCTTGAATGTGACAGTGTATCTTAAAGCTGGAACAAGGCCTACTATACTGCCTGTTTTTACATTTAGGACCCCCTGCCACAACATCCCCATTGGATGCAGTCCTTAAGAGACCCTGTCTATGAACATATTTTCAGTTCGATCATTCACAGCATGTCTTGGTGCAGAATGAAGACTCTAAACCCTCATTAGGAGAGGAGAACATTGGTTTATGAAAACCTGTGACTGCATCAATATACTTAAATTCCTCAACTCCTCTGTTGGTCTATATACTAAAATAGATTGAATATTTTAAATGTGCAAATGGAAAAAGAAGGTTTAAGAAAATTTACAGGTGAAGTAGAGACTGAGATGCACTTAAAACGCGACAAATATAATGATATCAGAGTGAAATATTTAGAGAAATTTGATTCATTAATCCCAAACTTCACAGAGCTGTAACAGAAAAGATTATATTAGGAGAGGGACATGCAGCTTTACATGCTGCACAATATATGAGTGCCTGAGGGAGGCAGCATTTTAACACACACACACACACACACACACGTTTCATTAACACATACCTACCATTTGATGTTATATAGTATAGTGTATAGTAATAGTATAATCTTCTATCCCAGTACAGGTCCTTTTATATCTCGATGATGATCATAATATAGCATGTTCTCTGGTAATTCAATAATATGAAAAACGACATTGTAAAGCCTGTTTTGTACACTCCTGTGTGAAAAATGAAAATGACTAAGTACTTTCTCATTTTATTAAGAACTTAGGCAAGTGCAAGTTATAAACTCACAATAGTTCACATCAGACTTTCCACGAAAAAAAGTTATGTGCCTGTTATTATCAATTTAGATGACGTAATTATGTACGACGACATCTTGATATGTTTTTATAACGGTAAGATTCCATTAATGCCCAGCTCTACTTTGATGCTATAGTACATTTTTTTAATGACAGCCATTGAACCTGAACACGTCATTGAAAACGCCATTATTAAAAGTGTTTTCAAATAGATGCATAGCTAAACGGTTATTTACATTTATTTCTACTTTATTTATTGTCTTCTTTTCTCTATGCCTTTGTATCTTATTAAGTATTCTTGTGTCATGTCATTATAATTGAATGTGTATTGTTTTCTGAAAGGAGAACTGACTGTCTTTACACACATATTTATCTTTGTCAAGTATGATGCCATACTGTTTTGTTTGTATTATATTTGTTCAAATTGCAAATTACGGTGCGTATTGTTGTATATTGTACCTACGTTTAACCACAATGTCTGTTGCACTCTGTCAAATTAGTTATTGTTTGATTTATTTGATGTTAGCATTATTTTGATTTGATTATGTTAGCTTATTGTTACTCTGACCCTTTCCCATCTTTGTATTGAAACTGTTTCCCTCGGGATAAATAAAGTTTCTTGAATCTTGAAATAAAGAATATATATATATATATATATATATTAAAAAAAAACAAAAAACAGTGCGTATCTAAACGGCGGCAGGTTCGAACCCCGATCCGCTGATAATCGTCCTACCTGTGGACTGGCTGCAGCAGTCGCAGCTGGCCGACAGCTCGCTGTAATCGTAATAATTCACCGAGCAGGAGCTGCACAGCAACAGAGCGTGTTTCTCATACACCCCGAACCCACATTTCACCAAGTTCATCCATTCCGGTTCAGGCATTGGACTCCGCTGCTAGTTTAAAGCCGCATCTACAAACAACTGAAGAGCGGAAGCGAGCTGAAGAGAATGACGGAGGAGCTCAGACGAGCGGCAGCTGACCGGGGTCAGTGTGCTGTGACCGCAGTGCCCCTGTTAACGACGGGGCTATAGGTTGGCGACACATCTATTCTGGACCGAGAGCCGCGAGACAGACACCCCTACCCCTGCGAATGTGAGAGTGAGGCCAGAAATATGAACCTGCCAGCATGAGGTACCACTAAACTTTATATATGAATGCTGCTGTGCTGATTCTGATGCTGCTCCCTACTGGCTGAAATACAGGGGTGTAGCTGGGATTTAGGGGGCCCTCGGCTTTGCACCCCCCCCCCCCCCCCCCCATGCACAACAACTGGACCTCATATTGAACTCACCGCAATATTTTTGCAGTTAAAACCAGGTGTGAAATAACAGTATTTTATAAAATATAGTTGCATCAAACACATTTTGAACTCCAGGGAGCTGAATAAGCTCACAGACACATAGCAAATAACTGCCATATAAAGTTAAAGGTTGAATATGGAGAATGAGAAGTACACCCCCATCTAGTGTCTTAAGATCGTAGCCGAACAACAAAAAATAATTCCAGCACTCAGGTTTCCAGATTGGTCAGACCCGGTCCAGTTGCCTACAAGAGAGCAGAGCCTGTTTGAGCTTGTTTGAACCCGTCCCCTCCGGCAAATCGCACCATAAGAACAAGTATTAGAGAGTAGTTTGACTGACAGTTACTGTTAGCCGTTAGCATTACAGCTAAGTAAACATGAAAGTTAGCTTAGCGATCAAGGAGAAACGTAGCCATTTGGGCGTGTGTTTTAATGGCGTTTCTCTCCTTTCTCTCAGTCCATGGAGTGAATGCTTGGCCTATGCTGCCTCTGGTTTTTGCCCGTCTCCGCTCACTCAGCTGCTGGGACAAATAATGATTTCAACCAGTGCCAGCCTACAGTAGCTGCACCCAACAACAGATAACCCTGGCAACCAGCAACGGCCAACGCTATTGGCTGCTACAATGGAAACAGAACGTGACAGAAAGTCACTGTCAAACCTGTCAATTTTTTTTAAAATTGTAATTCAGACTAAATATATATTTTTTATGGTAATGCAATACTTTCATTCTGTACCCCGTGGGTATATTATTATTATTTTAAATATAGCTTCTCATAAAGATTCTACGTATTTAACCTTTAACATGCTGCTATATAGCTCCAGTTTGTATTTTTCATGTAGTTTGACCATTACATTTGAGCCACAGCAAAATACCAGAGGACTTTGATATCACATATGATTTTCTGAATGGATACGAGGTGAAACATTTCTTTTAATGATGTTTTTTTTTGTAAGATTTTAAATTAATTTGAAGTATTAGATTAACCGTGAACCATATACAGTCTAAAGCAGTATAAATAATTACATTATTATTAAACAAATACAGTTTGAAATATAATTACAAAAAATAGTGTCATTTTTGTATACAAATAATGACATCAGTTTGCTCGTAAATATCTTCTCGTATCCCTTTATTAAGGAAAAAGACATTATTTGATTAATTTTTAGTAGTAGGAGAGCACATGGTCCTTGGGAAAAGAGTGAATGGCAAGTATCGCATATCTTTTTGTACAACACGAAAAATCTAAATAAAACTGTATGTGAAAATATAAAATAATAAAAAGTGATCCAAAAACAGAAAAAAAACATTTTAATTTGAATACAAACAAGCAACACGTCATATTTCTCACTGCCATATTTGTTTGGATTACGAGAGACAACTTTCGAAACGGGTTGAAAATCTTGTTTTTATTGTGCAGTGGGACTAATATTGTTTTATCAAAGTGGTTAGAAGTCTGAGAATTTAGGGAGAAGTGTTTTTCAATGACCTATGTGTTTATTTTTATTTCAAAAATGGGATGCTTAGCTCTGTGAATGTAATGGAAACACATGAAAAGGCACAAACTGGGGCTACAGCTAACCATACAGTTAATGAGCCTGAATACCAAAAGTTAAAAGAAGCTAAAAGTACTAAGTACGACTGCAGGGTTGGATGATATTTCTTGGTCATTTGATTCCGAGTTAATGCAAAAGCCTTTTTCTGCTTCATGTAATTATCCGACATCTCTTTGGCAGAATTGAATGCATTTATTGATCAAAACTAACAAAGAAATACAAATCAACATGTAGCTGGCACTGTGTCGCTCCCCTGAACAACAGAGCTTAAACCTGGCTGATTAAAAATAACATTTTAAATTAGACCAGTCATGTCATACACTATATCACTGGTATGTTATTCTACATGTATATATACCCTATTAATATACTGCTCCTTTGGAACCCAACACCATGCTGTCCAGCTGTTCTTTATGTCCCAGTTCACACCCAGACAGGCCTGGTTATATTTCTGGCCTCCTGTCAAGTACACTAGTTAGACCAGAGCAGACAGGGTGAGAACTAACCGCAGACTCACTGCTGCATGGACAGGAAAACTAGACCATTTGGGTGTCAAAAGCTCTATTTGCACAGGACTAGTTTAATGTGGGCACGTGGGGTGAGGTCATTTTTACCAGAGGTTTTAGTCCAGAGAATGTCAGTCAAAATTACGGGGATTTTCACCTTCTGTGAAGCGGTCCGGAAAGAATACCTTGAATAAAACTCGTCCCGTCCGAATACGACCCTCTGTAGAACCTATGTTGATATTCCGTCATATTCCAGTCAATAGTTTCCACATTTTTTTGAGCTTGGAGGCGCTTGTATTTTACTCGCAGATCAGTCTCGTAACTAATCGGCGTTGGTTTTGAGGCGGCTCAAAGTGTGACATAACGAGAAGCGACTGTTCAGTGTAAACAACATGGCGGCTTCCACGGAGGAGACGAGCGCAGCTATCGAGCAAGCCGCTCACTAACTCTTTTTTCTCTTGGATCCTTCTGTTGGAATATGGATATAAATCCTGAAATTGTGCTTTTTAGCCATAAATTCAAATTACAAATTACAAAAACCGCAAATATCCTTTACCGACATGTTGTTTACTTTCTGAGTTTTGCCTCGACTCTGTTAGCACGTCATACGCCCCGTTGATCTGATTCGTTGATTTGGCCCGTATTTTGGTGATGGACAGATGATTTATCCAATCAGCAACAAGTATTTTCGCCCCTTCCCAAAAGATCTCCAACCGAGAGTTCCCAGATAGATATGCAAAGCAAATGTGAATCATGCAAATCAATCCATCGGGTGGAGTCAGGTTAGCTTGAAGAAGCACTCTGATCACTTTTTTTAGATAATCGATGACATTCTTTAGTTTTGTTTTTACTTAATTTTGTGATATCTGGAAGCTACATAGCAAGCACATGGTGACAGGGAGATGATAGCAGGACGTAGATCTAGTAACCCCTCCCGCCTCTGGTAGAATCAGAGATTTCTTAATCCAAGCGAATAGGGCTAAAGAATCTCTGTTTGCCTGGGTTCAAATCTACAGACTTAACTGCATCCAGTACATTTATGCTCTGCGGATCCTTGTAGCTTATTACTCAACCAGCTCAAACCAAAGAGCACCCAACAGAAGCACCCTGTCCTCTATTTTTGAATTTCTGGAATAGGCCGACAGCAAACTCTGATCACATTTCCACAGTCAGGTACAGCAGTCGGACACCAGGCAGGAGTACAGACGTCAGGGTGAGAATTAACTGCGGGCTAAAGAAATGAGACGCAGTAGGGGTAGGTGATACTTTGCATGAGTGGATTATGTAACATGACTGACATGTATAATATGGAGAAAACAGAGAGATGAATTGTAGTCTTCCAATTTCAGCAACAATATTCTGTTTCAGAAGATCGCTGGAGCCCAGAGGGTAGACAGGAAATTAAGACCCCCTGTCTTAGGAAGTTGCTTCTTCCAATGATTATTGGCTAGATAAGATATTTTAATTAAATGAACAGAATCTTTGTGAGTCCGAATTAACCCTTTAAAACAAACCAATTAACAGACTGAGGCAGTGATAGACCAGCAACTCCTGTGTTCTGCGAGGTAGAATTGCTGTTTTTGTCGAATGAGTCTGGTGGCTTTGAAGAGAGCATAGATAACAGCTTCAGTTTCTGTCAGAAAATGCTGTTTGACGGCAAGGTAAAGTGGTAAAAGTGTTCTACAGTTGTTCCAATACATATACCAGCATTGCCTCCGATACTGCCTACAGTTAATTTAGGCTTCCTGCAGCTCAAATGTAGCATCAGAACGTCGCCCGTTCCTATGAGGTTAGACAGGCTCATGGATGAAAATCTATTACCATTTTTTTAAAGTACTCCCGTTTCTCGTGTTTCGGTTCAAAGGTTTAGCTTTACCTCCTCCAAACGGCGCCCAGATGACACGCCGTATGGCCTTGACCCAGTCGTCCATGTCTGTCTGGGAGTTTGCCATGAGCAGGAAGGACTCATGGCTGATTGGTGCCCGGTCCTTCTCTCCTGTTCCACCTGCAGAGACAAAGGGGCAGGAAGGAGACAAATAGTTGGGGTGAGTACACCATGGATTGCAAATACTTAGTTTCCAGAACACTGGCATTTATCATAGAACTAACCCGGTGGCATAATGATTAGTAGACATATGATGTAGTGTACTTTCCCCTGTACATCATGTTTCAACCGCTTGAACCAGGATGATTGATTTATATATAGCGCCTTTCTCAGAGCTCAAGGCGCTTTACAGAGTCCAGGCTCCATTCATTAACACAGACACACTTGGTGGTGGTAAACTACGTAGTAGGCACAGCTGCCCTGGGGCAGACTGTAGGAAGCATGGCAGCTAATCAGCGCCTACTACCACCTCCTCAAACATACAGCAGTCTTACGCATTCACACGAGGCAAGCTGGGTGAAGTGTCTTGCCCAAGGACACAGCAACGACAAGACACAAGTAGGTCAGGGCGGGGCGGGGATCCAACTGCCGACCCTTCAGACATTGGCCGACTCGCTCTACCAACTGAGCCACAGTTGCCCACTACAGACTACTGTATACAGTTGTATACTGTACGCTTCAATGTCAGGTACCTACAGTATATTGGTTACGTTTCTTTCAGGAACCTTATTGGAAGGGTAGTGTAATATACAACATGTTTCCAGTGTGGCAGATAACATTGGGTTTGTGCAAGCATTTAGTTTGTACTAACTTTGTGTGAGCCAGCACGTTAAAGAAATAGTTGTGAATCTAGCATCATCATCAAACAATATAGCTGCTGCACTCTGTTTATATAAATTCACAAATTAAAGCCTGAATTCAGTCCAACCATGATCTCAACTAACGCAGGGAAATAATTGCTTTTACACCCAAAAATGAATCCATTGGGGTGGCACTGGGTTAGAACCAATATGCTGTTAAGGTTTCTCACCACTAGGTGGCATAATTGTTCTGTTATGCATTCTGTATTTGTTCACCAGCCCTCCTCTCCTGTAAATATGGCACCAGTTCACGTTACATTTAAGGCATTTAGCTGGTCGCCACTGTGATTCAGAGCAGCTTTTAGTGAGTGCAGAAGTAAATATATTTATTTTCAACCGCATAAACATTAGTGAGGTGTGCAGAGCTCACAGCTAACAGTATGAAACACTATCAACTGCAGCATAAAAATGACATTAACACCATAGACCACACTATATGTTTAAATAACCTAAAGACTATGTCACCTGTTTACCGTTTGTCTGAGCCATTAATGTTGGACGGTGTTGTTGCCACAGTCACAGTCATTGTTGTCACAGTCATTTAGCTGTGAGGAGGGAATCCAAATATAAACAGTGGTGCCATAAAGCTAGGCACCATTGTCACCCAGCTTTGTAAACTCACACTGTCATGATGAACAACACTGTGGTCGGTCTTCAGATGGGCTCCAGTGTCATGGAAACAGTGAACTGACGATACAGCATTATTTGACATTTCGTCCTTAATGCATAGTGGGTCTATGAATATGTAATATAATCTAAATGAATGCTCCAGTTTGCCCTCGAGAAAAGAGGCCAATTAAAAAGGGCGATTAAAAATAGGAAGAGGAAACTCAGACATTAAGGAGCCTCAGCACATCCAAAACTAATAGACACACACACATGCAGAGCCACTTAAAATCAACCCCAACGTAGCTGACAGAAACCAAAAGTATTGGACTATCCAAGCCCAGATGGATGAGGAGTACAAAGCTCTCCTTCGGAGCCAATTAAGATAACACCGACTGCAGGCGCGCGTTAAACTGAGTTTCCTTCTCAAAGTCTAAAGATCAATTTCCAGTGGACCATCAGACAGACGATGACATTTGAGCCGACGAGAACATTGAATGTTTACAGCGTGTGTGCGTAAAGCTCGAGCCTTTTGAGTGTCTGACATTTAAGATCTGAAGCTATAACTCTTCGCTTACTTAAATGTCAGACTGCTCGCAGACACTGTTGAATGGGAGATGGGTCGACAGGAAAAAGAATAGGAAATCGTTATAGTGCTGAAATCCTTTCTGATGTCATGGTGAGAGCTTGCCAAACTGTCACTGTAGAGAGAGAGAGAGATGTCTTTATACAGCATGAGAAGAGAGTCAGGTGATGTAATGCATCTTTGAACGTGTTGGATTGTCCTCAGTGTTTCTAAGGTTCTTAAAGGAGCAGTGTAGTAACTAGACCCACGCTCCAAAAAAAATAGGGAGCATCATTTTGCCCTGTGTCAGAATTTCACGATTAGATTCAATGTCCTCAAAAATGCAACTTCGATTCTGTGTTGAAGAGACTATTGCAGTAGACGAGTCCCACTGAAGAGTCTGGCTCCATTCCGATTCAGATTACCTGCTCAGCATAGCGCATGTAGACCAACAGCATGCCAAACTGTTAGCATCTAGCCTGCATTTTGGAGGTGTTTACTTACCAATAGATTAACATTAGCCCTGCACACTGTACTACAGTAGTCCCACCATGCTGGTGTTCATACACCCACCGCCTCTGAACAAAACTTTATTCCCGAATGTTACCAATGGCTACCGTAAGCCATCTGAGAACACCAAACATGTACAGTAAATTAGCGAACTTTATAGTAACTCCTCTTTGCTAGAAGATAGATGCCTCCCTACACCTTCAGCCCTCGCACCAAGCTAACCTGTCCCAGACCATTCTGTCTAAAAGCTCCTTTATGCTAAACATTAGATACATATTCAGATACAGACAGGGGATTATATCTGTATTCTGTGTTCATTTCATCAGTATTTAGGCAGGTAGGGTTCATTTTCCAGGCCGTGGATGTTCATGTCCCGAATGTACTAAACCAAACCACAGCCTTTTTTCCAGTCGTAACAAAGTGTTTTTCATGCCTAACCCTAACCGTCACTGTTGGTAGACATAAATCGCACACTAGCAGTAGTTTTGGTGCCTTGCTGTCACCGAGCACTTCCGGTCCGTCCCCTTCTGGTGGTTTTCGTTCACTGCTTCCTAAGGTATCAAACAACTTTGTGTGCAGAACTTTTTGTAAGATATTGCATGGTCCTGTTCATGAGAATACGTTGCATTATTACAACCTCCTCCACAGTTGCTATGTTTGTTGTATGAAACTTTGACCTGGAGCTGACCTCTGGTAGATGAATTGCTTAACACCTATGCCAATGTAAAGAAGGAATGGAAGTATTTTCGACAGTGATGGTTATATTGTTTGAAGACATAAATATTTTCATACACAAAGGGAGCATAATTGAGCCATAACGCTACGGAACGCACACAGCTGATATCAACTCTCCAGAAAAAGTGAAACAAGCTGATACATCAAAGTACTTAATTCAATAAGTAACTGTTTTGACTACTGTGTCATTAACAGAACCCCAAGGTATAAACAAAAAGACAAGTAATAAACTAAAACGTACATTTACAAATGATGCCGTAGGTGATGCATTTTTCCGTAGAAGTTTGCTCAAAGAAATAGTTTAGCATAGGGTTACAGAGAATTAGATGAGAAGATCAATGCCTCTCATGTTGGTATGCTAAATACGCAGCTACAGGAGACGGTTAGCTTAGCTTGATATTAAGACGTTAAGCAGTAGGCCAACAAGTAGTCCAGCACATCACTTGTTTTACACTACTTCTTGAGCAGAATACACCAATGAAAAAACATGGAACTAGTGAGCTTTAAGTTCTAGTAGGAGGACTTTTTTTACCCTCTGGACAAGCCAGGCTAGCTACCTCGCCCCGTTTCCAGTGCTTGGGCTAAAATAAGCTAATCATGTTCTGGCTGTACTTTTTAGCACACGCACATTTGGCGTATTTCCCACAATTCCAAACAATTCCTTTAAAGTTGATGTAAAGAGTCTTCAAGTTTTTGAAGTCGCATAGACAGACGTTTTCTTACAGTTTAGCATTTAGCTGGTTGACAACTGTAACCACTTTTTTGGCTTATCAAAGGTCATGCAGTTTATACCCTGGGGTTTGTGTTCTGTTCCCTCAGGCCACCTCCTCTATTAATAATGTGACTGATGATTGGGCACTATGAATTGGTTGGGGATTAACTTTATACGACCTCTGTGCTACCTATTATTACTACTATGTATATGTATGAGAGAGGGAAAGACAGAGTAAGAGAGACGGAGCAAGAGAAAGAGTGAGACAAGAAAAAAAATGACACATACATTTAGGGACAATCGGAGAAGCCAATAGCATTATAGTTTTTGTGTCTGAGAGAATTAAAATATTGTTGCTAGTCTGCCCGTTTGACAATCAACATTTTAGGATTTCGTCAAAGTACCCTCCACTTGAGACTGTTTACAGTATATACACACTATCTTAGCTGATGATGAGTTTACAAGAATCACTTATTTTCACCAAGTATGACAAGCTGTTTGAACTCATGCTCACAATTCACTGTTGCATGTTTACGTAATAAAATGTAAATACAGCTTTGTCTAGATAGGACTGGCTTTGCAGGACATAGTAGTGCTGAAAGCTGTGCAAGAACAATAAGAAACTGTAAAAAGTCGAAAGCAGATAAACAATGCAGAATACACAGACAACATTTGCCAGACTGTTGCTACATGATGACTTGATATACTGTAGATTCATGGATAACCTCCCAGTGACTGCAGTAAAACTAGACCACAACCAAAGACACACTACCCCCTGGCCTTGCAGAGACACACACACACACACGCACACGCACACGCACACGCACACGCACACGCACACGCACACGCACACACACACACACACACACACACACACACACACACACACACACATATACACACACATCCAATTGTTTTTCATCCAGCTTGCACAAGCTCCCACCACAATATACTGTATTTACTGTAAGTGTGACACACAGTAGCCTACAGGTGACACTGAAACACAGTCGTATATGTGTGTGCAGCTGACCTGCAAATCGTGCAACTAACTGAAAATAATAGTAATTATTAGCTGCTTTGAACAATTACTTAAATCACTAGATAGTAATTTGCACATCTGAATACTTACAGCCCTGCTTACTAGACACCAGGGTCAAAGTAAAGTAAGTGAAAAAATCTTGTCAGACAGGAATTATTCAGCCTAAAACTTTCACATTCAAACATTGCGCCGAAATTAGTGGGTTACTATCAAATCCTCCTTTAAGAGTAGATTTAAACATGTAGAAACTCAATATATGATGTAAATTGCAAGAAAAAAAAGCTGAGATTCCATCAGTCTCAAAGCTATACTCCCACGCCTTTACAACTCTAGTTAAAAATCTCCAGCATCTGTTTCCCGTTACCTTGGAGATGTGGTTCCTTCAGTCTGTCGGGCTTGCAGCACACCGGCCCCATGTCTGAGTGAGCGGTGCAAGCTGGAGCTGAGACTGGCTCTGCCCTAAAGCTGAAGCATGAAGCTGCTCCTCCGACGCCACTGTGCCCGTTTGGAAGCAGATCAGTACGCAGGTAGCACTGACGGCCAGAACCTGCCAGTAAGGCATGCTCGATGCCAACGGAAACAAAACCCGTCAAACGAGTCCAACTTTCTGCCCTTCACTCATTTCTTCTGTTCATTCATTCACTCTTTTCTTCTCGTTACTTTCATTCAACAGTGTGGGCAGCAGGTCCATTCCCTCAGCCCCCCTGGGGAGAAGCAAATCCCTGAGGAGGAGTCTAACAAGGCTCTCTCTCTGTCTGTCTTTCTCTCTCTTTCTGTCTCTCCGACTTTGTGTGTGCTGTAGCAGGGAGATGGGCTGTCCTCCGATCTTTGCCAAACAAACTTGTACGCACGCACACATACACACACACACACACACACACACAGACAATGCCAATCAATCTCTGTGAGTTACATGCAGTGCAGACTTGGGATTCTTCACACTTGTTCCAGGATGTTACTGTAATGAAATAATGTAATGAATGGAATATTCTGTGCAAAATCAGTTTTGCCACTTTCTATCACTGATTAATAGCCTAAAAGTGACCCTGATGTTTACAGGAAGTGTGAGTGAGGCTCCATCTATTTCTTGAAAATACCACTTAAGCTACAGCTGATGCCTGCTTCGATAAAACTCTGTAGTCCACATTCTACATTTCAGCCACTTACTGAGAAACTGGTTTCTTTTAAGAATACAAGCTGAGACACGATAAACACATTCACCGTGGTTAAAGACATAAAGACATGTGCACGCTCCAGGCTCCATAGCTTCATCTGTACTTTTTATTAACAATCACAAGCTTTCTAAATATTAACCAAACAGAGACAGACTCTGCCTGAGGTTGTTGCTGGTTCTTGTTAAATAATCCACAGTGGAAATAAACTGTAGTTATTCCTATCAAATGTTGTGGCCACCGTACCTGAACAGACAAAGTCATACTGTCGTCCACCTATAAAAATTGTAAAACAATCCATGAAAGTCCTGCCTTCTCTGTTTGATTGACAGATAAACATCCCAGCCAAGATTACCAAACAACAAAGATGGAAGCTAAATTAAATACGTAAGAGCAAACTGTGATGTAAGATGCTGTTTCCTCCTTTTCCCCATGTTCATGCTAGGCTAAGCTATTACAGACATGAGAGTGGTATCAATCTTCTCATCTAACTCTGAATCATCTAAGAAAGCAAATAAGTGTGTTTCCCAAAATGTCGAACCATGTCCTTTAACAGAAGAACAAAGAAATCACTCTCTCCTGCATCCTTGTCTAAACGGAGGGCCACATGGGTTCTCCCAAAAATCATGTCCACATGATTACCGCAAAAACACATTGAAACAGTAACCGGAAAGCTATCTGACTGCAATGGCGCAGTGATCCCTTAAAAAAGTCCTGTTAGAACCAGGCACAGCACTACTTTGTCCGCCATTGCACAAAATGTCACCTCATGTCACGCCTCACAGAGCACACTGACATTAAAAACCAGAAAATTTGACACACCTGTCCACACATCAACACTGAAAACGGAGACTCTAAACAGCTTCACCCTGGCCGGAGTTTTACAAAAGATTCTTCTGTAACCTAAACGTTTGTGCATGGAAGAATGGCCAAAACGGATAAAAGCTACAAGCCCTAATTTGACATTTTTTAATTAAACCTCCCAATTTGTTCCTATTAGCATATTGCAAGGCTTTTTAAGGCTATGGATCAAAAGCTAGTTTTTAAATCAGACCCAACGAGCATTACCTTAACGGCCAGTACAGTTGTGTTAATACTACAGAGGGCAAAGATGGCAGTAACCATGGCATCTCTGATGTGGGCATGTTGCTGCTTCTTGGTAAAGCATTTCTAAAACAGAAAAATGTGTGTGTCTGTGCATGCATGGACTGCGTGCAAGTATGTGGACCCCCGAAACTGCTAGTCCACAATGATGAACTAGCAGAAGCCGTCACGTTTGCACAGGCACAGTGTGTTGTGTGTGCGCACGCTGTTTTCCAGATGGCTTAATTGCTTCACACTACAACAACAACAGAGGGCTTATAGCCTTGAGTCAGCCGTTAAATACAAAGAATATATTTAGATACACAATTATTTGCCCGTTTCCTTCAGGCTTTGAGATTAGCTCAATTCAGACTCTGGGCACATGACTGTTGATTCGGATTTGTTTTGGTGCACTGCCTGCTCCGTCTGGTGTACATACAGATACAAAAGCACGGTGGGAGTCCAATTTTTTATCTCTTGCATGCTAAACTGCTGTTATTTCATTCATATGCCAAGAGATAATTACAAGGAGTAGCAGGGTTTATATTTGTGCTTCTTACTGTACTGTACTGATCATCATCAGTTAGGATGAATTTCTTTCCCATGATGCCATGAGTCAATTAATGAGAAAGTCTGCTTCTATAAACATAGATATTACTGTATGTAATGCCATAGCCATGGATAAAGAATCACACTGTGCACAGGACATTTAACACTCACAGCGTTCAACAGTTTAAGTGTGTGTGTGTGTGTGTTAGTGTGTGTGTGTGTGTGTGTGTGTGTGTCATTCGCTCAGCTCCTGCTATCTGTCTTGTATCTACCTTTTGCAACAGGCCTAGGTATTCTATAGCTCCACAATAAACATGACCAATGGATTTACCCTGTGGTTGGACGCACACACACACACACACACACACACACACACACACACACACACACACACACACACACACACACACACACACACACACACACACACACACATACACACACACACACACACACACACACACACACACACACACACACACACACACACACACACACACACACACACACACACACACACACACACACACACATACACACACACAGAAAGAGAGAGAGAGTCTAACAAAAACAAAGCCCATCAGTCAATGACAGGACCCAGATGAACAGCCAAGGTCCCTGGGCTCCTTTGAAGGACAAGGCTACTATTACAGTGGACAAAGGAGTACTGAAAGTGAGAGAAACCCAGCAGCTTCTCTTCTGGGTTGCTCTGACCTCCAATTGAGGCTTTATCGGTCTGGGAGCCCTTACCTTTTATCAGTATTACTTCTCGTAATGTGTGGTTTTCTACTATTTGTATGGTTGCGAAGGTGAAGCTACTACTTTTATTGCCTGTTGGCCAGGCTTTTAAAGCACAATATTTACATAAGCATCTGTAGTTCTGCACTGATTATCATTCTTAAAGGCCTGTATGTAAATTATTAGAAAAGGTTACGCGGGAGGGCAATGTGAGCGTTCTTTCTATTTTTTTTCAGCCTTCCATTAAAACAAATACATTCTCCTTCTCTCCTGCATGTTTGTCTTTAGAGACCAATATACGCAAATGAGTCTGCATTCCAAATAACAGTCCTTATATCTTTAAACTAAGGATGCACAATATGGATTTTTTTCCAGCCCATTCACCCATAACCGTTAATTACATGCTTCTTGTGGCCGATACCAATTAGAGGACCAACCTTTTTGTGTCAAAGATGTTAATAACCTGTAGTTCATGCACACCTGATGGTAAGAAAGGCTTAAAGCCCCTACACACGATACACGGTAAAATGGCTTTGCGCCGGACATTCCATTCATTTCCTATGGAGGAGGCGTTAGCGCCCAAGGTAGCGGCAGCGCCCAAGGTAGCGGCAGCGCCCAAGGTAGCGGCAGCGCCCCAAGGTAGCGGCAGCGCCCAAGGTAGCCGTGCACACCGCTCAGAAATGCCTCTCACCTGCTGCTGCGAGTTGAACTTTGACCTAGTTTCCGCAGACCTTTCAAAAGCGCAACCAATGAGATAGAAGATAGATAGAGATAGAAGAGGTTTCCTAGGCAACCAAAGAGTGACATCAAGCTGGTTAAAAAAGATGGAGGAAAAATGTATTGTGTGTCCGAGTTTCCCCAAACTATTTAAGGTTATATTAAAGTCGTAAAAACGTTGATTTAGCCGTTTACTCGGTCTCTGCGCCCAGCCTCGCGGTGAGACCAGTGCAAAAAGCTGATCATGCAAAGGCCCCTTAAGATGTAGTGAGCAAAGATGGATGATTAATAACCTAAAAAAACATACAAAACAAAGGAAAGGGACTCTTCAAATGTTCATTTATTTTTTCTATTGAAGTACATTAAATAAATTCACATCTATCTATCTATCTATCTATCTATCTATCTATCTATCTATCTATCTATCTATCTATCTATCTATCTATCTATCTATCTATCTAACTATCTATCTATCTATCTATCTATCTATCTATCCACTGTTATCTCTGCTTTCCTTTTAGAAGTGGATAGAAGCATTTAAGAGCGGAAGACATAAGTGTTAAAGAGCATCAGTGCTTGTTGAGCTCAGTGCTGATTATTGTTTTGCCAGAGCTGGCTGAGATGTACTGTTTAGGAAAAAATTGGCTGCACTTGTGAAGAAAAGCCGCAGACATGACTGGACACCATAATGACTGTTTTTATAAATGGAAGGAAGCACTATTCTCTGTGTAGCCTTAAAATCCCGGAGTCTATTCATTTCATACAACAGGAGTAAGCTGATTACACAGTGGAGAAAGAGCAGAGTAAATTCTCCCCAAAGAGCCAACAAATCTAATATTTTGTGAACAGAAGATGCAGTCAGCATCACGTTGTTGAGCATGCGGAGAGAGCAGCCGTTTAAACCCTAGAGTTTCCATCGGGAAAAATGCATTAAAGGTCCTATAATGTAAAAATTGAGATTTCCATACCTTTTTAGAATATAAAGCAGGTGAAGGTATTATATAAATACTGTGAAATAAACAAAGGTCTCAATTCACAGAGGAATGCAAACAGCCCGTATTCAGAAATTTTGCCTTCATATGCGCGGTAAGGACTTTGTACTATATATAGGTAGGAAGTGGTGCTACGGTTACAGTCATTCCCTGGCTGGAATGATGGCGCAGAGACACTGACAGCACAGAAGATGGAAGACCAGGAAATGCTGACCAATCAGAGGGGACTGGGCTTTTTCAGGAGGAGGTCTTTTAAAGACAAGCGTTTCAGACAGAAGGTAAATACAGGTATATTGAGACAGACAGTATGAGAAAAATAAAGTGTTTTTTGAACATTAAATCATGTTAACATGTTCAGGTAGAAACCCAAAATACAAGTATGAACCTGAAAATCTGCATCATAGGGGGCCTTTAGATAAGTCTTAAACCTTTTAGTCTATATAGAAAACATATCTCTCCTGCCTCCTTCTCTTCATACCAGTCCCTTCTTTTTTTATCTCCACCTAACTGCTTTCCTCCGTGGGTCGTTGCATTTTTATCTGCCCTTCCCTCCCTCCTAGGGTGCTGGCCTGAAACTCGCAGGGGTTCTCACCCCTCTGCTATGTTGATCGGCCATAAACAGAACACACAGAGACTCACAGCCCCGTCGGCCATTCTAAACACAAGCAGAGACCTCCGAGCAAACACTCCCAGAATGACAGAGTGATATAGAGACCCAGAAGATTGTACTATACTACCGCTGAGCTCAGCAGTTTCATTGCAGGATGTGATTTTAAGATTAAACTAGAGTTCTGTTCCTGTTGAATAGAGGTGTCATGGCAACACCCCCTCAAATGCTTCCGTTGATGGAGCTTTTTTTTTTTTTCTTTATACTCCTCAACACTTGAAAACGTCACAGCACCGCAGATACTACTGTACATTTCAAGACATGTAAAAGTAAGTCTTGTATTGATGAGTGACCGTTCAGCAGCAGGAAAAAGCCTCTGTATGCGAGCAGTGAGGGCAACATGTGAAGCATGACGGCTCACTAACAGTGTGGAGATCTACAGGCACAAAGCAGCACAGGATGACGGAGTGGCTATTTTATTTCCTATTTATTTTAAGGTCATCTCACAGGAATTGACTTTCACAGCTAGAAATGTTACACTCGTACCTGACATGTCAGCAGCTCTGAGGCACTGCGATATGAGATAAGGACACAGACCACTGAAGCAACTACTCCTAAGCTAACAGTGCTCTCTGCTGTCTCAGTGCAGAACAGCAACCAGAGACCACATTTAATGATGCTGTCTGTTTAACACAGATCTGATGTTTTATTAAGGTAGTGCAGACACCACAGTTTGATTTCAGATCATGATCGCAAATCAAAGAACACAGGATATTTAATGTTTCTCGCCTTTATCTCACAATTCTCACACGATCTTGTGATATAATATTAAGTTGAATGTTTTTTAACCCTTAACAACCAGACACAAATCCAAATATTACACAGAGCCTCAATTGCAAAGCATAAAAATAAAAAACATACTTCCTCCAGGACAAAATGCTGTGGTGGACACTCAATGCTACCAGCTAGAGGTCACTAGTGGACTGTTAGTTAATCTAGAGATAACCAGACGATTTTTTCCCCCCATCAACCAATCGATTGGTTGAACAGTAGGTAGAATTTTGGTCGACCTGGATTCTCTTTGGCTGAATACATCCCTGCTCTATACCAGCAAGGATACCTCCCCATAGGTGTGCTTCTACTGTTATTGGATCAATCATGGTGTTACCTTTTTCCATCATTAGGCAAATGTGATTGGCCTGAAACCACACGGCCATTCACCAAACCCGTACATTTGTGAGTGATATGTATGTGTATGTGTTATTGGTTGTTTTATATAGTTCTTTCTAAGATTAGATTAGATTTTTTCATTTGTACCCGCAGGTTAATTTGGAGACATTTATACAAACAGTACAATAAATAAAAAACAGTAAAATCGCTACACAATTCGTCATCATCCCCATTATCATTCCATGGTGCCTCATAAAGTGCATTTAATATGTAAAGTGGCTACCCTCAAAGTGCACGGCATAAAGTGCATTAGTGGCACTCATCATCATATCATCATCAACAACACCACAACCGTCGTCAAGGGATCAACTAGTATTAAGATGTAGGACAGCTGCAGGGACAAAACTAGACCTGTGCCTTTTAGTTTGATCCTAGCAACAGTGTACCTGCGGCCAGATGGGAGGAGCAGGAAGTCCCTGTACAGGGGGTGAGGCCTGTCCCCTAAGAGGGAACCAGTGAGCCGCTGCAGCTGTCGTAGGGTGCACTCACACTGTCCATTCGTACTGTGCCCCGTGCTTTAGATTAGTTGTCCCCCCCTCCCTCTTCCCCCGCTAATTGCTTATACATCATCACCCCTGGGAGATTTAATTTTGTTTTTGAACGTTTCATCTGACCAAATCTGCAGTAAACAATTTTCTGCATCAAACCACCGCAAACCTTTCGGCAGCATCTTTTTAAATGTCCGTTGCGGGGAACAGACGCATATAAACAGAGATCAGGACCGCTGTCAATGCTTGCGCTCATGCTCATGCTCATACTGGGGCATCCGTGCTTTACTACAGTCCACCTGTCTCAACCGGGCGCAGCCGGCAAGCGTGCCGTGCTTGGACACGGTAAGGATGGACAGTGTGAGTGCGCCCTCATATACAGGCCAGGGCTGTGTCTCACTGATAGTCCTGCTAACCCATTTGGCGACCTTGATATGTTTACAGCGCATACTATAGCAACCAGAGTAGCATAAAAGTCCTTTATAGTGAATGATTTATTGATGTGGAGTGGATCAAGGTCGAGCAGTAAAGGTGATGAAGGAAGAGACACAGGAGGAGCAAGTGGAGCTCACCTGGTACAATCTCAAAAAGGTGTCTTCCTGGTTCGTCCGGATTAGCTGTGAGCTCGTTGACCTGGCATCCCTGCAGAGGTATACAGCCCTGAAACACAGAGAGAGGCATTCAAATACTGGCCTGAAATACATGTAAGGATGTCCCTGCTTCTTTACACTCCTCCCTGTCTATTTATTCTTGTTTCTTATTCTTTGAACAAGAAGATAAAGAAACACCAAAACATTCCACTTTTGATTTGACATGGTTTGTTTTTGACGGAAGAGAGTTTTTACTGCCGGAATAAATCTGGTGTTTTGTTCATTCACAGACACCCGGGGCCTCATTTATAAAGGTGGTGTACACACGGAAGAGGGTGCAGGCCACTTTCTAAGCAAACTTTGCGATTTATAAAAAGCAAACTTGACGGGGACTTGACACTCTGGAGAATTGAGAAACGGCTACACAAGAAACTGTGAAACTGAGACCATTGTGTAAAATAAATTGAAATATTGCCTCTCATTGATCATATGAAGAATTCACCAAAACCATTCTTACAAAAATGCACAAACAGCTGTTTGAATGATTCTCTCTGCAGTGGAAAAAAGCAGCAATAAGATGTAGGATCATAAATTCAAATAAGATATCTTCAAACATCTAAGAAAAAAACCCTCATAACTCCTAAATACGTATGTTCTCTAATTGTTAAACAATGCTTGCATGTTTTGGAGTTTATTCTAATAAATTATACGTTGAACAGGACAAATGTTTCCACACCGATGCTGTTATCGATGCTTCCGTCTGGCGCACAGTTTTAATATGGTTATCATATATCACAGTGTTTAATACAGTCTTTATTTGAATGGCTTTAGTTCGTTTTATTTTTGTTTTCAATGCGTTTGTTTTTAAGATTAGATTAGATTAATTCCCTTACCTGTAGCTTTTTAGATCCATCAAATCAAATGGATAGATATAAAAAGCATGCCAGCACACTGCGTAATGACACAAACTCGCTGATTTACTAACAAAAGAGGACAAGCGGCTTATGAGTTGGTTCTGCTGCCGTGTACTGTTCTCATGGTTCGTTTGGATCTTTGAGAACAGGGAAATAAAAAGGCACACGTGTCAGCAGTGTCCGGTTTCTCAAATGTTACGGTGCTGTTGACTGCACTCGTGTTGCTATAAGAGTTTTCCTTCATCTCTTTTTCCATTTCAGTCACAGTCCGACCTTCTGAGGCTGCATTAACTCTGTCCACAACATGTTTCCACTCTATGGCTTTATTGTCTTTAGTAATGCCCACAGTGTGACTCCAAACAGCAAGTTTCTTTCTTTTTTCCACCTCTCCAACAAGAACGTCAACTTCACAGTGATTGTCTTTTTTTTTGTTTTCCTCTCTGCGTTTCACATGATATCAGTATGAAAGAATATTAATTCAGGGCTTTCATTGACTATTTATAGGCATCTACGGGCGTGACATGAAGCTGCAAAATATGTGCTACATTTAGAGTTGATTGTGATTTATAAAGGGAGACTGGCGTGGTGTGTTCACACTGTTTTATAAATCCCAATATTTTTATGCACGTCCTATGTTTTGTCCATACACCACCTTTGAAGTGAATCCTACGCACAGTTTTATAAATGAGGGCCCTGATGTTGTTTTCTCTCAGTAAGACGAATTCTTACCATCTGGTAAGTTTATATGTTCAACATCTGTAACACATTTTATCAGCGGATCTGTGAAATGTCAAAGCTCCGGGAGATCTCCATTTATGACTGTGATAGATATGTTTGTAGATACAGTAATACAATAAAGACCACAAATGAAGACCTGTAGTTTAAATAAAATGATCATAATTAGATACTTCCCTCAAGATGTTCAGCCCTTAAATCACCTTCTGAATGTCATGCACGCCTTTTGGCTTTTCTTCTTCCCTCCCCCTTCTCTTCTACCGCTCCACTCTTAACCCCTCTAAAATTTTAAGCAGCTACTCCTGTGATTGAACAGGGACTCACACAGATTATCAGAATACATTATCCAGATCAATACCCATTTAGCCCTGAGAACTGAGGCCAAGTGAGCTGGGAAGAGATGCCAGCGTCTGTGGGTCTGCCCTCCTGGCATCCTCCATCAAACGGAGAGAGGAGTCTTCCAAAGCGCTTCAACCGGAGGGGGCCGGGCTGTCGCCAACATTAGTCGCCATGGCAACAAATGGAAGGGGTGGGAGCTGGGGATGGATGGAGCAAAGGGGCAGGGCAGGAACCAGGGGGGGGGGGGGCTCCCAAGGGTGCTATGTGCTCGGAATAACACGAGTAGCTGGCCGGGGATGAATGAATAAGGAGGCAACACGTCACCCGAGAACACAAATCACACAGTAAGACAGTTTAAGCTGTAAAATGTGGGCTAGATAACCTAGTTTGTCCTTTTCCACATCTTTCCTGGGCGACTTCTTAGTCAAGCAGGTTCACGTTTTGTCACAATCAATATATAATGCCTGCATGAGCTTTTAACAAGACACAAACAGATGTGGACACGCCCAGTTTAACCTGGTTTGCACATTAATGTCAATCATTGCCCGGCCAAGAACACCAGCCCGAACCCCTGAAGACTCATTCCTGCTTTGGCAGCGTCCTCCACCAGCGCACAAGCACACACAAGTATTACACACTGCTATTGACTGCGGTACCATCTGTGTAGGTCTTAAATTGAGGCACATAAACACCTCAGACACAAAACATGAAGCTCAAGTCAAGTGTTCCAACAGCTGGCTCCTCACAGACAAACCTGTGCTGATACTGGATCCAATTCAGAGCAGCAGCTGTAAACCACCGACAAAACCTGGACACACCAGACTCACTGCTCAGAAATAGCATCCTATGAGACATCGAACTGCAACCGGTACTTTTCAATCAGTGCGTTAACATGCACATCAGTTACCTGAAAATGGCCGTACCCCTGTTAAGGGAATAATCAGATTATTGAAGTTCCCCTTGTATACATGACCAGGGGTTGAATGGGAAAATGATGGGAGAAACTCGACCTCCAGTACAGAAGGTGGCACTCCATCAATATACAGCTGGTCAGAATACAGCTTTTTTCCGGTTCACCTTTGTCAAAAAAAATTAAAAATAAATGACAAGTGGGGGGAAAACGGCCGTTTACTTGCCATGGCCAAGTCCTCCCTCGGTTTAAAGGTAAAGCTCTTTTATTGTTGTTTTTTTCACATTGTTTTCGGCGCCGTTGCCTCCTGGTTTATTCTATTTCTGGGTTGAAAGCCACCGCCAGGAGTGGGGAAGGGGAGTTATAACCCCGCACATTCGGGGTCAGACAGTGGAATGAACTAAACAGAGGTCAAAAAATCAGCAAAACTGAGTGTCTTCAAAAAGAACTGTGTAAATTTGATTTGGAATCATTACAGAATGACCCAGGATGAAGGTTGATAAAGGTCAAAGGCAGGGGTCAGCAGACACTGTGTTGAGACGAAATGGGAGTAAAAACAAAAACCACTCGTACCCAAACAATAGCTGAGACTGAAAAGCACAGTGCGAGGCAAATGTGCGTAAGCAGAGTGTTTTTTGTCTCCTTTTTTTGTACAATTGAGAGATCACAAGTCACTACTGAAAATCTCAGCTGAGTCCTGTAAATCAAGACACTAAGAAGCTAGAGCTAGACTGCAGCTCTGATTACTACCTGCTGTTGAAACATGTCAAATGTCATAAGAAAAATAGCATGAAGATAATGTATTCTGTGGGTAACGGTGGCGGAACTAGATAAGCTTTTGCTTCTCCCGCTTTCCCTTTTGGTCATGTGAATTGTATGATTTAGACAATGTGTGATGATGATGGATCTAACTGACATGCCCGAAATAAAAAATAAATAAATGCACAGATGAGAAACCCGATATAACTCTGGGTAAGATGTTCACATGCAAGGGAACTCCGAGGTCTCCTAGGTCTAGGTCTGTTAACACGGGTATGAGAACTCCGATTTTACCTGGGGTATGTTGTTTACATGGTGTGTGAGAAACCGGAGTATTCCCTCAACCCGAATATAATCAGGTTTTTAAACTGCATCTGACTGAACCCCCCAAGTCTTTCCATCGACCACAAAACTTTGTTTACGTTGCCTTCAACAGCCCCAATTTCAATTTCATCAAGACTAAATTTTTTGGAATTTGTCTAAAATCAAAGGCCGTGGTTAAACTTGTCTTTTCATCGTGACTTTTGTGATCAGTTTGAAATCAGCTGTGTGTGGCAATAGTGGCATCCAAAATGTTTCTTGATGCAAGAGAGAGCCTTCTTTTGTCTTTATACTTTGTTTATTATGTAGAAGACATGAGAGACGTGCTTTGTTGAGGAGAGAGCAGCGGAGACGAGTAATTAACAGCTACCACGGTGCTAAAAGACAGCGGATCAGCTGTGCTCCAGCTGTTGTGGAAAGATGGTGCGAGACCTGCATTTGATAAAATTGCCCGGATTGTTCCCACATGCTGTCCCCGTGTCACTGAGATCCAAACTCAGCATGTGGTCCAGGCTGGAGATCCCAAATGCGAGCGTACAGGCTTGACAGTTAATGTTTCCTGGCGTGATCGGATGACAAAAGTTGCACTGAAAGAACAAGTGTAACCGCGGCCTTAATCCAAGGGACAGAGCTGGAAATGTTTTCCCTTTGTAGTTCCAAAAATAAATCCACATCTGGTGTACTGGAAATTATGTTTTTAGCTTTCTAGCTCTTGTTTTCACAGAGAAAGAACTGGGTGCTTAACATAAACCACCATTGCGCAATCCAACTAAAATTCCATCAACAGATAATTGGAGGGAAATACGCCATAGTCCTGCCCATAGTCCTGTTTGATTGACAGTCGTTAGCATTAAAGATGGAGGTAAAACATGTCTAGCTTTGAGAAAAACATTTTATCTTGTGTGTAACGAATTGCAGCTGGAGACTCATTTTTGTATTCGGAGCACTAATCATCCTCTCCACCTCCACCTCCACCTCCACCACTATCACCAACATGTATATGTCTGTTGTCCGAAGTAGAAATCGATTGTCCGATAAGTGAAGTCCATTTGTTCTGCAGTGGATTTATCCCCTCATGGTGAAAAGGAAAAGAAAACCCACAGAGATCCTGTGTCAGTATTGCCTTCCTTTCAACCAATTATCACATCTTTTCATCTCCAGAGGGGGGATGGTCTTATTCTGCTGTTGCAATTTGCCTACATACCCCCCGCTATCTACCCATCCCCCCCCCCCACACACACACACACACACACACCACTCCCACTCCCACCTATCGATTAGAAGATGAGAAGTAGGAAAAAGGCCAGAGTGACACTTTCTCACACATCGTGGGGGAAGATCTCTGTGTGTGTGTGTGTGTGTGTGGTGGTGGTGGTGGGGGGGGGCATAGGTGTGCATTCATCTGAATTTATATGTGTGTGTGTGCATTCATCCATGTGTGGGCCTTGAATCCACTGGGAGTTGCGAATCAATATAGGCCGGATGGGTATTGGCAAGCTCTGATTAAAGACAGTCTGTCCAATCCTTCAGTCAAGTTGTTCCCCACACAACGGAGACTACGAGGAGGAGACCACATCATTCTGTGTGTACATCGTATGAGTGTGTGCGGAAAAAAGAAGACAGCGATGACGACGGCTGCTGCCTACATCAAATGAACAGCCGCCACGCAGAGTGAAGACGAAATAAATCAATAAACATGTCAGGATTTCAGCCACAAATGTAAAGCGATCATTATGTGTGTGTGTGTGTCACAGACCTGCCCCTTCTGTCTTCTGTTGTTGGATTACATCATCGCCTCAT